>NW_021683643.1:1527767-1572447 GCF_001412515.2 Diachasma alloeum
GGGGGGGGGGGAGTCAAGAAATTGATAATTTGTTTTATACATTCGTTCATTTTTTCAAAACCCCTATGCAAAATCCCAGATAGTCTAGGGCAATGGGAGAATGTGCCAAAGGTTGTGAGTTCGATTCTCCGTGGAACCGAATTTTTAAACGGAAGGTTCCGGCGAGCGGGAGGTTGCTAATAGAGTAACCGCCTATATCGGCATGGGTTTCCTGTGGTTTCCCACCCCTATGCCTACCCCAGGAGGGCGAATGCGATACAGTGTAGAATGCACAGCCGCATGTATAGGGTTGGATAGAGTGCCGAAATGAGAGTCGAAAAGAGGACTCAAACGGCGGTAAAGAAAAGAATGGGTGAAAAAGGAATTTTTCCAATAAATGTATTTTAACACAGGCTCTTATAAGAATTTGGAAAAAATATTAAAAATAGAAAAAAAAAGTCGCCATTCTCCTGATACTTTGCATCTGGGTGGAGTTTTCATGGAGGTACTTAAAAAAAATAATCAAAAAAAATAATTGTTTCGAAGGGATAATTAAAAAACCCATGAAAAACAGGAATTCTGCGTGCGCAAATTGGAATGGGGACAACGTCGAGGTTAGGAATCGTGGGGGGATAAGCGCGGCAAATTCGACTGGAGTTGTGAGATACATTTCACTATGGGACGGAACATAACAGCTGAGTGAATCAGTGCTGCCGACTTGTACCTCGAACGGTACGACGTTGTCACTTTTTTTATCCATATTAATTATTTTCGAATTATCTAAAAGGCCAACTATAAAAATGAAAAAAGGCTTGAAATATGTGGGAAAAAATTGAAAGGTTATTAAAAAAATATTTCGAACACAAAAATGGTCGAAATAGATTGAAAATTTGTAATTGAAATATCGTTTTCTTTGTTCAGCGTTTGGTTTTCTGCGCATGCCCACCTCGCCATAAATACCTTAACTTGACTTGATAAAACCTGCGAATGAATTGAGAGCTTGAAGATCTCACTAATTTTTCCACTGATGTTTTTGTGATTAACACAATTTTGACCCGAATATTTTACTCACCAGGTCGATTTTCAATATGCATGCTACAACTCTCCAGCAGTCGATCTCCATTTTTTTCTATCCAGCAACGTCACTAGCTGCGCAAAGCCATCTGTATTCTCTTTTGGAAGAGTATCACTCAGTATTATCGGAAACGATGAAGAATCTGAATTGCAGAGCAACAGCACCTTCTCTGAAGGATATTAGGAAGATGTACGATGACAGAATATTTATCAGTGTAGTAGTCACATGTCCGATTGAACCAATCTTGCACGCGCAGTCATCCAAGGTATATCCCATAGATGATTTGGTATCTGACGACAGTCAAGGAACGAGAAAACTTTATGGGGGAGATAATTTCAGGAAGAAATTGATGGCTCGTCTTCCTGAATATGCCAAACTCGGGCTGTTGGATGCTTGATAAGTTACGATGCGAATTACTTCAGTATCTGATTGTTCATTTTTTCTGGTTCATGATTCAATAGTAAAACCGGTAAATTACGTAGTTGATTTAATAGTAGATTTCCCGACTCCTTATTCCAAGTCATTCTTCAAAATACATCAATATTTCTAGTGCTTCGGGAATATCACTCAACATTGATGAAATATAAGTTCCTCCCTCAGGGGATATCAAGAAAATCTGCAATAAGAGAATATTCGTCTGTCTGACAACGGCATCTCTGAAATAACTAATAATCCACAGAATGCTCCGATGAGTGATGACACACTGAAACATTGGAGAAAGTATCCACTCAGTGTATTGGACACTCCACCGTCGCCCACAAATAAATTCAACACTGAGAGAAAAATCGACATAATATGACAAAAATAATTTCTTGAATGGAGACCATCGCATGCATATTCGATCAATTCATCGTAGGTTTCAGACAAGAACTCTGTGCCCTTCAGGCAAAAGAAGGATACTGAGTGAAAAAATGATATTTTTTTCTGGAAATTAGATAATATTCTTGAAGAGAAAAAGTAAGTGTGAGAGAAGGAAAAGATATTATGTGATATTATGTCGAAATTTCTCTCAGTGAAGAGCGGAATGCAAGGATATCCTAATTCATCATTAATTTCATTCCTAATTCTTCAATCCCTCATCTGCAGCAGCGCTCACACACTCGTCCCAAGATAGACCATAAATTCAAGCTTCTCCACCTCCTCAGACTGATCTCATTTCCAATTCAATCCAGCCCCATTCGTTGTGGACTTGACTCTCAGCTGCGCAGATGAATTTCCGATGTGAGCATGGATGCACTCCTCACCAATAGATCTTTCCGATCCACCAGCAATCTTTTTTCCCTCAACAACCAGGGAATATCAAATATCCCCTTTTTTCTGGCATCAACCTCTGTATATCCGAAAAATCCGGCCATCGGTTATCAATTGTCTCCCTGGATTTATCATCCGGGAGATTTCTCAGCGACAATTTACCCTGAGGATACGGAATAACTGATCAATCGATGCTTATCATACTGGCCAAGGGAATCAATTCATCCCATCCGATAACATCCACTACTCGACCTTCACTATCTACCCTCGACTGACTTATGCACGCAATTGGTATCTCGTAAACAATGCCCAGTCGCGTCCATCAGCCATGATACGTTCACCGAAATGAGACGCCAGATTAACTCCGAAAGCTAATTAATATCATCCGAAACCCCATCACGAAGGATACCAATTCGCCATTCAATTTACCTCCGGATTTGTATTTGTTCGTAACCCGCTTGTCCCACCCACTGCTTGTCCTTGAGTTCGGGTGGTACATGGTGGATCCGTCCAGGGAGGAGAGAATGAGATGAACGAGCTAATTAATCACTTTGATTTTCATCTCTATATACCAAGTCAACCGCTATTAATTTGATCTCTCGGGTTTCTTGTCAACTTCAATTGTCAGGCATTCTGTTCTGGAACTCGAGTGATGAAATCCACAAGTTCATCTAAGATTTGCATTATCATAAGAGGGGAGATGGGAGCAGTTCGTTTGCATTTCAAAGTTCTCAGTTTATTCTTATTAGTTTTGATAGGGAGGGATAGTTTTTATGAAGTGATAGTAGACAATTGACATTTTAATGACAGCAAGTTGGAAATTGCTCTTGTATTGAATATAGTATAGTTATTTTTTATAATAAATTAGTAATATGCTTCCGAATGGTTATTTTGCACATCATTTCCTTCTATCATGAATAATTCATTGTTTATTTCATTTTATTAAATTAAATAAGATTTCTTTTTAACTAATTTTGTCAGATTTTCAACTTAGTTGAATATTATTCTTATCATTCTTTTCTTTTATATAACCAATTGTCTTTTTTACAGTTTTATCTGCACCCTCAGCCCTTCGATAAAATGGTAATAGAAAATTTTTGTTTATAGATACTTGAATGAAGTTGAAATTTCAAACAGCATTTGAAGAAACTACCAGAAAGCTCACTTTCAGAGAAACTCATGAAAAATTCGAAATTTTCAACAATCAACATAAAAATCAAATCAATCAATATAGCTATCAAACATTTTAAGGTATGATTGAATTGATTTGAAGCATTATATCCAAAGATATCCTGGGAATTCTGATTTTGAAAAAATACAAAATTTTTGCAAATTTTCAAGTAAATCAAAATAACGATTATTGCTATCGCCTTCATCTTCGAACTCGGTCAAAAGGATATCCGAACAAATTTTTTAAGCCATCATTCAATCAATTCAGAATATTTTTGTTAATTATTGTGAAAAAAACAATTTTTGACAAATTTAAAAAATTATAAAAATTCATAAATTAAATAAATTTTAGGCAATGGCGATCGATAGGGCTCAACAATACCTACAGTTGACAACATTACATTCATGATCTTTTCACCCTTAAATTAACTTGCATATTGCTCTCCTAAACATTGCTATTAAACTGCCGATAAATTTTAATTTTAATTTGTTTCCAACAGTATCAAGGATCAGAAGAATTGAGAGAAAAGTTTACGTTTTATTGCAGAGTTTCTATATTTCCCGCAATTCCGCATTCAATTAGAGAACTCACCAAAATTGAGTTTTTCACGTTAATTTAAATTTTCGGACTTATTGTGAAAATTAAACAGTAAATGTAAATGAATTCTCAATAGATTGAGAATACAATACAGTTACTCCCTGGATGCTCGTAATTTCCTGCAATTTTCATTGCCATGTGGATCTAAAAATTTTAATTTCATTGAATAATAAAAAAATTAGCTCATTTGTCAATAACAAATAGGCCCAAAAATTCCACGTCAACTATTCGTTGTTAAAGATTTCAACATGTTTTACAAAAAATTATTCAACAAAAAATAACCACTTAACCAAATTAGTTCGACTATTACCAGAAATTTCTCATCACACTACCGCAGGCTGCTCAAAATTATCTAAAATTGTTGATACCCTGAGCACACCTCGTGTATACCTCCGATAATATCGTCTTGTATCCGTTTACACATGCTTTGTGATGTATACTCAAAGGAAATAATTGCGTAGATGATCGATTGGCGGTTAGAGGCCAGGGCCCCGGATATGAGAAACTTGCTGCCACGATCCTCAAAGCCAAAAGCGATATCTATCGATAGACTAATACACGTCCAATATAGCTCGCCCTCCTTGGCTCATGGAAATGGGAAAATGCCTTTGCAAATTCTTGTCATGAAAGTACCAACCGCACGTGTGCCCACGAATGCTTCTGCTTATCAGCAACATGAGCCCTTATTTGCAATAAAGATACTTTGATATTTTCATGGAGGGAGGTGAGTCATGAATGCAGATGCCTCTGTATGCAGACTTTTCATTCAACCGAGAGCCATGGATATGAAATTTTTGCACTTTTATTGCTCCACTGCAGTTGGAAATGGACAAAAAAATACAGTTAAATGAATAAAGTTCCCAAAACCTTTCAAATACAATCACCGAGCCTGGGCAATTGTCGCCTGAGTGGCATTGCAGGGTTTCGCTCCGACGAAATGAAAAAAAATTCCCCCTCACTCCACACTCTTTCCCTTCTGCTTCCTATTCCACCCTTTCACTTCAAATTTTTGCGATCCGGCTTCGTTAGCCGGAAAAACAGTCGATTGTTTGAAATATTGCAGCGAATTGCAATGGTCTAAATTGATCGAGGATAACTCCCATCCGTTGAAGTGCGAAGCCAGGAAGGCGCTGGGAATCCAACAGTTGAGAGCGCCCGGAGGAGGTGGGCGATGTGGGAGAACGAGCTACTCTGATAAACACCTCCGAGCGCTGCGCAATCACCCAGCGGCATTCATAAACTACTCAGACGCTGTCGCGAACTTTGCGTTAGGTCTGCGGGCGATGTTCTGATAGTGAATAATAGGAAACTATAGGGACCAACATAATGCTGGGAAATAATGCACTTCACGTATCCATCCACCTCCAGTGTGCGATGAATTTTCGAATTGCAGTGGTTGGAGGAAAGTTCCTCTCTGTCCTTCACATCGCATTGAATTTTATGTTAACAATTGTTTCAGCATCACAAAATACGTACGCAACATCAAACTTTGTAAAAATGTTTAATATCAAGTTTAGTACGCTTTATGAAACCAACAACATGTGGTTTTTTTATTTCACCGGAGTTCAATTCATTTTAAAACAATTTTGTGAAAAACAGTTTGTATTCCTGCCGTGAATTTTGATGTCTGAAAATTGTTCATGAGAGCATTCAAAATTCGCAAAAAGTGGACGGGAAATTTCAGCCAGAAATTTTTAATAGAGTTTCCTTTCTCGCCACGAATCAGGGAATGGTACATGGAGAGAAAAGTTGGATAACAATTACCTCGAAAATCGTGACAAATTTTACTATTTGAATGGTAATTGTGGAGCAAAATGTAATTCAGTAAAAAAATACTGGTTTTTAGTAGATATCTTACGATTTTCTCGGTAAAAAAATACATGTACGGATGCAAAAATTAGCCTCCTGTTTAGTAAAATTTCCCCCTACAGCAGAGGATTGTTTTGTCCCCCTATGAACGTCATGGGGACGAAAGGAAGTGAATTTTTACCAAACGGGTTCGGTAAAAATCACTATCAGTTACAGAAAAATTATCGAAAAATATACAGGGTTAATTTTACAGTATCGGTACAAATCACGCTATGAAAAAAAAAATGGTCCCATGAAATTTTTCCGGGCCAACGAAGTAAAATTCACTATTAATGTCGCACTTTCTCTCCTATTTAAGGTGAAAAAGTGCTGAAAATCGAGGTTGCTCCACGATTACTTGATTTGTTTGGTAATTTTTCTCCAACTTTTTTCTCCATGTAATGGTTAGTGGAAACTTCCTCTTGGTCGGTTACTTCCCATTGCAAAAATCTACCCACATCATATCAAACTTCCAAACATGTTGAATATAAATGTTGATCTACTCTACGAAACTAACAACATGCTGTTCATTCTATTTCACTGGAGTTTAATTAACTTTAATAGTATATTGTGTTACAAGTGCGTAAAGAACCACTTTTTTGCACGCACGAGTAACACATCCTATTTTTTCTAATACCTGTCGAGTTCACTGTTCGGAATCGTCGTGGGGGTAAAGTGGTTGCTTTTGTGCGCGGTGTGCGTAAAGTTCAAGGTCGAGGAGGCTCAAGATGGTGTAAGTGAAGCTTTACGCATGAGAATTGACTTTACGCACGACCTCTGAACTTTACGCACATTGTGCGTAAAACAACCACTTTACACACACTAAACGGTTTTGAAAAGTGAACTTTTGAGGCTGGTATTACAGAAAATAATTTTACAGAGTTTAGTTTGTATTCCCGTCGTAAATCGTCATATGTTTGAAAATTATCCGCGAGAGCATTGAAATTTCCTCTCGAAACCCTGGATTTTTTCAGTAACCTATGGAATTCAGTGTGAACTGCGAATTTTCATCTATGAAGTTACTCGAAATTTCAGTGTATGTATCACTTGACAAAAATTCCCCAAAGTGTACCGGAAATTTCAGCCAGAAATTTTTTCTAGTCTGGGGATTTAATACAAAACTGACGGGGACATCATAATACTTCTCGCGACGAATCAGCGAATTGTAGTGGTTCGTGAAAGCTTCCTCTCGGTCGGTGACTTCCCATTGCAAAAAACGTGCATACATCACATCAAACTTTCCAAACATGTTGAATATGAATGTTGATCTACTCTATGAAACCGACAACATGCTGTTCTTTCTATTTCAGTGGAGTTTAATTAACTTTAAAACAATTTTGCAGAGTTTAGTTTGTATTCCCGTCGTAAATCGTCATATGTTTGAAAATTATCCGCGAGAGCATTGAAATTTCCTCTCGAAACCCTGGATTTTTTCAGTAACCTATGGAATTCAGTGTGAACTGCGAATTTTCATCTATGAAGTTACTCGAAATTTCAGTGTATGTATCACTTGACAAAAATTCCCCAAAGTGTACCGGAAATTTCAGCCAGAAATTTTTTCTAGTCTGGGGATTTAATACAAAACTGACGGGGACATCATAATACTTCTCGCGACGAATCAGCGAATTGTAGTGGTTCGTGAAAGCTTCCTCTCGGTCGGTGACTTCCCATTGCAAAAAACGTGCATACATCACATCAAACTTTCCAAACATGTTGAATATGAATGTTGATCTACTCTATGAAACCGACAACATGCTGTTCTTTCTATTTCAGTGGAGTTTAATTAACTTTAAAACAATTTTGCAGAGTTTAGTTTGTATTCCCGTCGTAAATCGTCATATGTTTGAAAATTATTCGCGAGAGCATTGAAATTTCCTCTCGAAACCCTGGATTTTCTTAGTAACCTATGGAATCTAGTTTGGATTGCGAATTTTCATTGATGAAGTTACTTGAAATTTCAGTGTACTTCGCGCGACGAATCAGCGAATCGTAGTGGTTAGTGGAAACTTCCTCTCGGTCAGTCACTTCCCATTTATTTATTTATTTACTATGTTTATGTAGACCCAACAGCGAAAGGCCAATGACAGGATCACTACAATATATTATAGTATAAAGTTATATAAAGATGTAAAGATGGCTTGTGTAACATAAAATATTAACAGTGATTATTGAAGGCGTGACGAGATTACGAAGGTATAAAATGTGAAAAATTTAATCCTCAGATTCAATCGATCTAGTATACAATAGATATGTGTAGATTTTACCGCTTAGTACACCTATCGAATTATTGCAAAAAACCTACCCACATCACATGAAACTTTCCAAACATGTTGAATATCAATGTTGATCTTAGTTTAATTAACTTTAAAACAATTCTGCAGAGATTAGTTTGTATTCCTGTCGTGAATCGTCATATGTGTGAAAATCATCCGCGAGAGCATTGAAAATTCCTCTCGAAACCCTGGATTTTGTTGGTTGCCAGTGAAATCCATTGGGGATTTTCCCTTCTCACCTAGCATCGGCACTCCGTCAATTTGATCACGTGCGCCACGCGCCAAATATCTATCAATACCCGTGAGGTCTTTGCCGTCACGAAGGCCACCGGAATATCACCCAGTGGATCGATTGCCCTGTGGAGATGAGCTGTGGCATGTGGATGCTGGACCTCAAAACATGCACAACGGATGGAGCAATGAGGGGGAGGGGAGGGGGGTTGGTGTGAGGAAGCAACTGGAGGAAACTCTACTATAGAAGCATGCTAGAACGTACGTCACGACTCATGTTCGATAGTTACTGGAGCTCGCGGCCGCAATTGGGGTAAGTTCCTGGTAGTTGGCTCGGTTAGCCTGCACGTTCTCCGCATAGTTAGAAGCCACGGAGGAGATGAGTGAAGGAGTCGCTGGGATTAGGAGCAGAAAGCGCGGGTGGTTTAACGTTTGCAACTCAATCGCGGAGAGTAATTGCACTAATTTTGTTCGATAATGCAAGGCAGTGACACCTGTCGCTATCTAAAATTTTTAACAATTTTTGGCTCAATTTTGCGGTACATTTTTCGCAAATTTTTACTACGTTATAGTTCGCCATTGAAAATCTACGATTTGGAGGGTAAACCAATGGAAAATGTCAATTTAACTTTAGTAATTTCAAACAAAGTTGACGAACATCAGATAAAGATATCCTTGATTTTTTAATAAATTGCAGGTGAAATTATTTTTGAAATGGTTCAATAATGCCAGGCAGTGACACCTATTCTATAATTCTTAGTCGGAATGTTAACAATTTTTGGCTCAATTTTGCAGTACATTTTCGGAAAATTTTTATCACGTTACAGTTCGCCATTGAGAATCTATGATTTGGAGGGGAAACCAACGGAAAATGTAAATTTAACTTCAGTAATTTCAAAAAAAGTTGACGAACATCAGATAAAGGTATCCTTGAATTTTAATAAATTGCAGTTAAAATAATTTTTAAAATTATGTAATAGCTTGTGTCCTGATATTCAAGGAGCTCTGGGTTACCTTTTTATAATTTTAAGAATGAAAGGTCATTACTATTCTCACTTGTGTGAAAACCCCGCTTGTTTTATCTCTTATTTTAACAGTGAGGAGGTTATTTCAAATTAATATTCGAAAATATATCAATAAATTCACACTTTTTTAATTTTTCCGCTGAAATTTTAAGGAATTTTGTCATTGAAAGTTCACACATCAATGAAAAAATTCAATTATTGCATACAAATCAATAACAATCATTTGAAAAACCAACGAAATTTGGCACTGAATATCTATATTTTGATTGAAAATTGAAGCAAACTGAGGAATGCTGCTCCTCCAGCTGCTAAAAAATTTGAACTTCCATTGAATTTCCAGTAAAATTTAAAATTCCATCATTTTCCTCTCCCTAAATCGAATTCAACGTCGCTCTGCTGAAAATGTCCACGAAACTCTCCCTGAAATTTCATTATCTTTCAACAATGCACTCGTTACATCACCTGAGTATTCTTCCTCCTGAATCGATAAAATTTTTCTTCCACCTCTAAACCTCTTTTTCCCACCACCGAACTTTCTTTCCCACGGTGGATTTGGTATCCACTAAAGTTCATACAGAAGACCCGTGTGAATCCTAGGAGTCACTCGATAGCCACCTCGTAAAGACCCAACGAGATGCCAGAGAAAGGAGCGGGGCAGACCAGTGGCTAATGCATAAACAATAGCGTTTATCCCGACCTTCTGCTTCCACCGTGGATATGCAGTACCGATGAATAATAAACTGAGCCACAGACATGCGGATGGATGGAACGAACCGAGAGCCGCTCGGTCTCAAGTACTTGGAAGAGGGTGTATTATCGGCGTTGAAACATATTCACCGAGACTTTTCCCCCTTCTATCCATTTTATGTTAGGGGGCGCCAGGGCATGACGGGGTACCTACACGGAGAGAAATTTTTGATCAAAATTATCCTACCATTCTATAAAAGTGGATCATGAGTCATCGGTCCCTCATTTCTATCCCAAAATTTAGTAAAAATTAATATATGATGATCAAATTTTATTCTACGTTCAACAAATTTTATCCTGATAAACATAAAAATTACCGTGCCGGTAGAGTAAAAATTACTGTACCTGGAGGGTAAAATTTACCAACCGTTCTAGAATTTTCGTTGTTATCTAAAAATAAAAATTATTGGACTGAAAGGGTAAAATTTATATGCGTAGTATAAAATTTGATCATCATATATTAATTTTCACTAAATTTCCAGATAAAATTTTCAGGACAGTGACACTGAACGCGATTTAAGGGGAAAAAATCATAAAATTTGAGGTTTGACTGACAATTCAGTACAATTCTAGAATTTTAAGCAGCATAGAGATGAGAATTCCTCAATTTATTTTAATTTCCAATCTAATATGAATATTCAGTGCCAAATTACATTGAATTTTCAGTTATAATACCCCGAGACGTTCGAAATTATCGGCATATTGTCCGATAGCTTCATTGCGAACGAATGAAAGTGTCACGTTTTGCAGGCGAAAATTTTTTTTGCAAAACTTGACACTTTTTTTTGTTTGCAGGGAAGCTTGAGAGAAATATTGCGATTAATTTTGAAGGTCGAGGGGTTTTCGGCGGAGAATTTTCCGGGACTAGACTTTGGCCTAGCGGAGCGCACTATTCGAGGGCTTCTTCCAGCAAAACATCCAATTGGTTAGAAATAAATGAAGAGCTACTATGCAATTATCAGATGCAATTTCCAGGAGCTACTGTGCAATTTCCGTGAGTAATACCACGAGAGCTTCAAAATTATCGAGCAATTCCCGATAGGTTCGTTGCAAACAAACGAAGGAGTCAAGTTTTTCAGGTTAAAAAATCACGAGTGCGAAGCACGAGTGCGAAGCATGAGATGATGATTTTAGGAGTGATTTTTCCTAAAAAACTTGACGACTTCGTTTGTGTGCAGGGAACCTTGAGGGAATTACTCGATTAATTTTGAAGCCATTCGGAAGCTAATTTTGAGTAGTATTCGGGAGGGAATTTTCCCATCCAAATGTCGGCCAAAAGAATTGCACTATGAGACAAAATCCATCTGACAGTTCCAACCAGGGGTTCACTCGACCACGGAATCTTTTGTTTTCCACAAATATAGTCAACACGAAAAATTATCACTTGAATTATCAACTACGTCGAGGCTTTACAATAAATTGACATAATTCGTGTTCTCATAAATAAAATATTTCACTTCAGATTTCTCCTCTATGTACTTCCATGCAAATTTCATTAGGCTGCGATTGACCGAACGTGATGGCAGTAGATTAGCTGTCTAGTTGGGGATAAGCTCATTTGGATCGGAATCTCATCGAGTTTCCGATCCAAATAACAATTTGATCCGGTCCTGATGACAATTTGATGCATCGGGCTGCTAATATAATTGACAATAGCGTTGCCTCTTCATTCACTCCCTCATTCTGTGCGGTCTAATTTAAATTCGTCTGATAATTTCCCATCATCTTCATCATACTATCCATAAAACGATGTTACCGATATTGTAAAGAAAAATGATGGTCGTTACTCGGCCGAAAACCACTTTTCTGACTCGTGTGATTGAATTCCTCGGCTACGCCTTGGTCTGCGACCCTCACACTAGTCAGAAAAGGTTTTTTCGGCCGTGTGACGAAAATACATATTTATTCAAAAATTATCAGCTGAATACCGTGTTGACTACATGAAATAACAGTCGAATAGTGCAATTCTATTCGCTGACATTTAGATAAGGAAAATTCCCGAAAAAAATTTGATAACAAAAGAGTATCGTGTACCTCGAATACTGGGCTGTAATTGACTAAAACCCAGTCCCGGAAAATTCTCAATGAAATCTAAAATTTCATGATTTTTCAATCTCCAAATCGCATTCAGTGTCACTCTCCTGAAAATTCAAGAATATATTTACGGGAATTTTCTGGTTTTCTATTTATTTTCAGGGAAAAATGGAACTGAAATTTACAGTTCTCTTTGATTTTTCCACAAAATTCTGAATTTTTAATGACGAAATTTCTTCAAATTTCAGTGGTAATTAAATTCGTTAAAAATTACCAAAAAGTGTTCCGGAAATTTCAGTCAAAATTTTTTAACAGTGTACACCACTATGCCCGGCTCCCCCTATATATAACACAATCTTCGCGATGCCTACCGCTGCGGAATTCAGTGGAGAGTCCCCACTATAGGCAGACTACATGATCGAAGTTTTATTGAAGTTTGTGGCTCGTCTTTCCTGAAGTAATAATGTCATATTAAGGCAATCGCGGAGTCTCTGAGTGGCTCCTTTGGAGATGGCTGTATGAAATACCAAACAGTTGAATGAAGAATAATGAAAAAAAAGTCGGATAGGAGACTGATGTAAGGAGGGATGAAAATGATGCTGCCAAGATGCAAGGACTTTCGAGTTACTGCCAGCGGGGACAAAGTAGAGTGTCGGTTAACAGGAAAATAAAAGAAGGGGAAATAAAGGAAGAATCATGGGAGAAAAATGCACATTCACCAGGTGAAAATAGTATATTTCTAACCTAGGGAGGGAAAATAAAGGATCCTCAGCCGCCAGTGCAATTACCAGCCGAGCCGAAGGTGAGGTTGGTAAACACGCGGCTGAGGGTCCTTTATTTTACTTCCCGTGGTTAGAACGCGATTTTCCGTCTCGGCGTAGCCGCAAAGTAAGAGTTCCCTCCCGCGAAGCGGGAGGGAAATGTAACTTTGCGCCCGTCGGGACGGAAAAATAAAATGATGGATGGTAAAGTTGAAATGTTGAGTTATGCTACATTTACACGGTTACACCAGTGTCAACTTTCAATGGATAATATCTTCTGTGTAAATTGAATAATTCCGATGAATAAAATCTCATTTTGTGGAACATATGGTAGTAATTTTTATGAGAGTGACATTGAATCCAATTTAGAGTAATAGTTATTTTCATCACAAGGTCCACAAAGTATTTTCTGACGAATGTGGCTTTGTAGGCCGAGCCGAAGGCGAGGTTGGTAAACACGCGGCTGAGGGTCCTTTATTTTACTTCCCGTGGTTAGAACGCGATTTTCCGTCTCGGCGTAGGCGCAAAGCAAGAGTTCCCTCCCGCGAAGCGGGAGGGAAATGTAACTTTGCGCCCGTCGGGACGGAAAAATAAAATGATGGATAGTAAAGTTGAAATGTTGAGTTATGCTACATTTACACGGTTACACCAGTGTCAACTTTCAATGGATAATATCTTCTGTGTAAATTGAATAATTCCGATGAATAAAATCTCATTTTGTGGAAAATATGGTAGTAATTCTTATGAGAGTGACATTGAATCCAATTTAGAGTAATAGTTATTTTCATCACAAGGTCCACAAAGTATTTTCTGACGAATGTGGCTTTGTAGGCCGAGCCGAAGGCGAGGTTGGTAAACACGCGGCTGAGGGTCCTTTATTTTACTTCCCGTGGTTAGAACGCGATTTTCCGTCTCGGCGTAGGCGCAAAGTCAGAGTTCCCTCCCGCGAAGCGGGAGGGAAATGTAACTTTGCGCCCGCCGGGACGGAAAAATAAAATGATTGATGGTAAAGTTGAAATGTTGAGTTACGCTACATTTAGACGGTTCCACGAGTGTCAACTTTCAATGGATAATATCTTCTGTGTAAATTTAATGATTCCGATGAATAAAATCTCATTTTGTGGAAAATATGGTAGTAATTCTTATGAGAGTGACATTGAATCCAATTCAGAGTAATAGTTATTTTCATCACAAGGTCCACAAAGTATTTTCTGACGAATGTGATTATAGGCCTCGCCTTCGGCTCGGCCTACAAAGCCACATTCGTCAGAAAATACTTTTGGACCGTGTGATGAATGCAATTTTTCGTCAAAGACCCGTAAACCGCGATCAAACCGAGCGAAGCGAGGTTAGAATCGCGGTTTACCGGGTCTTCTCACGAAAAAATGGTTATGAAATTTTCAAGTTTTAGGTAGAATTCAAGGAAATTGTTGAGCTTTCAGTGGGAGTGAGACAGAGATTTTACAACTTGATTGAATTCTCAAAGGAACACGAATATTCAGAAACAAAATGATATGAATTTTCACTTTTGTCTCAAATTTTCCTGATTTTCCGAATCTTCACAGAATAATTGAACTGAAAAATCAAGTATTTTATTGATTTTCTGATTATTTGAACAGAAAATCAATAGAATATTTGATTTTTCAATTACAAGATTTCCTGAAATGTCAGTGGAAATTAAACATGATAAACATTTCCGGGATTTGTCACAGAAAATTCAGACGAAAATTTTTAAAAGTGAATCATTGGTTTCTTCAATATTAAGAGAAGTTGAACCTTACATTGATTAAGGTTTACTTCTAATCATCGAAATTTAAAGTAATAAAATAATTGATAACAAGGAATTATCAATTGTCTATTGAATAAATAATACTAAATTTTATAAAAAGGATTTTCAAATATCCAAATAATCGTCGATCTTCCTAACTAAATTATTGATTGATAAAATAATTCGGCATTTGAATTTTTTATTGATGATTTATTTAATAATTAAAAATTGTAGAGTAATATTAACCAAATATTAACGGCAGTTCTAATTTATGATTATGGTTCTGATTTTGAAGCCAGAAAAAATACATGTGAAATAGAAAAATCATAGAAAAAATTTAACTCTCCCATTCTTGAGTTATTGAATGATACACTGATAATAAACGATGGCGATGGCTTGTTTTGCCTCACTTACCTCTTTAGCAACTTTACTATATTATAATTCCACTGAAATTTCAGAAAAGTTTGTCGTTGAAAATTCAAAACTTTATAGAGAAAACAATAAAAGCAATGAGTACGTCTCACTTTAATGTTGATTTCAGGGAAATCACCACCAATTTTAGAATAATGCCACTGATTTTCAGGGATCCATCTCTAATTTTTGGGAATGCCTCACTAAATACCAGTGATGAAAAATCAGCGACATGTCCCTGAAAATCACAACTTTTTTCCTCTGCGAACTCAACCCGCTCGGAACTCTAACATTCCTGCACATCTCCGATTCCTTCCTTCCACGCGACCCCTTCCCCCTATCGCTTATTGAAATATCATACAAACTGACATCTTCGCCCCGCGACCACAAAAAGAACCATGAAAACCGAGCGCTGGAATACGTTAAGGCCAAACGGATTTAGTACCTCGAAATTATGCAGATGTGCAACAGCGAGAGAGCAACTGGGTATTGAAATTAATTTCTCCAACGTCAGGTGGAGCTCCACGCCTCCCCCCACTCCCTTGCCCATGTCTCTTCATGGCCTCAGTGCAGTCCTTTGCAGTCAATCCCCTTGAACATCCTCGTATCCATCCCCGGAGCGTCTTGGAAGGCTTCCAATAGCGGATTGAACCGTTCGTAACTGTTGAACGTGAATTACGGACATCTGTACTATATCGAGCGAGTTTATACGCTTCCCTTTGAACGAGTAGATGTCGAGGATGAGCGAGTGATTGGGGTTTTGCAGGTGAATGAGATTGAGCAAACCATTGCAATCACCACTGGCATTTCACGAAACACTCCCCGTTGATAAATATTTAATTTAACGCTGGGAAAACAACACGAGAATGGGCGGATAAATTGGAGGTTGGTAGAACGCTAGCTGAGCTGTTAGTGTTTCGAGCAATTTGAATTTCCGTAACCGCCCTTCTTCACCATACCCATATCACATACACAATCATCAAACTGATGTATGATTCTTGGTTGTCAGAACCCATTTTCACTGGACATATGAATGTACTTTTGGTTGTGATACGTTATCTCAGTAATATCAATGTGTGCTTTCGTTCAATGTTTCACGTGTAAATAGTCACGTTATTCCGACTGCATGCCGACGGCAATTTTAACGTGCACGACTGAAAATTGAACGCATAATTGGATACGTTTGGATATATCTGGTATTCACGGTACATGCTTGATCACATGCATGAGAAAAGGGTGCGTGGCTGTTGTTTATGGAGGTGCACAAAAACTCATCGTATATATTGTAGAGATAGCTCGGGGGCGTCATTTGGAGACTAAAACTAATGAATTTTTTGCCTGCAACACTTTGTTTATGAGTTTTCGAGGAAACAAAAGACAGCGAATCAAAGGCTATTCTCCGATAGAGAAATAATATGCCTTTTCCCGTTTAAGGTGGAGGGACGATGGCATTAAATGTCTTGTAGATTCCAATCAATTTCATCCCTCGTTGCACTGTTGCAAATTGTTAACTGGAATTTCCGGTGATTTTTTTGAAATTTTTATCGAATTTAATTACCACTGAAATGTCAAGGAATTTCGTCATTAAAAATTCAGAATTTTGGGGAAAAATCAAGGAGAATTGTACATTTCAGTTCCATTTTTACCCTGAGAATGAATAGAAACCCGGAAAATTGCGGTAAATATATTCTTGAATTTTCAGGACAGTGACACGAAAAAAATAATGTAATTTAATTTAATAACGATTCTCATTTTAATAATGTAATGTAATTTTTAGTGATTTAGGGGGAAAAATCATGAAATTTCAGATTTCACTGAAAATTCTATGTAATTTGGTACTGAATATTCATATTAGATTGGAAATTCAAATAAGTTACGGAATTCTCGTCTTTATGCTGCTTAAAATACTGGAATGTTGCTGAATTTCCAGTGAAACCTGAAATTTCATGATTTTTTCTCCCTAAATCGCATTCAGTGTCACTATCCTGAAAATTAGTAGTCAACTGTCCATGAAATTTCTTTTTTTTTCTCACAGGGTATTGAATGAGAGTGAAGATTAGTATATTTCGTAACGAGTGCAAAAAAGTGTTTTTTGGCGAGTGGGAGGTTTATATCACATATTAACTCGCCTTCGGCTCGTGATATAATCCCACGAGCTAAAAAACATTTTTTCACGAGTTACGAACAATATTTTTCATCACAATGTGGCGGACATTGGACTTTTAGGCACGCGGAGCGTGCCGAAAAGTTCACTTTTCGTCACAGCGTGATGAAAATGAATTTTTTACTTTGACATTGATTTTCAGGGTCACATTGCACTATTAAATTTTTTTCGACATTTCATGGAAAATATGGTAGTAATTCTCATGAGAGTGACATTGAATCTGATTTAGGGGAAAAACAAATTGTCCTCGTTTTATCCTTCTTTATCTTAGTTATAGTTCATACTAGAACAGTTACATAAAGCGATTCAACTAGACCGGGCCTGAAAAATCCCTTTCTTGTCATAAACAAATTATCTTCATCTTTGGGACAAGTAAAATCTCTTGACGAAAGTTTTTTCTTTCACAGTGTAAGATATTTTCTTCTTGTCAATTTTCAACCCAGCAGTTTCTTCATACAACTAAAGACCTATTATCAAAAAACTTTTTTTTCTCATTGTAGGAACCAAATGGCTCTTAAGCCGCTATGAAATCCATTACGAGTAAAATTCATCGGGGTGAGTCAATTAAACATTCAAGAATATATTTACCTGGTTTTCCATTATTTCAATTTACTATCGGGGAATCATTGACCGAGAAACCTTCATCTCATAAATAATTCCCTAAATGTAAACAATAAAGTTTATTTGAATCAAATGAATCAGTTTATTGAAACAGTAAAAATTAAAGTTTTTATTCAAATTAAAAATTTCTCTGTGTTTGAAGTTCTGTTTACATTAAATAAATAGTTTTTTTACTATTGATTAATGTTTATTTGATTGAAATAACCTATTAATAATAAATAAACATTTTTCTTATAGTAAGATTATTTGTTCATTTGATGTAATTAAATCCTTTCTTTTGACACACGTAAACAAGTTGATTAATTTCTAACATCGGCGTTCTTGAACCAAGTAAAAAAATTCAAACAAAGATTTTCATTTGCTGCAAATGAACCCACGGACGAAAAAATTTAATAGAAAAACCTATCGAATTCGTTAGAAAATTCTATTGAATTTCTATTGAACTGTTCTATTAGTTTTTGGCCAATTCTACTGAAATGTCCAACAGAAAATATTCACCAGAAAAAGTCAATAGAATTCAATTTTTCTATATAAATTATTCTATTGAGATATTTTCTATAGAATTTCCTCGGCCCAAATTTTCTAAGTTTTTTCGACTGATTTTCTTGATGAGAAAAAACGAAAAATAGAATGAAAAAAACTTGGAAAATTTGAGTCGAGCAAATTCTATAGAAATTATATGAAAAGAATAAGTTATATATAAAAATCGAATTCTGTTGACTTTTTCTATTGAATGTTTTCTATTGAACATGTCAATAGAATCAGCCAAAAAGTAATAGAAATTTTAATAGAAATTCAATAGAATTTTCTAACGAATTCGATAGGTTTTTCTGTTAAATTTTTTCATGCGTGCCATTTTTGTGGGTGTATGAAGTGCTAGGAAGGTCTTAGTAATTCCGCCCGAATATTCCCCCTCGCGTGGAAAAAAAGCAAATAAACATAGCGATAATTCATTCCCAGCCGTGTTTCATCTCACCCCTTCTATTTTATTACAACCTTTTTTTGGCATGCAAACGACAATTCACTGGAGCGCAACCGAAACGACCGGTTAGCGAGCAAAACAATAGCGGTGCCGAGGTGGCGCGTTAATCTGGGGGTGTTTCTAATTCAAAAGAAAACGTGGAGTTCTCACCCTCGGTACGCTCCGCTGATTGCATCGCATTGTAATCTTAGTTTTTACACCAAGTGCGATTCCTCTTGGGCTGTAGGAGTGAGACTCGAGGACGGTAGGGTGGCGAGGGAGGGATGAGCTTTAGGAGAAGGATTGGGATGCATGGAGGGATGAGAGGGGTGTTGGGGCAGTGGTTGACTTATGCAGCTCGGCTCAGACCATCTCTCGACTGGATATCGAGGTCGCAACGACGCGTCCCTGCATTATATACAGGACATCGAGTATAATCTCCTGCGGAGACACAGTATGGGGCCATAGATGATGCGAAAAATATAAATGGCTGGTATATGAGGGGTCTAGCCTTCTCGATATTAGAATCTACGATAGACAGATGAGAGGAACCACGCAGAACAATAATTTTTTGAATTAAATGAACTTTATTTAAATTAAATAAAGTGTTTATTTGATTCTAATACAGAAGTGTTGAAAAATTTGAGCTAAATTTTCCGAAACAGGACCTTGAATTCGATATGAGAGAGAAAAGTCAATAGCATTTCAAGATTCTCTGAAAATTCTAGTGAAGTCTAATTTTTTTAACGGCAGGAAGACGGAAATTTCACAATTTATCTAAATTTTCAAGGGAAAATGAATATTTACTGCCAAATTCACTTGAATTTTCAGGGGAATTATGAATTTTCAATAATAAAATTTCTTGAAATTTCAGTGAAAATGTTACTTGTTAGAAAAGCCCAAAAGTTTTACCGGAAATATCAGTGGAAAATTTTTCGCAGTGATGAATTATTTGATTCAAATACAGTTTATTTAATTCAAATAAATCATTCTTCTTGGTAAAAAGACATAACTCTGCGGCAGAATCCGTGTTTCCAGATTTGGAGAAATTTAATATTTTTCTAGTCGTTCATCAGAACTCATTCGATTGCATCCCAAATACGCCCCTTTTTGATGAAAATTTTAACAAGAATTTTGAGGAAGACGATAATTTCGATACTGACTTGAATATCCAATCAAAACATTAAAATTCAGTACAAATTTTCGTTGATTTTTTTAATTAATTGTCCACCGAAGAATATATTTACCTCAATTATCCTGATTTTTATTAATTTTCATGGAATTGTCGACAAATTTCCTTCACTTTTCCAAAAAATTGTGAATTTTCGATGACCGAATTCCGAGAAAGTTCAACCAAAAAATTTCAGCAGTATGAATTTATTGTGATACTCATAAATATTAATCCAAAATATTCTTTTTACTATTAAAATGAAGGATGAAACAATCAGAAGTCTCACACAAAGAAAATGACTTGATAAAAATAAAAACCCACCCGAGAATTCCTTAAATATCAGAATTAATAATCACCCTCGCAACATCTTGAGCAATTGTCGCCACAGGCCATTACAACGATTCAAAAATTATCTCAGTGGCACCATCCTGATTTATTCCAGCCGTAAAGTTTCATCACTCCATGAAGAACTGATTCATCAAACATACCTCGAACTACATGACAGAGTGCACGAGGAGCTATCGTGCAAATGAGAAAAGTTTGAAGAAATTACAATGATAATATACATAAGAGAAGTGATGCACGGAGAAAATGAATTGGTGAATTTCACCAACTAGTTGTTGAAGTTCACCAAATAGTTGTTAAAATTCACCAAATAATTTTAGTTTTTCCCCATTTTTAGTATTTTATTATTTTTCTATTATTTTTCTTGTTGAAGTTCACCAAATAGTTGTTGAAAATCACCAACTGGTTGTTAATTCATTTTTTCAACAACTAGTTGACAACAACTAATTTTCTCCATGTGAGTGAGATGGGAGGAATGGTGTGGACAACGATTTTTTGTATCTCATTTTTCTGACAATTTTTCATGTATGATCGCTTCCATTGAATCTCTTTAATTGTGCTTTTCACGAGGACAAAATCCCAGAGCCCCCCAGGGCAATCTGATGAATTCAGCCTGATGAAAATGCTTGCGAACTATTTCTACCTCAGAATTCTATACTTCATTTCTCTCATGAAAATAGCGAAATTATTTCAAATTCTGAACAGTGTCCAGCGTCCCCTGGGGAGTGAATAAAAAGCCCGAGTCAATTAGCCATTGGTATATTTCAACCCAGTTAGTATCGAAAATTGTCATTAAAATTTATCGAACTGACGAGCATCCGTCGTTACAAAAAATGGAAATTGCCCATCCCACCGGACAACAATATTGGATATTGTAAATATGCGTGGAGGGGCATTATGCAGTCATCGGTAAAGTGAGTCATCGAGATGGAAAGCGAAAATCGTCGTTTCACTATGAAGAAAAAAATGATAAATTAAAAACTCCCAGCAACTGCAGGTCCCTCGGAACCAATTAGTGATTCATCCCATCGCTCGAACATTTAATTCTCAATTCCTCCCGTTGAATATCAATTCCAATAATGCAGGTGCTGCCCTTCGCAACGACTAACAACTAAATACATTCGAATATTCCATGAATTGATACAGAAAATGGAGTATTTAGACTCTCATCACCCGCACGAACATGTCCATTGAGAAGAATTACTCTGCAAATTATGTGTTACACTCATTGAAAAAATTGGGCTGATATTTCCGATACAATTCTCGAAAATTTTCATCAGATTATAGGTCCACTGAAAATTCCAGTAATTGCGTCATTGAAAATGCAATATTTCATGGAAAAATTCAATGGAAGCTGTAAATTTTAGTTCAATTATTCTATGAAAATCCATAGAAATCAACAATTCAGGTCAACATAGATATTGAATATTCATGTTTTCATTAAAGGGTTACTAGTAAGTGAGAGAATTTGCATCCTTTTGCTGCTCAAAAATTAGGAATTTCATCAATTTTTTTGCCAAATTCGAAATTTCTCGTTTTTTCCTCCTCAATCGACTTCATTGTAACTATTTTGAAAATTATTTGTTAACTGTCCGTTGAATTTTCTGCAAAACTGTCTCTTAATGAGAATTCCCTCTAAAAATATACTGTTGAAAAAAAATAATTTTCCGGAAAACGAACTTGGAGTCGATTTAAGAGGAAAACGTCAAAGAAATTTCGAGTTTCTCTGCAAATTCAAGTAAAGTCCCCCATTTTTAGCGGCGGGAAGATGGATATTTCACAATTGACAAGAATGTTCAAGAGAAAAAGAATGTTCACTGCCAAATTCTCTTGAATTTGCCGGGAATTCCTTAAAAAATTTTGGGCATTCCAGGAATTTCGGAGGAATCTGGAATTCAAGGAGAGATTTCTCTAAATTTTCGGGATTTTTCATGGATTTTCCCGGAACAATTAAACTGAAATATACAGTTCCCACGGATTTTTCCATGGAATTATGAGTTTTGGACGACTAAATTCCTTGAAATTTCAGTAGAAATGTTACCAAACAACGAACAGTAAAATTTCACGTGATTTTCTGCACATCATTTCCTCAACTTTCCTCTCTGCACGAATGACGCTAATTAAATCCTGATCCAGTGCCTCACCATCATCACGACATGAGACACTCGCGAGATGTAACATCATCAAATTGCAGTGATATTACCATCTCAGCCTGGCATTTTACCCTCTTCCACCCACTCCATCCGCAAAATGTGAAGCATGTATCGCGTCTCAGACACTCTGGAGGTGACGCGTCGACGTCGAGTCTTTACAATTATGCGCACTGGATTTTACCGTATTCATTTCAACCAACACACAGACTCCTCTCCCTATCGTCAACCCTCCACCAATCCAAATGCCCCGGCGCTTAGAGAAGAGTATTATATAAATGTACCGCCTCCTTCTGTCTCATTCATTCTTATTCTCTCAGAGTCCCTCGTTCAGCCCCAATTATTCCCTTTTCTCCCATTCACTCAGTGTGAGGAGAAAAACCTAAAACGGCATTTTCAATGGCTTTTAAATATCAATGAACTCAAATGGCATGGAATCCAATGGGTTTATAATTTTACAAGGATTGTATACCTCGTTAATAGGCACATCATAACGTTAAAATGAAATAAATTCCAAAACCCGATCAGCTCCGGAATATGCGGCTCGTTTTCAATGGGAAAATACGTCCTCAATATTTCATAATTTATTCACTGGTTCGATTTTTACTGCCTGACCATTGCGCGGATATTCCACTGACCAGATACATTATTATTGTATAGGCTTTGTGTAGGTACACTGAGAGGAAAAATTTTTTCTACCGAAGAGATCTGATACTGAGATACTGAAGAGATCATTTTGTCGTGGTCAATCAATTTAGAGGAGACCGGGGCAAAGCGGGGTGGCCGGGGCATAGTGGGGGGGACATAAAAAAAGGCCAAAATGACGAAATTCAAGAGGTTGACGAGGGGTTGATCAGGAATCAATAAAAAGTAAAAAAAGCTAAAAAAACTTGAATATTACTAAGGAAAAATAAAAAAAAAAATGGAAGAACTCTGGAAATTCTTTCAATTCTTTCAAACACTGAAAGAAATTTTACTGATATAAAGGTCACTTTGCTACCGATGCAAGACAATACAAACAATCAGTTAGAAGTATTAGGATTTCACTTCGTAGAATTGAGATGAACAAGACACATCTAATGGATAAATTCGGAAATTTCAATTGCTAGAACAAAAACGTGCCTTTTTAGAAATCTGTATAATAAATTTGAAAAACAAAATTAATTTGATGAATAGCAAAATTTTAAAATGTTTAGAAAATCGTACAGAAAATCGTTGCAATGTACTCTTCTGTTGATAAACATGAAATTGAAGAAAAAGAATTCTCTTATGCGTACCCTATTAAAAAATCATGCTCCAAATTAAAAAATCGATTCGTCGGGACCTTCCCTACTAATTTCAGAGTGTTTCTCTCGTTTTTTGGAAATTCGAAGGGGAAAAACAAAGAAACAACATTTATAATTATTTTAAAGTTTTTGGACACTACCCCACTGTGCCCACAACTGTAATACGTCGGAGACGCGAGTTGATAATTTTAAAACGTGAGTAGTGATTGCCAAAAAGCAATATAAGTATAGAAGCTCTGACACCCGCCTCTTTGTCTTAGCACTCCGCTTTGCCCCGATCTCTCCTACTTGTAAAAAAAAAATTCCATCAAAACGGGATAATTTTCGCAGTAGTAATTATTCTCGTAAAACATTTATATATCTTTCGGGCGAATGCATTCGCTCTTCAGAGAATTATATGAGGCTCCGGTTTTATGAAGTGAATGTTATTGTGAACACTTATGAATACTTATAATCTCCATGGAACAAATGATAATTTCAGGAGGAAACTCCAATTTTCTTGCTGAAAACTGTGGTTTCCCACACAGAGAAAATCTACGGATGACTGAAACTGATAAAAGTGACACAAAAAAAGATGACTGTTATGATATTTTTATTCGTCATGTACTTTGCAATATTTTGGGATCCTGTTTTTTTTTGTTTTGAAACGTGATCTCCTCTTTTTTGTAAATTTTTTCATTTCTCTTTATTTTTTTTATATCTGAGCTGAGCATTTGACGAAGAATAATGGCCGGCATCAATCGATTTAATAGAAGTATATTGTATGGAGAAAATACCACTAAAGTAAATGACCCTACGCTCGTCTAGCGAAGGTGAACGCACCATTAGTCCAATATTTGTATCGAAATGAGTGTGAAGATACGAAGGTTTAAATTACATAGCAGAGGCGAAAGCCTTCAGAATTGGAATTCACTAATATTAATCGTATCTCACGTCTGCTAGATTCTTGAGACTGTCAAAATGATTAAAATGTCGTAGCTCGCGATATCTGAACGAGCACAGGGACAGGGACAAACATAGGCACAATTACTGATTCATTCCTCGAGAGAACTCAATTTTTCGAGAAAAAAAACACAATTTTCTCTGTCTCTCTCCAGCATCACGCGGTGAATTTTAATAAAATGGTAGCACACGACTTACCACTCTTGACTGTAGGTTGTGCCGAGGGCTCAGCCCGGAGGATTTGCGTACCTCCGAGTAACGTCAATATCGCACCGAGCAACGTGATCCCAGCCATACTCGTCTTTATTACCCGTGTGGTCTCCCTTTCACTCCTCCATGAGTAACTCCGTCTGTTTGAACGAAAACAAGAGCATTAAACACCAGGGTATTTCAGGTCAAATCGCCTATCCCACCCTCCCCCCTCCAAAGTTTGTGCGGTAAAATATCTTTCATCCTTCCGCCATTACCTCAATTCGTAAAGGCCATTTTTCACAGTTTTACTTAAAGATCTAGTGTTTCCGTAATTCTATCGATAGAATCGTGCTTTAAATTACAGAACAGTGGGCATTCAATGTTCATGGCAAACATCCCTGCCTCTTGGTGAAGAAAAACCGGGTCATCCACCCTTCTCCACGCGTTCAAACCCACATTTCGTGCACTCAATAACCCTCTCCACTGTCGTGCTACACTCCAAAACTCTAGGGAAAAAAAAACCAATAGAAGTGAGAGAAGAGAAGCGAAAGGAAGAAATAGTGACAAACTCGACGTGAAAGTGCCGTAAAGTCTCGCATGAACGAGTTTTTTTTTAAGAAGGGGTGAGGCAATGAAAAAAAACAAAGATGCGGGGTAAAGGGGAAGCGGAAGTTATTATACATCCGCTGGGTGAGGATGACGCTTCCAAAGGGCTTGCTTTTATGGGGAGGGTTGTTTATTCTGAGATGAAAAAATAAATGTCCTCTTTAGATGTACAAGATCGACGCTTATCTCGCATCTCCTGTGGATCTGCTTGTGGCTTTCGAGGGTGGAGAACAACAGGGGTAGATGAGACGAGGGGGACAGGTCTCTTTTTGGAGCAAGTGGAGGGTTAGACTGATGGTGGGATGTACAACGCTTCGTCTTGGAGTCCTGCGAAAGCCCCAACCTCACCCCAGTATCTCGTTTCTCAAGCGCACGGAGCCGAGGCAAACGTTCACCTTCGCCCTCGTTTCATCAAAGAATCCATGGAACTATTCTATTAGGACGAAATGAAACAAGTCGGAAATTGCTTTCGTCAAAACATAGTCAACATATTTTCGGTAATGAATTAACCATTTGCTTGTGAATGAAATTTTTATTACGGTGTATTTTGAATTGAATTAAATGATTCATTCAATTTAACATTGTTTAACAAGTTATTCTCTCAGAATCAAGACAATAAAATATACTTGATTCAAGTATACTTTATACTCGAATGGAAGATGGATGTTTCAATTCGAAGATGATTATTTCGCATCAGCTCGGGTTGTACCAAGCGCTCTCAAGTGTAATATAAGGGTCAAACACTAAGTGTGAGAATATAAGGGTCAAAAAGTGGGGATTAAAAAAGGAGGGTCGGAATATTAGAGTCAAAAACCGAGGGCTTGAATGTAAAGGTGAAGGAATGAGGGTCAGAATGTTGGGGTTAAAAAAGAGGGTCAGAATATTTGGATCAAAAAATTAGGGCCAGAATATAAAAGTAGAAAAAGTGGGTGTCAGGCAATGACGTTCATATAAGAGCTAAAAACGGTGATAAAGCATAATATATGACTTATATTTAGACCCTCATTGTCTGACACCCACTTTTTTTACTTTTATATTCTGACCCTAATGTTTTGACCCTAATATTCTGACCCTCAATTCTTAAGGATGTTCTACACCCTTTCTGCCAAAATTCACGTTTTTTTAATTTTTCTGGCAAACTTATGATGGAATTGACGTGAAAAAATATAACGTTTTTGCGTTTTGTCATTATTTAATGACTGACGAAAATTGAAGGTGGTGCGAACATTTTCCTGCGTTTTCTCTAAACGTATACTTATACTTAAACGTATACTACTAAAAGTATACTTTATACTCGAATGGAAGATGGATGTTTCAATTCGAAGATGATTATTTCGCATCAGCTCGGGTTGTACCAAGCGCTCTCAAGTGTAATATAAGGGTCAAACACTAAGTGTGAGAATATAAGGGTCAAAAAGTGGAGATTAAAAAAGGAGGGTCGGAATATTAGAGTCAAAAACCGAGGGCTTGAATGCAAAGGTGAAGGAATGAGGGTCAGAATGTTGGGGTTAAAAAAGAGGGTCAGAATATTTGGATCAAAAAATTAGGGCCAGAATATAAAAGTAGAAAAAGTGGGTGTCAGGCAATGACGTTCATATAAGAGCTAAAAACGGTGATAAAGCATAATATATGACTTATATTTAGACCCTCATTGTCTGACACCCACTTTTTTTACTTTTATATTCTGACCCTAATGTTTTGACCCTAATATTCTGACCCTCATTTCTTAAGGATGTTCTACACCCTTTCTGCCAAAATTCACGTTTTTTTAATTTTTCTGGCAAACTTATGATGGAATTGACGTGAAAAAATATAACGTTTTTGCGTTTTGTCATTATTTAATGACTGACGAAAATTGAAGGTGGTGCGAACATTTTCCTGCGTTTTCTCTAAACGTATACTTATACTTAAACGTATACTACTAAAAGTATACTTTATACTCGAATGGAAGATGGATGTTTCAATTCGAAGATGATTATTTCGCATCAGCTCGGGTTGTACCAAGCGCTCTCAAGTGTAATATAAGGGTCAAACACTAAGTGTGAGAATATAAGGGTCAAAAAGTGGAGATTAAAAAAGGAGGGTCGGAATATTAGAGTCAAAAACCGAGGGCTTGAATGTAAAGGTGAAGGAATGAGGGTCAGAATGTTGGGGTTAAAAAAGAGGGTCAGAATATTTGGATCAAAAAATTAGGGCCAGAATATAAAAGTAGAAAAAGTGGGTGTCAGGCAATGACGTTCATATAAGAGCTAAAAACGGTGATAAAGCATAATATATGACTTATATTTAGACCCTCATTGTCTGACACCCACTTTTTTTACTTTTACATTTTGACCCTAATGTTTTGACCCTAATATTCTGACCCTCATTTCTTAAGGATGTTCTACACCCTTTCTGCCAAAATTCACGTTTTTTTAATTTTTCTGGCAAACTTATGATGGAATTGACGTGAAAAAATATAACGTTTTTGCGTTTTGTCATTATTTAATGACTGACGAAATTTTAAGGTGGTGCGAACATTCTCCTGCGTTTTCTCTAAACTTTTGAAAAGAATCACAAAACTGTAGCAAAAACACATGAAAATTATCGCACCACTACGCAACTTCGTGAGCCATTAAAGAATGACAAACCACAAAATCGTTATATTTTTTCACGTCACTCCCATCGATAATTTGCCAGAAAAATGAAAACAACATCAATTTTAGCTAAAAGGGTGTCGAACATCCTTAACCTCCACGTTTTGACCCTTATATTCTGACACTTAGTGTCTGACCCTTATATTACACTTAAGAGGGCTTGCTACAACCCGGCCTGATACAAATGAATCATCTTCGAATTGAAATACCTATCCCCCAATTCAGTATACAATTTACTTGATTCAAATAAAATAAAAATAAAGAATAAAATAATAGTACATTAGAGTACAAGGGCACAAATTTCGTTCGAATGTATATACAGACCGCGCCTTCGGCTCGGCCTGTAAACTACACATTCGTTGAAAACGAAATTTATTACCGAGTGCTCTATAATATTTTATGTCAAATCGCTTCGCGCAGCCTGCTCAAAACTCGACTTATTGCACGGCGCGACATAAAATATATTTGAATCATGTATATTTTATACTCGAATCAAGAATAGAATATACTTGATTCAAGTGAGTTTTATACTCAATTCAGGTATTTTTTTCCGTGTTGGCAGCCAACATTGCCCCAATGGTAAAATTTTACACTTCGCCCTGAATATTGGCTTCAAAATGAATTTTTTTCAACAACAGATGATGCGATCAATCTCGTTATCGAAGTCGGTCGAACTCCTGAAGTCAAATTAGTTATTCTGACACGAAAAATTGTAATTTCCGATTGGACGGATACAATGCTTCCATTCGGAAGCAAAAGTTAATGTCATGAACCACATCCTGGAATTCGATTCAGGAGAAAAAAAAACCGAACTCTTGGCACACATATACGTACAGACATGTTATAAAAGAACATCATTTCTCCACCTTTCATAACGTTCTACATCAAGACCAGTTGATCAATTAGAACCACATGATTGGCTTAATCATCCCTTCTTATCTCCTCCTCTCCCCCCACTATTTTACTTTCAATGCAGTGCATAAACCATCGGAGAATTAAGCAGCAAATTTTCAACAGAGTAGGAACAAATCCCAGAATTTTCCCAGTAAGTTCGAAATATTTTCATACTCTTTCAATAATTTCGGTGTTCTTTCCTTCATGGAAAACTTGTTGGCGTTATTAAAAATACCAGCTAAAAATTTCCAACTCCTGAAACGCCATTTCAACCATTTTATTTATCAACATCCAACTATAAATATTTCCCTTTCGTCAGTCTTAATTGGCTCCTGAACAGAAATATTCTTTTCATTTCATTTGTTGTTCTATCGTATCTCTAATTGTCGGGAAATATAGTTGCAACGAGAGGTCTTTGTGAGGAACAACATCTTAATGAAACGGTCTTCTTTGTATCTTCTTACTTTTTTCATTGGCTCGTTCAACTGGAAGCAACTTTATCCTCTTAGAAATGTCCAATTCCCTCCCTTGTTTACTTCAGTCGTGGAGAAAGATGAAGGCGGTGGTTTGGGTGGAGGGGGGGGGGAGAGGGAGGAAGGGCCGATGTAAAAAAGAAGGGAGAGAAAAAACCGTAAAAATAATGGGAGGAAGGAAGGTGCAGAAGAAGTGGAATAAACAGAGGGGGTAAAAAAAAGAGAGAGAGTGAAATGGTCGAGGACTGGAGAAGTGGACAAGGCGGGGAGCTATCTGGCGCATCACACTCGGTAAATAAAGCTCGCTATCTTGCCTTTGGAACAAGATTTTCAATTGGAGAACGTCCGACAAGCGGAACGATTGTACTTTCAGCTATTTAATTGCGGGGCTTGTTGTCTTGGATTGAAAAAAAATAGGTTCTTCTTGTTTCATATCACTTTCTTTATTACTATTCTCATTCGAGATCATGATTATAGTCGGAAAGTATCAATTTCACTCAGAGTTTACATCATTTGAACTGCATCATTAGTTCTCCACAATTTCGTTGTTTTGACAAATCAATCAATTCCTTGAATATTATACAGAAAATTCCGACATCTATTTTCATAAACTTACAATCAATAGAATTAAATTTCAAAGTCCAACTTTATTCAGTTATTGAGATGCAGTCCGGTGGCCTGGCGTAGTGGTTAAGGCCGTTGCCTCACAACGGATAGGTTCCAGGTTCGATTCCTGGCCGGGTAGAATGGTGAGATCTAACCATTTTTAAAGTCTTGATCAATCGCCATATAGNAAAAAAAACAAAAAAAAAAAAAAAAAAAAAGTTATTGAGATGAATAAGACATTTCAGTAGCGAAGTGGTAAAACGGTACAAGTCAATTTTGATTATTGACCAGTTCTCAATGAATATCTCGGAATCTAAGGGAGATAGCAAAATGTTTGTCATAACCTTTTTTATAGAGCCAATTGATAGCTACAACAAATGTAATTATGAAAATTTCGCTATCTCTCTTAGATTCGGAAATATTCCTCAAAAACTCAACTAGAGATAAGTCGACTTAAACCGTTTTACCACTTCGCTACTGATTTTATGAACGATTTGACCTTAAATTTAATTGAAATTCCCAGCTTCAAAAAAAGTCACAATCATCAATTCAATTCAAATTATGAAATCCATGTCGTCAATTTCATGCATCCCAATTAAGAATGAACTTGAATTGAATCGAATCCGTGTGCCGCCGAATTTTTCATTTGTGCATTGATAATTACTTAATTGTTTTTCTCGTATAAAGGTTTGGAAAGTCGAAAGATAGCATTTAGCATCCTGCTTTCCATTTAAAATTTATACCTTAAAAACATCTAAGGTGACCGAGTAAAGAGCCCAGGGAATAATGTAGAGTATGAGTATACCGGTCGAATAACAATTAATTGTTGAATTGAATCTGTTCGCATTCCGAATGTATTGACTGGAATTTGTATGAAACAATTCCATAATCAAAAGAATTGATGGGGTTTTTCCGGATATTTAACGAGGGCCGACTGACTCTGTACTAATCATATCAGAGGAGATATCACATCTGCGGTGGAATTCAGTGATACTCATCGTCCTTCAGCATAAACGTCCATTGTTCCATGCCTTCTGCGTACAACTGCGAATAACCAGGGGAATGGGGGAGGGTAAATGCCAGATCGTACGTCACTAATGGGCCGCAGAGGCTCGAGCCCAGATGTCTCCCTCGAATGACAAATGCAGCGATCGGCTGTCTAGCTTGGTCCATGGAATTGCAGAATACTACCTGCATCGTGTGTATTGGGGTAGACCCCACGTGACACTGGAAAGGGATTCTAGTTCTCCCTGTCAACGGGCATTCATGGAGTAACATGGTCTTGTGGCACGCGTGCAGGAAGAACACCTGCTAACCGGCTTCGTAAGCCCCTTGATCATTGCATTCTGTCAGTTTCAATGATGCTGATGCGCATGATCATCGTTGGAATGATATTTGGATTTGGTCGATTGATCGCGAATTTCGGTTGTGATCATCTGTTCTGGGAGACGGTTTGGGTGTGATCATTTGTTGTGGGGGATTGGAGCTTTCAGTTTGATGATAGACTGTGGGCTCACCATAGGGAGAAAAAGGTCGAGGAAACATCACTGAGAAAGCCCCGCACAGTGCAGTAGTGATGTTCAAGAGAGCAATCAAGAAAATAGTGACATTCCATATTTTACTGAGAATTCTTCCCATCCAAATTTCAGCTAATAGAATTCCACTATTCGACGGGTATTTTATATCAGTAGCGAAGTGGTAAAACGGGTCAAGTCGACTTATCTCTTAGTTGAGTTTTTGAAGAATATCTCCGAATCTAAAGGAGATAATGGAATTTTAATAATAATCCTTTTTATAGAGAAAATTGAGTGCTACAGGAAAGGTCTTGACCAAAATTTAGCTATCTCCCTTAGATTCCTAGGTATTCACTAAAAATTGGTCAATAGTCAAAATCGACTTAAACTGTTTTACCACTTCGCTACTGATGTAGTCAACACGGTGTTCAACTGATAATTTTTGATAATCCAACTGGTAATTTTTCATGTCGATATATATATAAAAAACAAAAAAATTTCTGGTCGAGTGAGCCCCTCATTGGAACTGACAGATGGATTTTGTCTCATAATGCAATTCTCTTGGCTGAAATTTGGATAGAAATATTTTCTTCCGAACACCGCTCGAGCTTCAAAATTAATCAAGTTTCCCTCAAGGTTCCCTGCATAGAAAAGAACTCGTCAATTTTTTCAGGAAAAATCACTCCTGCTTTGCACTCGTGATTTTTTAACCTAAAAACTTGAGTCCTTCGTTTCTTTGCAACGAATCTATCGGGAAATCCCTAATAATTTTGAAGCTCTTGCGGGATTACATACGATAATTTTCTCCATTCTGAAATTTCAAGGGACCTATCACTTGATAAAAATTTCCGAAATTTTTAACTGTACAGAAATTCCCATTTCAATACGCTGTTAGAAAAAAAATGAAATTTTAGGTTTCACTGAAAATTCAGTAAAATTACAGAATTTTAAGTGGCATAAAGACGAGAATTCCTCAATTTATTTTAATTTCCAACCTAACACGAATATTCAGTGTCACCGACGGCGGTGGCTGTGTGGTTAGAGTGGAGATTGGCATGCGGGAAACACGGGTTCGATTCCCGGCTGGGGGGGGGGGGGGGGGAGTTGTGACACTCTAAATCTCACGGTTTCATTGTCGAGCGGGAGTCTCGCAAGAGACGACTGTACCTGGGCAGGTTTTTCCCTCAAATGAGATTTTCCCTTGTCCTTCGGCGAATGCGGTACAGGGGGTTCTGGGGTGGGAAGGGAACAAATCGTAAAGACCCGAAATGGTATACGAGAAGGAAAAATAAATATTCAGTGTCAAATTACGTTGAATTTTCAATGAAGTCTGAAATTTCATTATTGTTTTCCCCTTAAATCGCATTTAGTGTCACTGTCCTGAAAATTCAAGAATATATTTCCCCGAATTTTCTGGTTTTCCATTGATTTTCAGAGAAAAATGGAACGGAAATATACAGTTCTGTTTGATTTTTCCACGACAGTCTGAATTTTCAATGACAACATTTCCTGAAATTTCAGTGGAACTTAAACACGATAAAAATTTCAGAAATTTTGTACTTAAAATTCAGACGAAAATTTTTAACAGTGTACTTCAATCTTCAAAAAATTACAACAGTTTAATCGATTCGTAATTAGTCTTGGAGTTGTTTAACTCGTGTGTTATTTTAACACTGTATTTGAAATATTTAACTGGTATATTTCATTTAAATGATGCAGAAGGCGTTGAATTTCGTTCTAAGAATCCAACTGAATGTACATTCCCATTCATCACATTCGAAGTAATTGATTCAGAATTTCTCTGAATTGTTGGTATTTCAAGAGAATGTAATTCCGTGTTTTCAGAGGACAAACAATGTCAAGACATTTCATTGAAATTTAAATTTATATTCTCAGTATTCGTACTGTACAAATATTTGAATTCAGAAGATTATTCATATTATGAAAGTACTTCTTCTTTTTTCCTCCCAATTATAGCCCTTAAATTTTTTTCCCCCAATTTACCTGATAAAAATATGTTCATTTGATCAGCGACAAATCAAGCGTAATGCGACTCTCATTATATCGAAAATCCTCGTTATCGACGCTCATTAATGTGATTATTGTCGAACTAGCGGAGCGTGAACTGAAGCCCTCGTCCGCCTGCCTCTACCATTCGTTTTTTAACTATCATTAATGCTCAACTTGGAGCCGTTGGACTTTCTTAACCCCTGTCAAACATGATTAAACAAATGAGAAAAAACTGAAGTATTTGTCACAATCGAACGACACAAAAAGCCCAATATCCCGGGGTATTATTCATTCCCATCTCCTCCCCAGTTCTGCGTTTTTGTCCCGTTTCTTTTGGTAATAAACGTGAAATCCCCGAGGGTGTTGTTTTGTCGCGCTGGGTGTAAACTGGCAACAAACACAAGAGGACGGAATAAATAATGCGATCCGTTCGTTTCCACGGGTCTCACCCGTGCTCATTTCACTCAACTTTTTCATCATATTTTGGTTTTATTTTTCGTTCGCTTTTCCTCTTTCATTTCACACTCACGCAGATAAAAAATAAAGAAATAAAGCATAATAAAGCATAACAAAGGAAATAACGCATAAAGACCAAGAAAAAAATAGTTCTTCAGTGAAAAATAGTGAAATAAAAAATATTCAGTACTGCCCGATGGGTTTGTTTGTATGCAGAGAACCTTGAGGGAAATACCGGATAAATTTTGAAGCTCCAGTGATGTTCGGGAGGCAACTTTGCCACACTTTAAAAAAAAAATGAAATTTCATGAACTACTAATCTTCAGGGCAGTGACACTGAATGCGATTTAAGAGGAAAAAAATCATGAAATTTCAGGTTTCATTGAAAATTCAGTAGAATTCCAGAATTTTAAGCAGCTTCAAGACGAGAATTCCTTAATTTATTTGAATTTCCAATCTAATATGAGTATTCAGTGCCCAATTACATGGCAGTGTCTATTTACCAGCTCCACGGTAAATTGGACCGTGGATATACGGGACGTTTTCCGGTGGATTCAAGGTAATTTCTATCGTGGATATATGTAAGATCGTGGACCCTCAACTTTTACTTCTCAAATTAAATCTAGACAATGAATTAGACACATCGAATCAATTGATAAGTGATATGCAGGCAGTAGACTAGTAAATAATTTTCTCAAAATATTAATTCGTTGAATACGAATATCAGTCTAGATTAACGTACGAGACGTATCGAACTGTGGTTCCTTTTCTGAAACAGACACATTTATGTAAACTACCTAATCCAGTCACTGGTGATTGTTGAATTAACTATTTAAAGACAAAAATACTTCCGTTTAATGAATATAATTTTGAAACATTGAAATTTAGAGTCAAGTGGACATGAAAATGGAAAAATGCGAGGTATGAAACACCTTCTTGATATTTTTGGAATACAATTCTTCTAGGGGAGCTCAAATTCGAATTGTCCACATCAATTTTACTAGACTAAACGCAAACAAAAGATGAAATAAATCGTTTTTTACATTTTATGTGAACGTTTTCTCAACAATATTCACATTTGTCTAATGGGGTCCGAGTGCAGGAGTGGGTGCCACAATATAGTGCAAATAATTTTAAGGATGATTTCCCAACCAGGGGACTCCTAGACCCCACTCCATGTGATTTTGTTCCTGAATATTCATATTCAATTGAAAATTCAGTCAACTTGTGAAATTTCTGTCTCGCTGCCACTGAAAACTCATGAATTTCCTTGAATTATACCTAAAACTTGAAATTTCATAACCATTTTTCCCCTAAATCCAATTTAATATCACTCTCCTGAGAATTACTATCATATTTTTCATGTAATTTTAAAAGATTTTGAACAGTGTGGGATAATTTTTGATGAGTTTAGTAATTCTCACGTTTAGTAAATTTTACCCCGTTGGCCCGGAAAAATTTAGTATTAATCTCGGACTTTTTCTGCTATTTAAGGTAAAAAAAAGTACTGGAAATCGAGGTTGCTGCACGGTTACTTGACTTGTTTGGTAATTTTTCTCCAACTTTTGTCTCCGTGCATGATTTTTGAAATTCTTCTAGGGATGTGCATCTCTGTTTTAGGACGTAACAGCACCACAAAACGAAATTCACAGTTGAGAAATGCAAAATTTGCATTTTATTCGTAAGACTTTTTATTTTTACAAGATGTGAATTTTTTCTTGGGCTCAAATGAAAGAGCGGGTCGAGAAATGGCGTGCTAATGTCTCTAAACATGACAGATGTCTCTAAAGATGATGTCTGTTTTCAACTGAAAAGCAGAGTTGTAACAACATTGTCCACTGGGGTTTAGGAGTTCCCCTGGTTCAAAACCATCTTTAGAGGCATCAGCACGCCATTTCTCGACCCGCTCTTTCATTTGAGCCCAAAAAAACATTCATATCTTGTCTGACATCGCTGTTATAAACTCTGGTTTTCAACTCTGGTTTTCTTCGGAAAATTTCACAATTTTCGAGATAACCATAGATCACAGATTTTTCTCGAATTATTTGGGAAACCGAAGAATTTTCGTGAATTTTGTAGAGTTTAGAATTTATGTATGAAAATCTGAAAAGCAAGAATTGATCATTTTGGCGTGTGATAAATATGAAAAAATTAAAATTTGGGAAGTGAAGAATAATTTGTGAGTTAAAAAAATTTAGAAATACTGTTTTTTTTTCTCATGATCAACAATTAGGCGATTTAGATATGTTTTGATATAAAGATCAACTTCACACATGAAAAAATAAAAAATATGACGCAGGAAAAATTTTTTGGCATTTGAAGAATTTGAAAATACCGGGTTTTTTTTCAGCGACTACTTCACGTGACTCATTGACCAATCAGAATTGAGGATTACCGATCAGGCAGTTTCGAGATATTTCGATATAAAACAACTTCACGCTTCTTTCATCTTTAGTAAATAGTACACTGAGAAGAAAAAGGCCTCGAAAAATGTATCGTTAGAATAATCGACGCATTTTTCAAGCATGCTCCGTCAGTATCACCTCGCCCATCCATCCCTCAACATTTTTCCTTAGCGATAGAAATTGAAAGAGACAAGGGATGGATGAAAAATGGAATGGAGTGAAGAAAACAGACATTGTAGTAGAGAAAATTGGCAACGACTACGTACCTTTTACCGTAAAACGAGTAAGTGTGATCGTTGCTGATACAGTCAGTGAGAGAATGAAGAAGGAATACGTGCGATAGGAAGAATAACCCGGCGAGAGCCAGTAAAACTCGAATGTTTTTCCTGGGTGACCCCTCGTGAAGTACATCTGGGACTGGGGCTAGGGACGCCCGAGGAAACAAGAGAGAGACTACGGGTGTCTCTGATTCTCAGATAAGAACCTGGACGATTATTTTATAGCCTCTATGAGTTTTTATATGAGGATGAAGGGGTGGGATAACGGATAATACTGAAGTTGGCTAACTCCTGGTAATATAGTCTATCTGACAAATAAAATAAACTGTAGGAGAGAATTGAGTAGAGGAGAGATGGAACAAAACACAAGAGCAAACAAGAGTGGAAAAAATAGGTGAGAAGGAGAAAAATTGAATGGAAGAGGATGTTCTTGGCGTTTGAGAACGAGATACCTCTGTGTGCACTCGATGGTCTCCAATCACAATTGTTGATCGCACAGTAAACTACGAGTGTGAAGGAATTGAAGAGGAGAACAGCACTTTTAGAAAGTACTGGGTAAATTTTTCAGTGAAAGAAGAAACTGAAAAATTAAAAACTGAACTCCAGAGGAGTGAGTTATTGTTGAATAGTTGAGAAAGAGAAAAAGAGGATTTTTTTTTCTCCTCAAAATTTGGATTTTTCAACTATGCGAAAGACCTCAGTATCGATACATTTTTCTTCTTTTATCCTTGGGATTTTTCGGTTTGTCTAGTAGTTTTAGTAGTATCTAATCATCACTACCCAAATGGTTCTTAAGAATTCTTCTTGAGGATATCCAAGTGTGTTTCATAGTTTGGTATAGACTATCCTATAGATTCAACTATTTTTAATCACGAAATTTGTCGATGAAATTGCGTGAGAAAAATTTGATAGAAATAATGGATATTCCGCGTCATTCAAATTACATTTTGCACAGAATCATTATTTTTTCAACATTCATTTGTTTATAAATAAATAATTGAAATTGTTTAAACTTTCGGAAACCTTATTTTTTTAGGCATGAAATCGATTTCTGGTAAAATTCGGAATATTAATAAATTTGTTATGATTCCAAACAAATGAATTTCATGGTGGGAAATTGATTGTTTATAAATTAATTATAGAAAATGCTCGTAATTTTCGAAAATTGAATTTTTTTCATTATTTCATCAATGTTCCTCCAAATGTAAACTTTCTACTTTTTTCAGATTTTGAAAATGTTTCTAACGGTTTAATATATTTTACAGTTTGGTGCAGATTACACTATAGATTTAACCATTTTCAATCATGAAATGTGTCAACTAAATTTCGTGAGAAAAATTTAAAAGAAATCATGAATATTCAGCGTCATTCAAATTACATTTTGCACAGAATTATAATTTTTTTAACATTCATTTGTTTATAAATAAATAATTGAGATTGTTTAAACTTTCGGAAACCTTATTTTTTTAGGCATGAAATCGATTTTTGGTAAAATTCTGAATATTAACAAATTTGTTATGATTCCAAACCAATCTTTTTGATGGTGGGAAATTGATGGTTTATAAATTAATTATAAAAAATGTTCGTCATTTTCAAAAATTGCAATTTTTTAATTATTTCATCAATCTTCCTCCAAATTTAAACTTTCTAATTTTTGTAAATTCAGGCCTGCAACGTTGAAATAATAAAAGCATTGTAAAATGTCCGGAAACTTGGGGTTAAATGGGGCTCAAATGAAAGCTATGATGTTCAACTACAAAACTAAAAAAGCATTTGACTGGAGAAAAAATAGCCAAAGAACCTATATATCCTCAAGTACCATGGACCCAGTATTTTTTGTCTCTAGATTTCAGTACCCCGGAGTCCTGTGTTGATATCCTCAAAAAGTCTTCACCGGGAGTTCAACTGGAAAATTGCTAACAGTGTGCGACGTGAAAAGCATCAAACTCCTCTACTATGAAATATAACGGAGAAATAACTCTTACCGTCGCACCGCACCTTTCGACCGAGGGAGCTCCCATGCATCTTAAATTCCGAATTTTATTCGCTGGGGGGTATGTACATTTACGAGGGGGGTCAAGAGGAAGGGCGTACCTTTAACGTATGTTTTCCACTGAAAATATGCGCCAAGAGGTAAACCCGGGCGGATGCGCGACGCGAGCGTGTAATATAATGACGCACGTTCCGCCCCCTGAATTTTCGCAGTAGTAAATTTTTTATGTTACGAGCCACCAAAGCGAGTATTCTTTTCTGCAGAGGCCCTCATCCACTCCTGTGGAATATGCAAACACTCGACTTTTGGAGAAAAATGGGTGTGTGTAACACACACGGAAAAAAGTTGGATAAAAATTACTCAACAAATCAACTAATCGTGAAGCGCAATTCAATTCTAGGTCTTTTTGACTCCGTATAATATTCTCCAATTTTTCTTCGCTCGCTCCGAAAAATCTACTAAACGTCAGGATAATTTGCCCCTAAAATATGAAATTTATCCGTAATTCCATCAAAAATGACGCCAGTGAATCTTACGCAATGCACTGAGAGAAAAATTTCCTGGTATACAATTTAAAATTCTTGTCTTAACTTTCCGGTAAACTTGTTGGAAATTTTTATAGAATTTAATTACCACAGAAATTCCAAGAAATTTCGTCATTAATAATTCAGAATTTCGTGGAAAAATCAAAGGGAACTATAAATTTCAGTTCTTTTGTTCTCTGAAAATGAATAGAAAACCAGCAAATTCCGGTAAATATATTCTTGAATTTTCAGGGTAATGACACTGGATGCGATTTAGAGAAAATTCAATGTAATTTGGCATTGAATATTCATATTATATTGGAAATGCAAATAAATTAAGGAATTTTCGTCTTTATGCTGCGTAAAATTCTGGAATTTTACGCAATTTTCAATGAAACCTGAAATTTCATGAATGTTTTCCCCTCAATCGCATTCAGTGTCACTGTCCTTAAAATTCGTAGTCAACTGTCAATGAAATTTCATTTTTTTTATAACAGTGTATGTAGGCCATATTTACTTGAGAGAAGTAAATTATTTTCAACGGCTTCAATCTCAGAATGTTTGCACAGGGAACCCTAATTTTTGCATCTACAGATGTCATTTTTTCATTAAACGAATCGTAAGATGTTAGAAATTTTTTTGAAAATTAACCCATAGTTGCACTTGAATGCTCAATGTTGTGAATTTGAATTCAATTTAAGATGAAATCGTTCATGGATTGTCTCATTCAGATTGGAAATTCAGGATAATTGGGTTTTCCATGTTAGATTATCACTGATATTTCGATGACATCTAGAATTTTCAAAATCACTGCGGAAATTGAACATCACATCCAACGAATTTTCAAGTTATTTATTAATTTTCATTATCATGTGGACCTTAAAATTGCAATTATATTGAATACTCCAGAATTTAATTGATTTTTCAATAAGAAAATACATGAAAATTTCGTGTGAATGAGCGATTGTTAAAAATTTCAAGATTTTTTACTTGAAATTCCAGGAGTAATTCTCTAATAGTGTACCCCCAATAAGCATTTTTTATCGAAAACCATTTCGCGTCATGATTACCTTTCGTACAGTAAAATTTGCCGAAATTTTCCAGCTAGTTCCTCTCCAATTTTTTTCTCTGTGTAGGAGTTATTGTTTCTCAATTGAAAAACATGACCTGCTTCTCTCAAGTACTTTAAAAGATATTGCAAGAATGAAATTTAAAAAATAAAACGTTTTTCATCTGCTTCTCGAATTTATTGGAGCAGAATAATTTGTCTTTATTCAATCTTCGATGGAGTCTCCATATTTCTCAGTACCACTCATACAATCTGAAACTGAATATTCCGATGGAATGAAGGAGATTATCAGGTTTCTCCAGGAAGTCTCAAAGAAATGGAACTGAATTCACAAGAGAATGCCACTTTAGACATGAGAACAGAAGACGGTGGTGTCTGTTTAATATGTCATTCGTATTTGAAGGTCGAAACATAATTTCACTTCGATCTGAGCCTGCAATTACTATCAATTGTCAAAATCCTTACGATGAAAATGCGTGAGGATTTTGAGAATATTCTTCCTACATTATAGTAGATTTGATATATTGCGTGGGGGAGAATGTGAGGCCAGAGAGCTTTTCGAAATTCATATAGCGCTAATATTGCATTCCATGAGCGATTAAACTCACTTATGAATAATAAAAATAATGACCTCGTACACATGTGGCCCCTTTTTATTAATTTATTGATTTCAATTCATTTAATTTAATATTTTTCTCTTCTCCGGCGGCAGATAATTTTATTATCGAATTTTTATTGTTATTACTCTGTGGGATTGTTAATAGGTTATGGATCGGTTTTTTAGAAAAATATAAAATTCAGTTTTTAAGTTTTTAGCCTGCAAAACTTGACATGTTCATCTGTTCACAACGAAGCTTTTGGAAAATATCTGATACTTTCACGATACCGAACCCACACCCGACCGGGGTATCTGATCCTTTCTGAAGGTTTCGGACATTTCAACTGAAAATTAGTGATGATGTCACAGAGAAATTAGTGATACTATCTCTAAAAATTAATTAATTACGGACGAAATCATTCAAATCCAAAATTCCGAATCCCTAAAAACTTGGGGATAGATTTCGAAAAATTTAGGATAGATCACTAAAGATCTGTGAAATGTCCGTGAAAATCAAAACTTTTTTTCCCACCGTTGATTTTAATCTAATAATTGTCCTAAAATATACAGTTTCCATTAATTTTGCCATGAAATTCTAAATTTTCAATAACAAAATAACTCGAAATTTCTGTACAACTATCATGTCGTAATTTCTACAAAGTATAGTAAACCATTGGAACACTGCAGTTCTCAATTAAGAAAAATAAATATTCTTAAATACATGCAAATTTCGTGTGAATGAGTGATTGTTAAAAATTTCAAGGTTTTTTATTTGAAATTTCAGGAGTAATTTTCCTAACAGTGTACCCCCAATAAGTATTTGTTTTTAATTACCAACAGAATCATTCAAATCCAAAATTCCGAATCCCTAAAAACTTACTGATAGATTTCTAAAAATGAATCAGTGAAATGTCCGTGAAAATCAAAACTTTTTTTTCCACCTTTGATTTTAATCGAATATTTGAACTAAAATATACAGTTTCCATTAATTTTTCTCTGAAATTCTAAATTATGAATAACAAAATAACTCCAAATTTCTGTGCAATGATCATGTGGTAATTTCCACAAAGTATACCAAAAAATTGGAACAGTGCAGTTCTCAATTAATAAAAATGAATATTCTTAATTCAGTAATTTTCTCTGATATTTGATGTAGGAAGTGAAATAATGAAAAATAAACCTGCTCTTCCGCAATCCTTCTCCGTAACGAGGATAATTACGAAATCAAGGGGGTCTTTAGGCGGTTGGGATTCGCTCGGGAATGAGACACGTCGAGTTTTTAACATTTAACTGTGAAACAAAGTCAAAGAAGTTTTTCTTTTAAGAAACACGGGTAATGAAATACCACGAGAATAACCAACGAGGTGGGCCGAGAGTTGGGTCGATGTGAGAGCTAGATGGGTTGGGTACTTCCTAGGAAGGCATTAAAATTCCTTCGTTGGCATCAAGTCGTCGGCTTGATTAATCTTCATGTTTCCAGGGTTGGAGAGAACCTCTGAGGGTTGGTACAATAAGATGGAGCAGTTGGTGAGATGAGTCGGGAGGGGGGAGGGGAGCGGGGAGAGATATGATGAGGGAGAGATGGTTGGATAAGAGACTCTTTCCTCGACGTCAAATAAGGGATGAGGGACAAACTCCAAGGGCTTGATGAGCCCAGCCTGAGTGTTGAATCGAACAATGAGAGAAAAAATAAACGAATATCACGAAAAACATTTCTTGAGCTATGGAAATAGCGTAAGTGTTCGATAAAGCCGGGCGGAGGAAAAATTTCTGGAAAAATTCATGTGCTAATTAATAATTTTGAAATTATGATGCCCCTATTAATTTTTCCGGTGCTACACAAAAATAAAAGTTGAATAAAAATTGCATGGAAAATCGGGACAAATTTTACTGTTCGAAAGGTAATCCTGGAGCGGAATGGAATTTAATGAAAAAATAGTGGTTTGTGAAGGTATTTTATGATTCGTTCGGTGAAAAAGATACATCTATGGGTACAAAAATTGTCCTACACGGAGAGAAATATTCAGTAAATATTACGGAACAATTCACGTAATTTGCAATGGAGAATCGTTTTCCAGCAATTTTTATAGGAATGGAAGAGAAGAAATCTGAAACTTTCAGTGAATTCTCAGGTTCATCACCGCACAAAGTACAAAATTGTCACGTAATTTTTCCCGAAAAAGTAAACCCGTACAGAAACTTCCCGACTTATTATACCTCCAAAATCAAAAATTCTTGAACGTTCAACAATTTTTATGAAGTTGGTGAGTTATTTCTACGTTCCGTTCCATAAAATTTGTCAATCGTTGGGGAAAAATTACGGAACGACTTGTTGTCCCCACAACGGTGAGTCATCAGACGGGTGGTAATTTTTACGGACCAAATCGTAGAATTTACGGGGCGATTCGTACACTTTCAGTTCCGACTCACACTTTTTATTGAATTTTACTTCGCTCGCGGATTACGTTTCGAAACTTAATTTTTGACTTAATTTTTCTCCGATATACACTGTTAGAATTTTTTTTAAAATTAAGCGATAGTTGCACTTGAATTGATGGATATTCAGTTGCACTGAATAATTGGATTTTCTGTGTTGGATTATCATTGATATGTCAATGACATCTAGAATTTTCAAATTCATTGCGGAAATTATTCATTATTCATATTATTATTTTTATTTTTATTAGCCTGTGGACTCAAAAATTGCAATTCCATAGGATATTCTTGAATTCAACTGATTTTTCAATATCAAAATACATGACAATTTCGTGTGAATGAGTAGTTGTTAAAAATTTCAAGATTTTCTACTTAAAATTTCATGAATAATTTTCTAACAGTGTTGACTTGTTCAGTAATGTTTTTCCATCATGTACACAATAATTTACCGCCAAAACTGCCGGAATTAATTTTTTCCGCTAATTCTTCATTTTAACACACATCTAATCGACCTCCAACATATGAAAAATCTCACTACAATCCCGCTGCTTTGAAATTTCACCGTACACTCTTAGAAATTTCTGGAAATTTCAGTCACAGGCTCATCTGAATTTTCGATGTTATGAGTTTGAATTCAATTTCAAATGAAAGCGTTCACAAAATTTCTCCATCATCTTGAAAATCAAGCAAATTGGGTTTTTCATGTTAGACAATCATTCATTTTTCAATGAAAACTTGAATTTCCAAATTCATCGTGAAAATTGAACATCACACACAATTCAATTTTCAATAGATTGAGAATTCACAAAAATTGTGGCCTGAATTTCCAAACCTTTCAACATTTGTCGCCGCCCTATAAACCTGAAAATCCAGAATTACTTGACTATTCAAGAAATCGACTGATTCCTCAACGAAGAAATATACAGAAATTCCACGTAACTTTGTCATTGTTAAAAATTTCAAGCTTCTTCACTTGAAATCTCAAGAGTAATTTTCTAACAGTGTAGTCTCTCCTTAAGATTCTCCACCTTATCATCCGAACGAAAGAGGCAGTGAATTTCCCAGGGAATGAGCGCGGGGATTGGGTATATCACGAAAAAGTGAAACACGAAACCTACGGGAAATGGACGTCGAAGACAATTGGGAGAAGAGCGAATGAGATCGGTGGGGGGGGGGGGG
>NW_021683643.1:1573052-1586935 GCF_001412515.2 Diachasma alloeum
GGAGGGGCTGAGAGAAACTTCAGTCTCGATAGAAGGCGGCACGCTGAAACAAGGGCAATTCCGTAAAAACAACCTTCTTCCCCCCCCCCACCTTCAATTCTCTCGCACGTAGTTGTACACATTCCGTCCACAGACAATGAACTCCCCTCAGACTCTAAACTATAATTCAAGCGGCCTTCTAACACACCACACACCAGATTGATTGTCAGTGAAAGACTCGTTTGGAGTTTAATTACTAGTGATACGTTCCACGGGAACTTTCCAATTGTCCTAATTTAATTTCACCCTCTCTCACTCTGTCCGTTCCTCTCTCCACCCCCTGTTTTTTCCGCACGTTTGAGAGTCCATTGTATTTCATCCTCCACTACATCCTGCAATTGACCTGTGCGCCTTTCCACAGGGAGTATTTTTTCCTCCCATTGAGTGCATTGAGTTATTTTATAGCTAATACAATTTTAACGGTTTAATGTTAAACTGTTAAAATTTTTGCGGGCAATTGCAGTGGGCTATCACTTTAATTATCCTACCTCCGGGGATAATTGACAATTTTGCTTGAAAATAGAGGAGGGAAATTGCCGGTAATTTAACGAGAGATTTCGTAATGGTTGTTGTCTGTTATTAAATTGGAATTATAACAATTATGTCGGTAGCACTCACTCTCGTGGATGAAAGTGTTCACAGCTGTTGAGGGAGATCTATCCTGGCTCCACTGAACCGCACTGATCACTCAAAACTCCGCGCTCTTTCACTTATTTTTTATCCTCAGATTTTTGTTTTTCTATTTTCGAAAATGGCTGGTCACTATATTCTTCTTCATTCACCTGAGAGTTTCATTGGAAAACAATTCTCTTGGGATAGGGATAATTTAATCGATCATAAGCGAAGATCCCGGTACTGTCGCGTATCCATTATCGACGCGATTTGTCAATCCAAACATGGTGAACAGCACTATTCATCCTCACGATTAATTATTGTCATCCAATCGAGTAAACCGGCATCGACATTCAGCTCACCAGCATCAATTAGTCAAACTGACTCAACACTTGAAACTCTCATCACACAATTCTCAATCTTCAACCGAGTGATAATTAATTCAATTTGTTTGATGGCTCTGCAATCCTGATAATCAATTCACTTTGATCCCTCATCGCATTATCTAGTCACACTGTCTCAACCCCAACCAGTGAAATTCAATCAGAATAATTTTAAATTCCCCCGATCAACTGACACACTTCATCATCCACAGTAAAAACAAAAAAAACACTGAAATAATGAATCACAACTGACGTAAACCAAGGGTTGAAGCACCATCCGACACATGCAAATACATATCTCACAGAAAAAAAATTGTAAAAAAAAATTGAAATTTTTTTTTATCCTCTCCAATGCAAGGGAAACAATCGTGGAAAAAAACGGAGGGTTGACGCGCGCGTTACCACCACCGGGGATGCTGAGGTCGTACTGCTGGTGGTAGAGACGTGGCGCTGTGATCGCAACGTCCACAGTTGGAACTATTCGTTGAAGAGGGAGGTGAGGGGCGGTTGGTGCACCCCGAGACAGTGCAGCCCCTCCAACTTCATCCCCCGTGTGACGTTTCCTCTGCCCAACACCCCACAGCGTTAGAACCATCGTCGAGCGCACCGTTGGCATCCTCGCCAATACATTCTTAGATGAGTCCACCCCCTAGCAAGGACCAGCCGCACAAAAAATGGGGTGGAGGGAAGGGAGGAGAGAGGCGAAAGGGGCGAGAGTGGTTCGGGGAGGGTGCGAATTTGCGGTGGTATCTCTTTTTATCTTTTTCATTCACCCTTCCTCCTCGCCCCCGCCAACCCTTGATCGTAATTTCATGCGGGATAGAATAGTGCGACCACTGACTTCAACTGCCGATTGTAACCCAGAATAATGTTCCTGGGATATCCCCCCAGTGAATAGGATCGCCCTAAATCCTCATTCGATCTGATTCACCGGGAAAAATCTTGTGATTATTGTCCGGGATTTTTTTTTTCGGTCTTCTTTCTCTCGGAGATTATTATCAAATAGCTATTTATATGTTTTTTGGGTTCAGCGTCGTTCATTACAAAGCGACACGAGAGTGAGAGAAGGGGTTGGCAGATATTCTCGGTACGTTTTAGGTGGTTTTCCGTGACACCACGGCCAAACTTTTATAACCCCCAATATCCATTCTCGTACACGTGATACAAAGTTTAAGTCTACTACTTTCACCTCCAGACGTTATTCCTCTTTTATCTTGGGTTTTTTTTTTTCATTCTCTTTTTGTAGTTACCTCCTTCAACCAACGAGGACATTTTCTGCGTCCAACAGGGAGTGGGCGCAACGAGACTGGAAAGCCCTCGTCCCTTTTATCCCCAACTTTCTGGGAATGAAAACAAAAATGGTAGTATCTTCCTCGATTCGGACAACGGAACGGTCGCGCATACTGTCCGGTGGGGATGGGATGCTAGTGAGCTGGTGGAATCGAACAGCTGACCTCAAGTCTCTCGCTGACCTCGTTAGTCTTCTCGGGAGGAGAATTCATCCGGTTTTCATCTTATCTGGATATGGTCTCGTCATTTTTGTTGGCAAAAGTAACACGAGTTGCGGAAAAGTTTAATGAAAAATTGTACTAGCCGCTCGTAAAGTTTTTAATGCAGTTTTCCAATATCGGGAGGAGGTTTTCGAATATCGCGAGTGGATTTTTAGTGGAGGGGGAACACTGTCAAAGTGAAAAAACTGGTTTTGGTTCATGATGAATTTTTGTTGATTGTTACGTTTACACTGAGAAAAAAAATTTCTAATATCTGAAACCTATTTTCTTGAGACAAGTAAATTTTCTTCAATCGCTTAATTCTCTCAGGCATCCCAACTCACATGACCCGAGAAAGGCCTCATGCTTTAACATATTCTTGTAGAAGAATCGCCAATCTTATCAAGAATAATATCTTTGAATCAAGTATACTTTATACTCAATTCAGGTTTTTTTTTTTGTGCAACTCATTTTTCCCCCTTATTTGCAGAGAGTTGCCAACGACGTCATCGAGTTACAGTGGAGGCAGAGCCAATGGAATTCGTGAGGACAAGAGTGAAGGCATATAAGAAATTCCAGGTGTATCGCAGAAAATCTTAAACCCCGTTCGGCAAAGTTTCATGTCCCCCTCCCCCCTCTCCCCATCAAACTATATAGAAGTAAGCTTGGAACTGTGCTCCCCTAGCCGCGGGTGTATGCAGCCGTGCAAGTTTTCCCCCGGTCGTCGGACCTGAGGAAGTGAGTTAACTTGAAATTAAACTTTAAAGACTTATAACTTTCTAGCGTTTTACCCAGGGTGATCCTTCGGCGTCCGATGAAAGGACGGGTAGTTAACTCCCCGAGAATGTTGGAGCGTTCTTATGATGGTATGTACCTACACTGTTCCCTCATACTGGTGGAGTATAGTGGAGCGAGTAATAAAAAAAAAGCGAAGGAGCAACGAAACTACAGTGACACACCAGTTTCAATAACGACGAATATCCCCCCCTCCACCCGCGTTCGCAAAGTTGCCGCGTTATCGTTTCTTTTATTTAATCCCCTCCAACTCCACCCTCTGCCTCGCGTATCCCTCTCTCGCAGGATCGTTTTAATATCGCTCCAAGCACACGCCCAGCCAATATCCGCATCGCAAATTCACCGACGAATAAGCCCACCTCCTCCGAACATTGCCAAACCTTTTAGCATTTATAACATCATTTCGTTATCTTTTTTCTATCATGATGAGGAGAATTTTATTAACAATATCTTTATGGGATTGTATTCGATGTAAGGTCGACAATTTTTTTTAGATAAAGACAAGAAATTAGTGATGTCGCGAGACACTTTACGAGACAAAACTTTGGAGAGACGGTCTCGTTCTCAATGAAATTCTGCAAATTTTCCCGAAAAAAATGGTTTCTATTGAACACTTTTAGTGATGCAATTATTCCCGAAATTTCCCGAATTTTTCTCTCCATATACATATCGGATGCTCTTATAAAAAAAAACCTCAAAAATTAAAGTGAAAGAGAATCACTCGGTACACGGGAGCTATTTTTAATTAAAAAGATATTTTTCCAGCCACGAGTGCTTGTTTTAAAATGTGTTTAATACTCCTTTTTAATCTCGAACAATTTTTCTTTTCCTCTACTGCGCTGCTCACCCAGACTGAGAGCCCTCGCCCCGACCCTGTCCAAACACTGAAAATGGGAGAGACAAATGGCGATCGTTGGCAGTCGTGTCACAGTTATTGTTGGCCGAGGGTTTTTGTCGTGAAATCCTGGGGAAACAATGAGTCCATGGAGTAACCTATATAGTGCGCTGAAGATATAAATGCTTTCGATCGCTGCTGGAGACGTTCGAGCGCCATAACTTCTCCCTCCCTCTTGAACATTGCGCTGCGACGGATGTCCCTTGATACTCACACCTGCAGCTAAAAGAAACGGAGGCGTAGAATAACACGGTGCCGGGGTCAGTATACGTTCAATTCCCAATATCTGATATCACGTTTTAATTAACTTCAGTATCGCCGTTCCATCCTTAACATCCGCTCACTTTTGCCTTTGTAGCATTTTTTTTGTCGTTTAGTCGGGATTATTGTTTCTGGAGCATGGTCTATTCTTTCTGTTTTCGAAGTTGATGAGGTTGAAGTAGTGGCAGTGAGAGAGTTGAGAAATTTTAATTTGAATCGACAACAGCACTCTTCGCTGCTAGAGGAAAATCAAATTAAGTGGAGTTGAGCGATAATTTTTATCAGAGCGACATATCGAATTCGATTTGGGGCATTGGAAACTGAATGTTTCAATTTCACTGGAAATGCAATTGAATTCCAAATTTTTGGATCAGAGGGAGTCAAAAATTCCCCAGTTTACATAAATTTTCAATGAAAACATGAATATCTAATGGTAAACTACGCTGAATTTCGAACTAATTGAAGATTGAAGGAGATATTTAACTGGCTCATACTTATTTGTATTAATTTTTAACTTTTCGACCCGAAGGGAGAAAATTATTGTAATGACTCCAAAAATCAAATGAGGAATTTTCCTACAATCGATACTTTGAGCTGATGGGTTTATGAAAAAGATCGCCAAAACGGTTTATTATTTATTCGCATAGAACATGTGAAAAACAGAGATCGGCGAAAATCTTTACTTTAGTAATATTCAAAGAAATCAACTGTAAATTAATTAAGATTCACTATTTTCATGGATATTTGGAAATAATTTTAATGTCAAATTCTTATTAAACAATTACTGCTAAACTTCTGAATTTGATTTTTCAATTAATTAACGAATTGTTCATCTTGCAAAGTTAATTACTAATTTATATAATTTAAAAAATTATATACACGGAGAAAAATCCTTTAGAGAAATTCTCGTGCTTTTAAGGTTCAATTTCTAGGGATTTCGGAAAATTCCATATAAGAACGGAAAAAATTCACATGCTACTCAAAGTTTCCAGCGCCGGCACTGAATTTTTTTCCTGGCCTTCACTTTGTCAAGAGAATTTCTTTCCATCTACCTGAAATTTCACCTAAATTCTTTAACAGTGTCATTCAAACTGAATAGGAATTCGTTTTGAGTTTAATTTAAGGTGAAAAGGAACCCCTGTGTATATACGAATTTTTAAAATTGTCTTTTCTCTTGCAATTACCATTTTGACTCCGGAACGGAAGAATTGTAATCGTTCAAATTTAAGTTTTGAAAACAAACAGTCCGAAAATGCAATTTTTCGAACGTGTTTGTACGGATGTATACATGTGGGTACGATTATCCGCTAATGAATTAAAGGAATTGAATCTTTTTTTTCCCTCAAACGCAGGTATTGTTGAGCCCTTTCAATCGCCGTTAATATTTAATTCATTCATTAATTTTTTTTTTTTAATTTTGTAAAAATTGTTTTTCTTACGGCAATTAAAAAAAATGTACTGAATGGAATGATGACTTAAAAAAATTGTATGGATGTCCTTTTGACCGCGTTCGAAGATAAAGGCGATAGCAATAATCGTTATTTCAATTTATTTCAAAATTTGCAAAAGTTCTGTTTTTTTAATAATATTTTTTATATAACATTTTATCGGCGGGCTGAGTGGAGAGATAGAACTATGAAAAAGACAATTGGTTGTATAGAAGAAAAGAATAATAAGAATACTGATGATGATAACTTTCAACTGAGTTGAAAATGTGACGAAATTAGTTGAAGAAAATGCTATTCAATTTAATAAAATGAAATAAACAATGAATTATACATGACAGAAGGAAATGCTGTGCAAAATAACCATTCGGAAGCATATTGCTATTTTTTGCAAAAATAACTATACTATATGCAATACAAGAGTAATTTCCCTCTTGTTTATTGATGAAACTGCTTCACTGACTCAACAATGTAACGATCGAGTCGATAATGTAGTTTCACAGATAAAATTTAATAATTGGAGGAAACACAATTCTAAAAGTTCGTATAGGCACAGGGGTTCCGTTTCCCTTTAAAGATAATTTGGAAAGTAAAGTAATCAAGATTATATGAAATTGACTCGAATATCACAATTAAACCTGATGCCTCGAATGTTCGAATATACTGTGCTACTTCGTTAGTGGCCTCATCCAACTCGAAAATAATTCTCCACGCAAAGAAGATAAAATTACGACTTAGTCAAGACTACACGGAGAGAAATGTACGAGAAAAATTACCGTGCCCGCACAGTAAAGTTGGTTCAGATGGTCTTTCCAGGCCAAATGTACCGCAAAGAGTAGGAAAAAGTACTGTTGCACGAGTCATTTTTCGGATAAATGTGGGGAAAAATTCTTGTGCAGCACGGTAAAATCGAAGCGACAGTGAATTTTTACGAGAAATACGAGAAAAATTATGACACTGACTGGCAAATTTTTCCGGTGCTCTACCAGAATCCTAGGACCCGATCGCGCATTCGTAAGATTTCGGTACTCTTCGTCCCCCCTCCGCAACCACGAACATCGACTCAACGTGACCAGATGATTTATTCCGTCGCCTCCTCTAGCCTCCTCTCTCACATATCTCCTTACTGAAACCCCAGGTTAATGTTTTTCATAATATCAATTCAGTGAAATATTAATTAGTGTTGTGATAAAACGGTTAAGAAATAAAATAAGTGCCCTTTATTTTCGCTTCATGAGGTGTATAACGCTGTAGATATACATTGGCCTGTCAAACGTTCCACATACGTTTGCCGCGCATTCCGCTTTTAATATGGGAGAGAGGATATGGAGGAGAGGTTAAAATAAAATTAATAGGATGATATGCTGAATGACAATGTTTACTCATTTTTAACTATTGAATGAAATTTATCATGTAATAGAAAACAGTCAGGGATCAAGCTTTTATTGTGCGTTACCGGAATTTTTACTATGCAGCACCGGAATTTTTCTGGTGCTAGACAATTGAACCCACTTTACCAGACGGCACGGTAATTTTTGCCTGAATTTCGCCTGAAAAATTCTGGAATTTTTTTCTCCGTGTAGTCTACTCCCTCTCACCACGATCCACATCATCCCTCCAACCACTTTCATAAGTGCCGCGTTACGTGTGTGCGGTACGGGGGGAGGATAGGGGGCGAGCGCGGGGATCTTTTGCGTAAAAAGTGAAGTCTATACGTGGGACGCGTAGAGGGCCAGAGCCCAAATCCAGAAGAGAGCCAGCTAATGCTGCCCTCCTTGTGCAATTTTAAATTCCACACTCGACCCTTTTCCCTCTCCCTTGCTCAGTGATCCTCTTCTTCAGCAGCAAAAACCTAACCCGGCCGTACTCCAACTCGGAAATGACGAAAGCCACGCCTGTCGTATCGCATGTCACGTGTTGCGACTTATAGTAGAAGATAATAAAACTTTTTCACGAGATGAAAAAAAGATGAATTGGAGTGGGATCACAAGCGGGAGAAGGTGCGTATGGAAAAGAGGATTCAGGTCGCGTTTCAAAGAGCATATAAATTCTCATTTGAGTGAAAAATTCGTTGATTAATAACATGTATTTTTAATAGGATCAATTAGCATTAACAATTTTTTCCTGATACAATATTCTTGGACATTTTTTTACAGTCCCACTGAAATTTCAAGATATTTCGTCATTGAAAATTCATAATTTGATTAGAAAAGCAATGGAAACCTCCGATTTTATTTCAATTATTCCATGAAAACTATGAAAAATCAGGAAAATCCACGGAAATTTGATACTGAATGTTAATGTTGTCATTGAAAATAACAGTACGTTGTAAAATTATTGTCTTCCTGCGGTGCAAAAATTGAAATGATATTTTTTTTCGTCTCAACTGAATTCAGTGATTTTCAAAAATGCATGAAACTCGTAAATTTCAGTTCAAATGTTTATTAAAAATTCGACTGGATTGTTGGTCGCTCGCTTCGCTCGCTCCCATTGCGAGTGGATTTTCCTATATAACTTATTCTATTGAGTTTTTTTTTCATTGAATTTCCTTGGCTCAAATCTTCTTAGTTTTTTTGTTTGATTTTCTTAAAGAAAAAAACAAAAAAAATAGAATGAAAAAAAATTACCTATATTGAAAAATCTTTGGAAAATTTAAAATTTCAAAAATTCGTGTTCGAATTACTCCGAAACCGCCGAAACGATTTTGCTTGAATTTCATTCCAGTCCTAATGATACAAAGTGGCATCAATTACGATGACAAGAAATCAATCCCATTGTTTCTCTGAGACGAATCACTAAATTTGTAAACAAATTTCATTTTTCTGTTTTTTCACAAGTTTTATTGCAAAATCTAAAGAACCGCGAAAGCGATGTTGTTCAGAATTTAATCAGTTCCAAGTTACATGAAAACACATCGATTATGTGAAAAAAAATTGAATCGCATCGTTCGTTCGAGAGAAATCGTAGCACAATATTTTGGTCACATCCACACACACACACACACACATCCACACTTACAGACCACACATACCGTTCTCCAAAAATACCGGGAGAGTTTCTAGGGATCATGAAACATGGAGAAATTATGAAATTCGCACAATCGATTTCGAGGTCATTACAATAACTTCCTCCCTTCAGATCGGAAAGTTAAGATTTCAAAAAAATTCACGAAACAAACGGTATATCCCTGAAAGTCGAATGTACCCAGTAATTGTATAGAGTGTCAAAACGACGTCGTAAATCAACCGTCTCGTGGGGAGTGGAAAGCGACCCTCAGGATGCTCACGTGCAAAAGTACTCATACCCTGACGTCATCCAGCGAAGAAGAGAGAGAGGTGACCTGAGTCTGGAGGACAGAAGGTGGACGGCAGTTATCGTTTATACGGCGACAAGGGTTGTGGCACATTCGACTTGAGTACAGACAGCGGTACACACGAACGCAGAAATAACGTGTGTAGGGTAATCGTTGAAAACGTCACCGATTACCTATTCGATTGGAGAGAAGCACTCGGGAAAATTACGTGACTTTACGGAAGCCCCTCGTCATTCCTCCGACATCGGAAGAGACGAGTCTCCAGTCTCCCTCTCCGTGCGGAGCATTGGAAAAGGTCTGTGGGGAGTGCACCAGGCTTTTATATCCACTTTTCTCAGATTTTAGCCCCATCCCTTGACAGCGGGAGAGCACCGGTTGCAAGTGAGAGAGCGAGGGAGAGATACAAAACGTCTTTACAGTGATTCAACTGCACTACTGTTGCCGTAGAAGTTGGACAACGGGCTTCTGGCCAAATCGGTGATAATTGCTGTCATAGCCTGAGGTTCAAGAGGCTTCCACGATCGATAAGACCGCTCGTCCATTGGTCCATGACACACAGATCCCAATCTGACTTATCTCTATCTCCGTCTCGCTCGTGGCAACACCTAAATGGGTGTACAGCAGTAGCTTGAGATGTCACCTTATCGGAGTGAGTGGAGCCTCGTCAGGCCTCTGTTGCTCCTGAGACCACGATTATGCCAGTTGTTTCCTTCAATTTGCTTCCCATTGTTTTGCCCTCCCCCAGAGAGAAAATATCGCCAAGAATTCCGGCTGAAACGGATGACGCACACTCAGGGATCGATCAATATTAAATTTCTGTAATATTACAAGAATTTGACCCTTACATTCATGAAGGTTTAAAATATGTTGATCTAATTTTTCAAATAACGAGACCGAACACGCCCTACAGCGCGCTGTAATTGTAACATTCATCGTTGAACATCTCAAAATTAAATTAATCATGAATAAAATTTGTCGCCTCAGATGACTGGAACCAATGAGAAATAAGCGTGACAGACTTGCGAGATATCGATAGTTATCGACTTTAAGTGTATGTTCTTGTTAGAATAGGATGTTCATTTTAGAATAGGATATAATATTCATTTTTTGGTTCCATATGTACCCTCTCGGGTTTTTACATTTTGTTCCCTTCCCTATCTGCGTTACCATTGGCCGACTTACTTTATCCCCAACTGCACCCCATTCGGGATTGGACTGCCAGGGAAACCATGGAAAACCTCAGTCATGCAGCCGGCCGATAATGCAGGAATTCCACTGTGTCCATTCGTCACACTGACTGTAGTGTGAATGGGCAAAGTAGTTTTCTACATTCGTGCCTAGTGACTGTAGTCCCACGCGGTTGGGTGTGCCCAAGCGGGCACCCATCCAAGTACTGAGCAGACTGAACGCTGCTTAGCCTGGATGACCGCCGGAGCCACACACTCGCCGCGCGACCGCTACAGACAAATAGGATATAATATTATAAATCTGATTTTTTTCGAATAATGATGTTTTTAAAATGTTAATAGGAAACTGTGAATTTACTACTGAGTGAATAATTCAACTTTCTTGAAAGGGGATTGTCGATTACACAAATAATCATCAAACATCCTACCTCAATTATTGATTGCTAAAATAGGTAAAAATTTTAATATTTGAATTAATGATACTTAAGTACTCGAAGAATTTAAGAGTGATGTTGACTAATTAATGGCTACAATATTTAACGGTGATTAAATATTACAAATTTGGATATCCCTGCGCACACTGTTCCGTTTCGAAACAAAATATTTATTAATCTTTCAAGAAGTTTATTAATTACTGAAAATTGCTATTTACAACTGTTCAATTCATAATAATTTCAAGGTCTGTCAACTCCAATTGTGAAGTTTATACCAAATTGTAATACTTGAATATTTCCCAAAGTTTCAAATCCCCCATTGACTCATTTCGGTTTCTCGCTCCGTACTATAGCAAATACCCAAAACATGGTAATAGAGAGGCCTTTTGTACTAAACATACGCAGAGAAAGTGAAGTGTCGTACCACGTCTGAGAAAATTTAGAGATTAGTTCTGCTCTAGTACTCCGCCAAGACACATAAAAAAGTTTTCTACCATCCAATACGAATATTCAGTTCTTAATCATCCTATTCAAATTGTGATATCCAAATCAATTGAACCAAAGTGAATTATCTTAACTCATCAATCCACTAATACTCTACAGAATATTTAAATTAAACTAATTTTGTGCTGTGAAACACTCAAGTGAATTTATATGGTGTTAATCATGTTGCGTTTCCAATTAATCAGAATTAATCTTAAAATCAAATTATATCTATTGATAAATAATACAACCAAACAAATTAAAACATTTTATAAATTTCAACCGACTCTAACATTTATATAGACTTTCAAAATCACGTTAAAAAATCAAATCAATGAATCAATTAGATAAAACTTTTGTAATTTAATCTTTCAAGTATATTTTTAAAAAATAGAAAGTGAGAGATCCAATGTAATGAACATGGAAAGATCTGTCGATTGTAAAATTTTTTGAAAATCGTATTAAACATCCAAGTAAATTAAATTCATTAAAAATCATTTTTTATTTCGAAATAGCAACAAACCAAACTTTAGAATGACCTGAGTGAAATTATTTGTAACTCAGGCGTATCGTTAACGCGATGCAACACACATGACACACTTCATCCTTCATTCTATCTAACTTCCAATATTTCCCAGGAATCATGGGCTTTCGTCTTTACGTCAAAACGCATTGATCATAGTGCCAGGGTTTATGATACCATTTGCCGAGGGGGTAAAAACGATGATTGTTGAATTGTTTGTTCGTTGGAACAACTTTTCCACCGTCTATTGGCTGCCGAATGAAAATAAAGAACAAGTGAATCAAGGAGCGGAAGCGCCTTCTGCAACCGACGACAAGCTTTATTTTTCCTCTGCTCAATCGTGCACAACTTTCAACTGCGCTAACCGGACGACCATTGGCGCCATGAGAGGGCACGCGCAACAATCTTCCACTCGTGTCTCCATTGTCCCTCTCCTTCTTCCTTCTGCGTTCTTCCCTAACCATTGCCACTAAGTATCTGTCCATGGAAAACTGTCGCGCGGGATTTCAGACGTCTAACTAGCTGAAATAATTGGACCAGTCCACCGATGCGGCATTGAAAGACCGCAACTTTTCATCCACGCCAGGCTAACCTTTTTCCCTTTTCCCTCTCCAACCCCTTTGCCCCCCCCCTCCCTCCCCCGCCCCCCATAGCCCCTCTCAGTAACCGTTTCACGTCTCCAGTCTTCAGCTACCCAATTTAACGGTTTTCTCTTTCTCAAATTTTTTTCATCATTCTCTTTCATTCTATTTCCCCCTATTTTTATCCTCATTTCTTCTTCGTTTTTTCTCATCTCTCTCATTTCTGTTGTTTTTTTTCTCTTTTCTCCTCAACCCGCCACTTCTCGATCCGCCCATCTTTCGTCTATAGTCCGCCTCATCCTACCACCTACTACCCTCCCGCCTGCTAGTGACGTCAATTATTATTTCAGAAAACTTCTCTCTGAATTTATTTTGTTACCCTCAGGGGGGAAAAGTTGGTACAGAGAAAGCGCCAGGTAAAAGCGTAACTAAGTTGGTGGACGGGGTAGAAAAAAATCTCTGTTTTATCCTCACCTTTTCTTGCTGTACCAACTTTTTTTGCTATCTTTCATCCACCATCTTCAACAATGATATTTATTTTTTTATTTTTTTTCGGGATTTTTTTTTCAACTTCTTGAACCACTGATTTCCAGTAGTTTCGAGCCTCATAGTTGTGTAGTACATATGGGGGAAGCGGCTACACAGGGTAGGTAGAAAAAACTGTTATATTTAGATGAATCTATTCTTGAATTTTCAATTAATTGTAAATTTAGGGTCATTTGGGACGAAATATTGGTGTTTTATGGGAAGTTCCAGTTGGATGGGAAATTCTCGGGTTTCTGCTGCTCAAAATATTAGTATTTATCACTAGAACTCGCCTTCCGCTTGTCCTGCAAAACCTCATATTCGCCAGATTTTTTTTTTATCTAGTGACAAAGAATATTTTTCATCACTCGTGCATAAAGTGAATTTTACGCACTCTGCGTGCGCGAACTCCCGCTTTTCTTACACGGAGAAAATTATTTGGTGAATTTCACCAACTAGTTGTTGAAAAAATGAATTACCAACTAGTTGGTAAAATTTAACAACTAATTAATTGAAACACAGAAAAAGATCTTTCAATTTCATTCGACAACCATTTGTTAAATTTTCAATAAATGTTCGTCGATTTACTTGATGGATCAAATTTATAGATTATTGCGAAAATTTCTTCTAGGGGAGACATCGATCGATTGTCAAGGTATAAACGATTGCGGGATTGTTTCCAAATGTATATATGCCCTCACCATCTACCTTGTGGGAAAAATCGATTGAATTTATTGAATTAGAGGTACACGGAGAGAAATGTACGAGAAAAATTACCGTGCTCGCACAGTAGAGTGGGTTCAGACGGTCTTTCCAGGCCAAATGTACCACAAAGAGTAGGAAATAGTATATTTCGTTACGAGTGCGGAAAAGTGTTTTTTGGCTCGTGGGAGGTTTATAGCACGAGCCGAAGGCGA
>NW_021683643.1:1587008-1601998 GCF_001412515.2 Diachasma alloeum
ACGCGAAGCGTGCCTAAAAAGTTACTTTTTCGCACAGCGTGATGAAAACGTATTGTTGCACGAGTCATTTTTCGGATAAATGCGGGGAAAAATTCTTGTGCAGCACGGTAAAATCGAAGCGATAGGGAATTTTTACGATAAATATGAGAAAAATTATGACACTGGCTGGCAAATTTTTTCGGTGCTCTACCAGAATCCTAGGACCCGATCGCGCATTCGTACGATTTCGGCACTCTTCGTCCCCCCTCCGCAACCACGAACATCAACGTGACCAGATAATTTATTCCGTCGCCTCCTCTAGTCTCCTCTCTCACATATCTCCTTACTGAAACGCCAGGTTAATGTTTTTCATAATATCAATTCAGTGAAATATTAATTAGTGTTGTGATAGAATGGCTGAGAAATAAAATAAGTGCCCTTTATTATCTCTTCATGAGGTGTATAACGCTGTAGAGATACATTGGCCTGTCAAACGTTCCACATACGTTTGCCGCGCATTCCGCTTTTAATAGGTATAGTGGCTATTCACACTCCTGCGTGAATCCCTCCGGGACACTCCGTACACTCCATACACTCCATGGGGTTTTCTGAGTGACTCACGCAGGCACGGTAATTTTTGCCTGTATTTCTCCAGAAAAATTCTGGAATTTTTCTGTAATTTTTTCCGCCAGAAAATGGAATATGCATCCATCAGAAAAATTGACAAACGTTGATTGGAAATTTAGCAAATGGTTGTCGAATCAAATTGAAAAATCTTTTCTGAATTTTAATTAATTAGTAGACAATTCATTTTTTCAACAAATAGTTTTTGTAATTCGCCAAATAATTTTCTCCGTGCACATTGTGATGGAAAACAGCGTTCGGCACTCACGAGAAAAGTGGTACCTTCGGCGAGCTACACACCTCTCACGGGTCAAAAAACACGTTGATGCACTCGTATCGTAAAACCTCACGAACGAAGTGACAGGGAGTGAATCTCGAATGCGTAAAGTGAAGTTTTTATGGATTCTGCAAAATTGAAGATGTTTCCCTGAAAATCAGTGACATTTTTCTTAAACTTATTGACAATGTCACTGGAAATTAGTGATAATATAAATAAAAATTATTGATACAATCAGTGAATTCCATAATTTTGTACTCGTTGAATTTAACAATCGCGAATCTGCAATAATTGAGGACAGACTCCTCAAAATTAAACATGAAACGCTGAAAATCAGTCAAATGTCCCCTCTCGGTCAGCTCATTTCCAGTACACTGTTAGGAAATTACTCTTGAAATTTCAAACAGAAAAACTTGAAATTTTTAACAACACTAAATTTGCATGAAATTTATCTCTATTTTGTTATTGAAAAATCATGTAACTTTGAATATTCAATGAAATTTCAATTTCCCAGTCCATACGACAACGAAAATGATTGAAAATAATAAAAATTTAGGTCATTATTCTTCGGAATTCTCAGTTAATTGAAAATTCAACTGAATTTAATATTCAAATTTCATAGTGACATCTAAAATTCAAGCTATCCTTGACATATCAATAAGAGCTCACCATGAAAATCGGTATTTTATTAAATTTTCAGGATGAATGAGAACTTTCATGAACGATGTGATCTTAAATTGAATTAAACCCCCCAACTTTGAAAATTCAATTGCAATCGTTACTGGAAATTAAACAAATTTCTAACAGTGTAGTTTTGAACCTTCTAGTTACCCGCGGTTGTCCTTTGTGACGTCCTCATCAACTGGAGGCTGCATTGGGGCCACCCTCATAACTGTCGGCAGAACCATTTTTCTTGAGGCAAGAGAGAGACACAATACTGGACTTACGGGAAACTGCTACATGAGATACAGGGGATAAACATAAAAAGGAGGTGGGTGAAAAAAGTGAGGGTCTGAAGCGGCCAACATTGTATACACGTGGAGCGTTATAAAATCCTCGGTGGTATTCGACGATGAGTCCCGACTTTCAGCCTCTCCACCTGGCATTTCATGCCCGGAGAAACACGAGCTTTAGACAAACTCGGGGAAAAGAAAAATAAATAAAGGAGTATAATAACAATTCCGTGCAGTGAGTGGAGGAATAAAAAATTCAGAAAAATATTTTTCTGTTGAAAAATAGCAGCGGTTTTGATGCACTTCAATCTAAGATTCATCTTGTTGTGGATGTGATTCAGAGTCTAATAACTGCCGTTATTTTTCAGTGATACAACGCAGTTCATATATCGCGGTTGGATTTTGCCTTAGATGATGGAAAGAAGATATAAACAGGAAGTGTTACCAAATTACTGTGCCTGTGCATCCTCTTGATGTCGGCCTGGTGATGGGTTTAAGAAGTTAGTTCAAGTCTTCTGCTGAGATGAGAAATTGCTTTTCTGAAAATGGATCCGAACTCATTATTACACTCATTTTTTAAAATTATTTTGTAAAAATATCGAGATCAGCATACAGTAATAATGTCAGAAACCTATTACCAGATAAAAGGAAATACCTTTCACGTCAAGTTTTAAATATCTAGAAAAATATGAAGGGTCAATATGAAGAAATTACACTGAGCAAAAAAAAATTGAAGTCAACGATCACAGAGCCCAATAACTACGAAATAATTCTATTTTATTTTACAAATTTCAAATTTCACCTTTATTCATAGAGTTCTTACATTTTTGAGACAAGGAGGTTACAGTAGGCCGGTTCCAGAAAGATAGCATGAGTGAATTGTAGGAACTGAAGCTCTATACACTATCGGAAATCAAAATATTTTTTCACTGTGAATCTCACCAAATTAAATAAACAATTTTCAACCCCCAAAACCACCGCCTAATGACAGTGCGTCTAGTGGCGTCAGTCATATAGCCCCACCATCTTGAGTATCTCTTCTGGGTTACCAGTGAAATCCCAAACGGCTGCATACAGTCTTTACTCCACCCTTTGCCAACCACCCGAGTCAGCCATTCCCTCTGGTGCCGGATGCTGTGGATGGTGTGCATGGGCTTCCATCTCATCCCATGCATATCCCTTCTAACCTCCGCACGCCCCCTCCCCCCGCCAGCGCCGCCTCACGTTCTCCAGAAATCCCACTACCGGCTTGCAGACGGATATACGTGTGCAGCAAAACCATTCTCTCTCTCTACCTCTCTCTCCCTGCAACCGTAAAGCTCAACCTCGAGACGCTATCTACACATTTCAATAACAATAACAAGGCTCCGCCGCAGTTGCGCCCTCTATACGTACTTACTCCGTTTTACTCTCACCCGAAAACGCTTATGCTACAGTGTACACGCGTAAAGAGAGGAAAACAGGAGGAATGAGAGGGCGGAGGAGGGGGGAATGAGAAGGAGGACCGAGGGATCTGGCAGTGGAGTTAGGAAATTGGATCTAGTTTCGGTGCCATAGACCCCCTCCGGCAAAAGCATTACGATACCGTGGAAATTTCAGGCACCAAAGTGTTATACGTGTACACATGGATAACATGTTTCAAAAGTTGTGGGTGTATAATGAAAAAAATAATCACTCCTATCGGATTACAAAAATAATAAGATCCCGTTTACCACTTGATGTACCTACGTGTGCATTTAACTTACTAATAACATTTGCACGGTGAATAGAGGCAGAATAGCCATCAAAATAACGATCTCGCATCACAATTACGAGGCTCGTCAACGACGTCTTTGGGAAAAATTATTGCAAGGAAATATTGGATTTTGAATGGAGAACATTGTTTAAAAACTAGTGTCTTTAAGACGTTTTAATTTAAGATTGGGTAAATATGCATAAAGACTCCCCCACTCGCGATTTATTTGCAAGTTTGTAAGGTGGTTGTAAGGATTATTAGAAGAATACCTGTAAAATATTTTTCATCACGCTGTGACGAAAAGTGAACTTTTCGGCACGCTCCGCGTGCCTAAAAGTCCAATTTCCGCCACATAGTGATGAAAAATATTGTTCGTAACTGGTGGAAAAATGTTTTTTAGCTCGTGGGATTATATCACGAGCCGAAGGCGAGGCTCTTTAAGGCGAAGGCTCCTTACTCCTTACGAGGCTATTTAAGGCGAAGGCGCCCACTCGCCAAAAAACACTTTTTTGCACTCGTTACGAAATATACTAATTTATCGGAAATGAATACTGCGTTACCCAGGAATAACTCAAAATAACGTGGCGGTGTCTGGTCCCAAGGACAACACATGTTGGTACATAGAAAGACATGGGACAACACAGATGAGGTGATGCAGGATCTCAACTGATACCCCCACAGCCACGAGCCGATTTACCTCCGCCGCCCTCCTTACGGTAAAATTATTCAATATGAAATTTGGCTGTGCTATCCGGTATATCAGCCGGAAACCACGATGCCACGGTGGCCCGACAACGTGTCGGATTCAAACCCATCGAATAGCCTTGAAAACGTAAACATCGATTTGTTATTGGTGTCATATCATTTTCCGACATTCCTTTCGGTTATAAAACATGCATTCCGCACGTTAAAATAGTTATTAGTATTATATTTTTCAAAATATGCGTGGTGGAGTCTTTCTGCATATTTACCCTACACTGAGAGAAAAAATTATTCCTGCCAAGGATTGATATTCTCGTCAGAAGATAATATTTTTTCAGAACGAATTTTTCCAGGACAGTCATTTTCAGAGAGTCCAAGTCTATCCTCGAAAATTACAGTGAAGATGAACAATCTGATTATTATGCTACATATGACCTTGACAAAATGTTCTCCGATATCTTCCGGATTTTACAAATTGGCGATTTTCTCAGGTAAAGAAAATTGGAATAATTCCAAATGTTAATAATTATTATTGGAGTTTCTTCGAGGTCATATGCAGAAGAATATTCTTATAGATCACCATAATTCTCACGCTTGGAACTGATTTCGGAGCACCTGGAAATGACTGGCCTGGAGAAATACGTTCCAAAAGAGATATTTTCTTCTACTAAGAGTATGAAAAAGATATCACCAATAACATTTTCTTGGAAGGAATAAATTTTTTTCTCAGTGTAAATCCGATTCAATGTCACTCTCATGAGATTCAGTATAAAGTCTTCCGTGAAATTTCAAAAAATTTCCAACAGTGTACCCAAATAAGGTGCCACGGTCAATCACAATAGGTGCCATAGCGGTGATGACCTGCGAGAGCTCACTCTCGCTACTGAGACACTAACGAGTACAGATCGAACAAATTTTATATAGAATTCGTTCAAGTAGTCTGAACCTTTAATTTGTTTTGATTTTGATATCTTTGAATTGTTATTAATCATTATAAATATTATGCGTATGCACACGGTCTTGTTATTATTTGGAATTGCCAAGAATTAATTGATAAATCTATTATTTTAACGCTTGATATGGATGAGTGAGTGACTTTATATTTTGGCAAGCGGCTTTTATTCTATTCAATTCACATTGAATCAATCGCAGTAAATGAAAAACAATCTTACAATATCTATCATTAAATTTGAACGATAATTGGTCAACTAAATAATTTACTAAACCAAAGATTTATATAACTTAAATCATCTAATTTCGCAATTTATTCCTCTGTCTATCAAATATGTGTTTATACTGAATCTCATGAGAGTGACATTGAATATCTCGTTTTGTTACAAAATTTAAGAAATTTTTTCTGGCGCAATTCAAGACACTTAAAGATTATTTAGTCTCTAGTCATTTATGGTGGCAACACTATGACAAAACATTAACCTCATTAAGACATAGAATAAGACATAAGACGTTCTTGATGACTTATCCATTTTCTTCCAATTTCTTGAAGTTCTGAATTTATTGAGAGGACCCAAAAGGGTGATTCCAAATAAATTCAAACATAGCATCATTGAAAGATCAAGATCTGATCTGACCAAAAAAATCAGTGAGAAAGTGGTTGGCTCTTGTCATGCAACAATGAGTGAAGTATTTGGAAAAATAAAATAAATTACATCACAAGTTCAAATTTGCGTTTGTTTGTTCAAACAAACGTTGAGGGAAATATCTTAAGATAAGAACAAAAGGGTCTCATACTCAGACACTAGTTTTTCTAATGATTCTCTTTCTTGAATTGACGATTTGGTGTTATTCACCTACTCATGTAAAAATAATAACATGCCTTTTACCACTTGATACACCTATAAGTCCATTAAAATGACAACATTTGCACAGTTCAAGGAGTCAAAATACCCATCAAAATAACCAACTCACTTGTCAATTACGATGCACGTCAACTACAATATCACATTGCGTTGGTATATCAACTTTTCCCCGAAATTCGTATAAAATACATGCATAAATTGAGGGGAATATAGTAAGATCGCTTTAGTACACATGGTTTAATCTGCATCGGGGTCAAAACGAGAGCGATATATATACGGAATAACAGAGAATATTTTTCATCGAGTCCAGTGTGTGAAAGGCTATATATCCCTGTAAATTAGCACGAACAATTTTTTTTTCACCCCTTTTTTTGCTGGAGGATCGTTTCCGCAACAATTCGCGCTTTGAATTCCCGATAGCGTGCAACCGTAGTGCTTGATATATATACTTGTACCATGGTGTTTTTTTTTTATATCGGTAGCCCCAATGGAGCGAGAAAGACGCAGTGTGTTCAGAGAGAAAAGGATGGGGGGGATGTGTACGATATGGAGAAAAGGTGGGAGGAGGAACGGCCATGAACGATCAATTTTCACCGGTCGAGCCATTCATCCTGACCGATCACTTGCTCGTGCCGACTCGCTCGTTTGAACGAACGATCCCAGCGCTTTTTTCAACATTTCCCACCTCCATCCCCACCATGTGAGGAGTCACGCCAAACCATCATTATTTTTGCTTTTCATTTTCTCCCTAATCGAGGGATTTTCTGGCATTGATATTTCAAAAGTCTAACTTGTAAAATAATACGTATTTTACATGAGATTATTATTTAATTGAAAATCAATAATATGATGAAAACTATGAACCCGTTACTTTGCAATATTTAATTTATTTTAGTTATCAATGTCGATGAATTTGTTTCACATAAAATTAAGAAATTTAAAAAATATTGATTCTATTTTCAAGGCATAACATGAACAATTATACCGTTTATCCATCTTAATCAAGGCAACATATTATTTTAATTTATAATTAAAACAATTGTTCACGATTCGAATAAGAAAAATGGTAGAATTAATAGTCTGGCGCGAGATATTCGAATGCACGGAGAGAAATTTTCTAGAAAAATTCTAGTACGAGTACTGGAAAAAATCACAATCCACCAGCTGTGAAAAATTCTAGTGCTGTTAAGGTAAATTTGCTTGGTATTTGTGGTAAAATTTCTGGGGATTCTGTGAAATTTTCACAGAAATACGGGGAAAAATTCGCGTTCCCCCAATAAAATTTCTAGTGCTGGCACTGGAATTTTTTCCTAGCCGTCACTTTGCGCCTCTTTTCCCGTGCTAGCACTAGAATTTTTCTAAAAAATTTCTCTCCGTGTGCTCTCAACTCATTACAAACTGAAATTTTTGTCTGAAATTTCAAAATGTAGGGGGTATTTGTCAAAAGAAGGAGAAACAATGGACAGGTCACTGTGAAATCATCGTGGCCGGGTGAACGATCGCCTGTAATACTCATGGATATTCACCCTCAAAATGATCAGATATTTTCCGAAAGCTGTGTTGCATAGCAACGACGGGGAGCTTTGGTAATTAAAATTCCGCGCGCGTCGTGCGAGGGATTTTATTGCAAAACTTGTCCCAATTGTCGAAATGCCGGAAGACTTGAGGGACATATCTGATGAAGTTCGAAGGTCGAGGGGTATTCGGAGGATTATTTTCTCCATTCTGATTTTGGCCGATCAGAGTGCGGTGTTCAAGGTTACGTGACACGTTCCACCAAAATATCGGGAATCTGTCAAATTTGTAGGAAACAACGCGAAATTGGTTGGAATTTGGAAAGACGACATAATCCGCGCAATTCGAAATTTCAGGATATTTCCCTCTTCAATAGAATTCAATGTTACTCCCCTGAAAATGACTACCGACATGAGACCTTTCTCGAGCCACGCGAGTTGAGATGTCTAGGAGAATTAAGCGACTGAAGAAATAGTTATTTTCGTCACAAGGATGTAATGCACTAGATTACGGCCGAGTGTAAAGTCACTAGCAGGTGGCGCTGTCGAGGGGGAGCGGAGGCAAGGCATCTGCTAGTGACTTTTCACGAGGACTTCTCTGGTGCCTTACATCCACGTGAAGAATATTATTTATGTCATTAGGCCCGATAAACCGCAATTCTAACCTCGCTTTGCTCGGTTAGCTCGCGGTTTTCGAGCCTAACGACATCAAATACAATATTTCATACGGCGATAAAAGCATTATCTGGGGAATGTGATTATAATCCTCGCCTTCGGCTCGGAATATAAAGCCACATTCGCCAGATAATACTTTTATCGCCTGATGACATAATCTACTATTTTTCACATTTTGCTGAAAAAACTCATCACTCTCATCTCAAAATTTCAGTTGCGGGCGGAGATGGGAACGCGGGAGGGCTCCAGGGGGGCGACGACCCCCCCGGCGGGGGTTTGGGACTGAAATCAAGATGAACAAGGGAATTGAAGAAGGAAATTTTTATTTCAAATAGTTTGTTTTCAACAAAAAAATGCAAATTACAGAATGATTTGTGAAAACACAGCTCTAATTTTCTATCATGAATGTCAAATTCATTACTTAATTATTGATTTGGTGTTTCAAATATTGATGATTAATGTAGATTTCAAAACACTCTTATAAATTTTAAATGTCTATTATTGGCGAAATTCTGAAAAATCACATCAGTCAATTCAGCTGGATCTTGAATCATTTATATATTTTTGCTGAATTATTATATAAGAAAACGTTTTAATTGTAATGATATTCTTTTACTTGAAAAAAAATTTTTGATTACACCCTTTGATAACTTTGATAACTTCACTCCCAATTATTTGGTGTTTTAAGAATTACATTCAGTCTTTAAAAATTAAAACAAACAACAAAAGCCTTCGGAATCTATTTTTGGGTCACTGTCGGGTACATATCCAGCCATTCCCCTCGAATGTAAAAAATTATAAATGAGTTTTCATTTCAGATATCCACGGCCCGCACCAACAACTTGGTCAAACGTTCAGTCAGCTCGTCAGCTGATCGGTTATTGAGTGATTCGCTACACTGAAACGATGGTTCGGCGTCGCGGTTTTCCCCTAGCCGTCTGGGCGCTACGAGAGCACGATATGTTATTCGGCTACGATCGGCTTTGCGTATTTTTATTACTTACAGCTGATGGTAGCCGAATATTCTACGAATAGCCAAACACGATGCCGCGCTTTCATTGGTCAGGGGGTGTTACCACGCCGTAAACCACTATTTCACGAACAAATAATGATCCGTGAAATGCCGGTTTTCAGTAGAATATGATAAAAAATCATTTGCCTCAAGGAAATATGTTTCAGGTATTATAATTTTTTTTCTCACTGTACTCAACTGTCCATGGAATTTCAATTTTCTGCTAACAGTGCACTTTAGTATTTATTGAAAAATCTTCCCCTCGCCCCCCCCCCTCGATCCATAAATATTTTATCCCACGACTCTCTTCGACATCTGGCTCGAGCGATCATCGGCTATTTTTTCAGACTTCACCTTCTCTCTTTTTTTTTATTACTGCGTAAAGCAATCAGTGGTATTGAGCGTGATTCATCGTGACGCAATGGCAAACAATGGTGTATAACGCAGAGTTGGAGGATATGATGTTGCAGCTTTTCACATTGCCGAGAGATGGCAAAACGAGATTTTAATCGTTGCATCCAGATGTTGTACATACGCGTTAGTCATTTCTCCATACGTCTGTCTCACTCCCTCTGCATTCCCAGCTCTTCCCCCTCTGTCTCACCTCGTCCCATATACATGAGCGATTTCCGTGGATTTACGACGCTCATTTCACCCGCTCTCTCTCTCTCTCTCTCTCTCTATCACCATACTCTGCTGTACAGATATGAACGCAAATGTACAGTTGACAAAAACTAACGGACCTTTAATCTTACGGGAAAATATATATGAATAAAAATGTTTGTCATCAGGTTGCGATAAAAAAAGTTGAATTACCTTTTCACTCGTAAACTTTAACGATTCCATAACTCGTGATATGTTGAATTTAAAAATATTCACATGCTGACGGGGATTTTACAAAAATTTGGGACAACTGTGTTGCAGAATGTCACTCGCAGCTACTTAATTAGCAGTAGTAATAAAACAGCAGTGCAAACTGAGAGTTACGTCGCCTCGCCCACCGCAAACTGTCGCGAAATTTCATAATCCAATTGAGTATGATTAATTATCGAAAGTGGGTCATGTAGATTTAATTATAAACTAAATGCAATAATGTGTACGCTGCTCATTCAATGTGAAGTAAGGAAATGGGAAGTGGGAGACAAAATGAACCACGAGGAGAAGAATATTCTTACCAATTTATTCATAAGATACCTAACGAGGATGAGAAATAATTATGTCTGAGGTAGTGAGGGGAGGATTATAGAAATCCATTCACGTCTTGGCTTTACATCAAACCCGCACACTGAGTAGAAAGATCGTCTTTACCTCCGGCGTGAGAAAAGCGGCGGAAATAAGAAGGAGAGGAGTGACGGGGAAGGGGGCGAAAAAAAAACAGTTGAGAAAGTCACGAAACTCTGGGGAAAGCCAGTACTTCCAGAGCTTTATCCGTTTCCTTTATCCGGATATAACCGAGGATGTTGAAACAGCACGGCCAAGAGACTCCATTATACAGCCAGCCGATAATTTCGAATATTTATCCATTTTTCCGGTGATACCCTTGGCTTAACTCATTTTGACAACTGGAACGTTGAAGTTAGTGTCTCCAAGACGTTTTTATTTGAGACATTGGAGATCAAAATGTGTCTTGTTGGCTCACTTCGTGATTATTGAATTTCAAATGTCGCGAAATAAGACGTTTCTTCAGTCTAAAAACAAGTTGTTTGATAGAGAAGACGTTTTCAGAATTTCTTGGAAGACAAGTCACTAAATTTAGAACGTTTTTATTGTGTCAATTCAAGACACTTGAGGACTGTTCAGTCACTAGTCGCTTTAGACGGCGGCACTATGACAAGGCATTAACCCCATTAAGAGATGGTATCATAAGACGTTTCAGGCGAAATATCCATTTTCTTTCAATTTCTTGAATTCTCGGATTATCATGCATTATTGATGATTTATACACGAGAGGATCGGAGAAACTTTGGAGAGAAATTATGGGAAAAATTGCAATTTTTGTTCGTTTTCTTTAAATAATATCCAATTATTTTTTGAATTTTCGTCGTCCTTAAAGATTTAAAATACGATAAAAAAATCAATAAAAATGTTGAATTATTTTATAAAAATTGATAGAAATCAGGAAAATTCAGGTAAATATCTTCGTAAAGTTCCAATGACTCAAAAATTCAACGGGATTTGGTGCTGAATATTTATGTTTTAATTCGGAATTCCGTTCATTTTTCCACTGAGAAATTTCAAATTTCATGGGTTTGTTTCCTCAATCAAATTAAACTTGGCTTTCGGGGGACTGACTATTAAACTGTCCATGAGATTTAAATTTTTCGCTAAAAATGCACAGCCACAGAAATGTTCTAGTGCCAGTACTAGAATTTTTCTTCTGCCTTTTCTAAAAAATACCGCGAACGTAATGTTAAGCTCCCCATACGTATATCTGGAAATTAAATTTTTCCGAATTGCCTTCAACTTTAAATATTATGTACCCCAAATACTTTTCCACTAAAGACTCCCACAAGCTTCTCAATAAAACGAGTAATATCGATCCACACGAAGGTTGGAAGCCTTCATTCTATATTAAAATTCCCTGGTTAACCACGAGCCCATCACATAATCAATTCCCTCATCTAACCCTTTCACATACCCGCGAGTTTCATCCCCTCCCCCAGGCCATAATAAAATTATCAAAATACCGGACTTCGTAATTTTTACGTTTTTTTCTGGTAATTTTTATTGAATTTTTCAGCAAAAATAACGAAACTCACAATGCACTCGTCGATTACGGAATCCACTCAGAAAATTTAAGTGACGGTATCGTAATTTTTCACAGGCAGGGTGTTTTTTTTTCGTAAAAAAATACGAAACGCTCCGGAAAAATTCCGTGACAGTTCCGTAAAATTTCCTACAACCACATTTCACTCCGGAATTACGGAAAGATACGCATTTTTTATTGAATATTCCTCTCCGCGAAAATTATTTCTCGTAAAAAATCTCAAATTTGAAAAAACTGAAGAATAATGAAGCTGTTCCTCCAAGCTCATACGTAGCATAATCATCCCATAATTCCCCATAATAATAATATTTAAACAAGAACATGCACTGGGAAAAAAAATTACTTTTGCCAAGGAATCATTTTCTTGGGAGAAGAATTTTTTTTTTTAGGAGCTCATTTCTCCAGGCCAGTCATTCCCAGGTGGTCCATGTCCATCTCCAAATATTACAATTATGTTGAATAATGAGATGATTATGCTACATATGACCTTGAATGAACACGCTTCATTATTTTTCAATTTTTTCAAATTCGAGGTTTTCTAACGTATAATAATTTGAAATAATTTTAAAGGTTACTTATTGTCAATGGAGTTCATTCAAGGTCATATGTAATATAATCATTCCATAATTGAACATAATTGTAATATTTATCTCTAAATACCGGACTTCGTAATTTTTACGTTTTTTTCTGGTAATTTTTATTGAATTTTTCAGCAAAAATAACGAAACTCACAATGCACTCGTCGATTACGGAATCCACTCAGAAAATTTAAGTGACGGTATCGTAATTTTTCACAGGCAGGGTGTTTTTTTTTTCGTAAAAAAATACGAAACGCTCCGGAAAAATTCCGTGACAGTTCCGTAAAATTTCCTACAACCACATTTCACTCCGGAATTACGGAAAGATACGCATTTTTTATTGAATATTCCTCTCCGCGAAAATTATTTCTCGTAAAAAATCTCAAATTTGAAAAAACTGAAGAATAATGAAGCTGTTCCTCCAAGCTCATACGTAGCATAATCATCCCATAATTCCCCATAATAATAATATTTAAACAAGAACATGCACTGGGAAAAAAAATTACTTTTGCCAAGGAATCATTTTCTTGGGAGAAGAATTTTTTTTTTTAGGAGCTTATTTCTCCAGGCCAGTCATTCCCAGGTGGTCCATGTCCATCTCCAAATATTACAATTATGTTGAATAATGAGATGATTATGCTACATATGACCTTGAATGAACACGCTTCATTATTTTTCAATTTTTTCAAATTCGAGGTTTTCTAACGTATAATAATTTGAAATAATTTTAAAGGTTACTTATTGTCAATGGAGTTCATTCAAGGTCATATGTAATATAATCATTCCATAATTGAACATAATTGTAATATTTATCTCTAAATACCGGACTTCGTAATTTTTACGTTTTTTTCTGGTAATTTTTATTGAATTTTTCAGCAAAAATAACGAAACTCACAATGCACTCGTCGATTACGGAATCCACTCAGAAAATTTAAGTGACGGTATCGTAATTTTTCACAGGCAGGGTGTTTTTTTTTTCGTAAAAAAATACGAAACGCTCCGGAAAAATTCCGTGACAGTTCCGTAAAATTTCCTACAACCACATTTCACTCCGGAATTACGGAAAAGATACGCATTTTTTATTGAATATTTCTCTCCGCGAAAATTATTTCTCAAATTTAAAAAAATGTAAAAAATCTCAAATTTGAAAAAACTGAAGAATAATGAAGCTGTTCCTCCAAGCTCATACGTAGCATAATCATCCCATAATTCCCCATAATAATAATATTTAAACAAGAACATGCACTGGGAAAAAAAATTACTTTTGCCAAGGAATCATTTTCTTGGGAGAAGAATTTTTTTTTTTAGGAGCTCATTTCTCCAGGCCAGTCATTCCCAGGTGGTCCATGTCCATCTCCAAATATTACAATTATGTTGAATAATGAGATGATTATGCTACATATGACCTTGAATGAACACGCTTCATTATTTTTCAATTTTTTCAAATTCGAGGTTTTCTAACGTATAATAATTTGAAATAATTTTAAAGGTTACTTATTGTCAATGGAGTTCATTCAAGGTCATATGTAATATAATCATTCCATAATTGAACATAATTGTAATATTTAGAGATGGACTTGGACTCCTTGATAATGACTGGCCTGGAGAAATACGCTCCGCAAAAACTAAATTCTTCTCCCAAGAAAATGATTCCTTGGCAAAAGTAATTTTTTTTCTCAGTGTGAACCACCTGGGAATGACTGGCCCGGAGAAATCCGCTCCCAAAAAAATGAATTCTCCTCCCAAGCAAATGATTCCTCGGCAAAGTAATAGTTTTCTCCAATGCAAGCTCATATTCCTCCTCTCCACCAAGGGAGAACGCGATTCTAAGTACCTCTCGTCATGAGATATGCATGGAGGATCAGATGGCTGTTCCCTCATAGTGCATATGAATGTGTACCTTGGACGCTGATCTGATGTGTTTCACTTGAACACTTTGCAACTCCGGCACGGGTGCAGGGGGTACTCATCTACACCGAGTAATGCCTCCATTCGGTAAAGGGCGCCTGAAACAGGCCGCGGGGAGGTGGGAGGAGGGAGGACGGCTGAAGGCGGGATAGATGCGCCAGCGAGTAATCGAATTTCCGGGTCAAAGGGGCATGTGGCGATGCTATTACCTTACAACGAAGGGGGCGACCCGATACAGCTGACCCTGCGGCGATCAGTTCCTGGAAAAGCCCTGGTCAATGAAACTACCGGCCTCTCTATTTTGCATCATCCCACCCCTTGCCCCCCCTCTCCCCCTTCCGTTCAAAATGTATATCCAATTGATTTTGTCGAATGGATGGAAAATCGTATCACCCGGGAGAATTAATTTCTTTCACAATTTTTTTTATTCCCTCGTTCTACCCCCCCCC
>NW_021683643.1:1602010-1645483 GCF_001412515.2 Diachasma alloeum
TCGCTCCGCGCCCCCCCCTGCGACCCATCAGCGTTCAAGCCTTTAATTCCATTATTATGAGCTTTTCCACTAGAATGAATGATTAAAAGGCACAATGGAGAGATTTGTCGGTTTTTAATCCTCAAAAACACTAGGGGCGTAACTTGATTGATATCACAATTACGTGTCAAATGGCCTGCAACGAGTGAGCGTGTTAAGTAGTCACAACCCTCGTTAAACTCCAAACCACCCCTCGAGGGTCATCGTGAACTGTCAGATGGGAGAAAGGGGGTATAAGGGCTTTGCGCTGGAGAGAGAGAGAGAAAGACAGAGGTGGAATGAGAATCCTAGGGAGTGTAAAATGACGAAGGTAACACCGACAGTGGCTGCGTAATTAGTACTTTAAATGGTCCTCAAGATTACTCATTAAGTGGTGGAGAAAAATGGGGTGTAATGTTTTAAACCGTGACGTGACCCAAATATATATTCGGACCCGCTGAATCGGAAATTCGCTGGGGTTTCACAACTTTTTCTCCTCTGTGTTTCATTTCCATTTTTTTTTTGCTTCTTGGGTTATCGAAGGGGTGTAGACTCGTGGCCCAGACTGTATCCTCGCGTTGCGGAGGATTGGGATTATAACGTGTGGAAAATATTCACCCTTTGGCTTTTGTTAATTTTCATAATTACTTTACTTTTTAATCCGATAAAGGTGAGCACCTTTCACGCGAGGTGAACCGTAAGTTCATGACTTGAGTATTTAAAGTGTATGTATGCATGTATGTACTTACTTTTTGGTTCAAACCCCTTGGCTCGTTAAAGCCGAAGCAGGTAATGACCAGATGGGGAGGAGGAGGGGGAGGAGGGGCGGTGGTGAGAGGTTGTTGGGACACGTTCGAAAAAAGGGGAAAAAGTATACATGAAAAATATGAGAATTGGAAGAAGCGACGTGGGCGAGACCGGCGAGGGGGTAGAAAGAGCCAATGGATAAAAAGGAAAAATAATAAGGGGAAAATGGTGAACAAAGGAGAATAAGGAGTTGGCCTAACAATGAGGTTCCTCCTTTCTTTACCTGCTCGACGAAGCTCAAATCTTTCTCTTCCCTTTCGTCTTGCCTTTTCTCTCCCACCAGGGCTGCACGGTACTTCTTTCCATGGGCGATCGAGCGTGAATCCAATCCGTTCTCCCTTGGCTCTCGACAATAATAATGATGCGCCTAGTGTGTTTGTGCTACTTGGCTGCCATCGGCTCTCTCTCGTTTCTCGTTTCTATGGTTTTTTTTTCCTCGTCTTTTCTCACTCTGGGCTCGAGTGATCCGGATACAGAGGCACAATACTGGGGAAAATGAAAAATACAGTGCATTGACACCCGCGAGTTTTATGCGCGAGTACATTTGAAATTGAAGGGATGTAGAAATTTGAATATTAGTGGTGGATAAGTTTTTACTGATGAAATACACTGGTTTCGGACTGCTGCTATGTACCTCGTGCTGAAATGTGCTTTTTCTTTTGAGGACATCATAAAGGTGAACGGGCAGTGGGGGTGGGGCGGTAAACTACTCCAGTGTATCTGTTTCGGTTTAAAATGAAATATGAACTAGTTTTACCAAAAATGTATTAATTATTCGAAATTAGAATTTAAATTGTTCAATTTATAACAATTTCATAAGTTTGTTAACTCGACTTGTGAATTCCATAGAAAATTGTAGCATTTGAATATTTCTGAGGGTTTAAATCTCTTTTATTGACAGTAGTTTCCTTCTCACTTCGAAACTATGGCAAATAGCCGAAATATGGTCAAAATCACCCTTTGTACTAAAACAAACACACTCTGTTGGAAAAAAGTAAAATTTCGTAGACAGTTGATTACTAATTTCCAGGACAGTGACACTGAATCCTAGTTAGGGGGAAAAAATCATGAAATTTGAGCTTTCACTGAAAATTCAGTAGAATTCCAGACTTTTAAGCAGCAGAAAGACGAGATATCCATAATTTATTTGAATGTCCAACCTAATATGAACATTCAGTGCCAAATTACATAGATTTCATAGATTACATAGATTTTTTCAGTGAAATCAGGAATTCATGTTCCACTGAAAATTCAATCAAGTTGTGAAATTTCCATCTCACTCCCACTGAATACTGACGAATTTCCGTGAATTCGACTTAAACCTTGAAATTTTGTAACCGTTTTTTCCCTAAATCCGATTCAATTTCAAAAAATATACTCTGTTGGAAATTTCAAAAAATTTCCAACAGAGTATATGGAAATTTCGTGTGACTTAAAATTTCAGGAGTAATTTTCTAATACTGCCTTGAGCTTCCAGTAAAATTTGAAATTTCAACATTTCCCCGCAATTTTCGGAAATCATAATTTTTTACCAACGCTGCATTTCCCCTATTCACAACAATTTCCCCCGAATATTGACTACTAAAATTCCACTGAAGATGATCCATCCCCAAAAAATCGCCAATTCTTACTATCGATTCAATGGAAGGAGGCCGCGACACCTCGACTTATCCTCGCCACTCGGCACTCAAGTTTCACCCCCTCCTCCAGAAACCCGTTAGAATATTGCACTCGGGCTCGGGACGTACACCGGGGGTGTCTGGCTATTAGTTTGACGTAATGACGTCATTAACTAGTACGAGATCACGTGGAAGTAGGAGTGGAGCGTGAGTGAGAAGATGAAGGTGAGCGTGTTGCAGATGGCGGGAAAAGGGGGGTGCCAAGGATATTAGTGCCGAACGCCATCTTCGAGGTTTCATCCTTAACTACCCTGAACGCGAAGCGAGCCTCCTCACTCTCCTTCACCCACCGTAACATCCAGTAATCGAGTGCCAGGTGGAACGTGTAGACGCGTATAAAGTACCCCCAGCGTATATATGTCACCCTACAGCTGCAATTTGCGTCTCTTTGTAACCCTCTCCACGGGGACTCCACCCCGATCGAGTAAGAAAAAAATCCTGTCAATTTAATCCCCTTCAATATTTACCCATCAATATAAAGTAGTCATTTTTTCTCCTATTTACTTCTATCCATCCCCGAAAAAAGAGGGATTGCAAAGGGGGGGGGGCGGAGGGGTTAGGAGAATAAAATATAGTAGGCTCTCTCATAGTGGAATATAGCGTAACCATCAATGCCCCAATACCGGCTGCGATCATGGCACGAACCGAATGAGAAAGAAGGACAAAAAGGGGTTGAGGGGTAGGAATTTTTGTTGAAAAATACACAAATGTGAAAAATAGAGTCCCCTACGTTTTCTCTATATACGCCAAACCACTGTATACTTGTGTACATATATCTATATTTGCATACTTTTATTTTTATTCTCATGGATTTGCCGGTGGTACGTGTGGTGAGCACAAGAGAGACAGAGATAGAGGGAGAGAGAGGACTGAAGAGAGTCCACGGGTATGCGCGACTGCTAGGTGACCGGTGGGAGTTCATAACCTCGGTAGGACACGCCAGTGGAAATACTGGTGGAGAATCATGGGATATATAGTTTAGAACGGGAATGGTGGTGAAGAGGGGATGGTTCGGTAGGAGGAGACCGGATTTATTTTCCGGATCGCTGGAGGTCGTCATTCGAACGGACGTACGCTACTGGAATCCCTTAACGGCAAGCCAGTCATTCCCAATGGCCAGTCGACGTCAGAGTGATCCCCTAGCCGTTTTCCTCATTCCCCCTTTCACCCCTACCGTCATAGCAATCCAAAGCCCTCACGCTTACTGAATCCACGCTGATCTCGAAGTTGTCTTCTGCCTCAACCTCTTTACGTGGTGATGCGCCAAGTTATGCAAGGATGAACGTAGGTAAGGATGTAAGGAGGGAAATCTCTTGGGCCAGATGTGTCTCGGTGAATCGACGGGATAGAATGGTGGAGGGGGAGCAAAAAGGGGGAAACAACCCCATGGGTTTGCATTCGATTTTTCTCGTCACAGCGTCTCGCTGTATCGTCTCATACGCTAACCCTGACGGTACCTCGTCTCGTTTCGTCTTTGGTGAAACGCTACAGGTGGCCAGTTTAAAGCTCCATGCTCTTGATTTACGGTCGACCTCACCTTTCTCAGTTTAAAGTTCAAACCACAACGGGGTAAACAGGGGGACTTTATAGCTGTCCACCCTTGCGGGTTCAACTCAAATTTCTGAGAGCCTGAAATCAGATGATCAATATTTTTGGGTTGTAGACAGGAAACGAGGGCTTCCGCGCACGCTTTGTCTTGTTTTTGTTTTACTTGAGAGGAGACTACTTTTCTTCATCCATATTTCAAATCTAGCACATGTCATACTGTCATAAATGCAAGGTAAAAATGAATGATAGAAAAGAAACTCAACTGATGATGAAGATGAGTGGTAAGTGGGAATTTCACGAATTGAATCTTTCATCTTTTATCTTTGATCAATCTCTTGCTTCGAAGTGATCCGATCAATATCCTTAATTGTTGAAAAATAAGGGAAGTGTTATGAATCGCTTAGCAGAATTGAGCTGGATTTTCCGGGAAAAAACTTGGAATTAGATTTAAGGGGAAAGCGTCAATGGAATTTCAAGTTTCTCTGAAAATTCAAGTAATTTTTTTCGCGGCCGAAGAACGGAAATTCCACATTTTACATGAATTTTCAAGTGAAAATGAATATTCAATACCAAATTCCTTTGAAAATTCAGGGATTCCTTTTAAAATTCTTGGAATTCCAGAAATTTTTGAAAAAATTACCTAAAATTCAGAGGAATCTGGAATTAACGAAGAAATTTCTCTGAATTTTCCTGACTTTTCACTAATTCCCCGGAATAATTAAATTTAAAATTATAGTTCCTGCGGATTTTTCCCTGAAATTATGAATTTTTAATGACAAAATTTCTTGAAATTTCAGTAGAAACGTAATTTATTAGAAATTTTCAAGAGTTACTGGAAATTTCAGTGGGAAATTTTTAATATTGAACCCTGTAACCACCACTGTCGCTTGCGATTGACAAATAAAACGGACTTTCTTTTAAAATTTTATAAGAACCTAACAATCTTCTCGGGGCCGGTTGCACCAAGCCCTGTCATCCAAATAAATCCTCAGAATAAATTTATGTCTGCAGTAAATTCATTCCACAGTTAGACAATTGTAGGAATTCATCATAGAGAGCTTTCCTGCAGCCATTCGGTCGTGAAGATCGACAAAATACTTCATAATTAGTCGTCTTACTGGCGAATGGTTATGACACATCGGTACACTATATTTTTTGGTGAAATGAAAACCTTGCAATTCTGAAAATGTTGGCAAAGACATTTCTGGCAAACAGCAATTTCGATATTATCAATTCAGTGAGATGTTCCTCAAATATTGATAAAGTGAACTAAGCATATTCCCCTACTTCACTGTGGAATTGAAAATTTCCCTGCTTTTGTGTGCTTTCCTGCTCACAGTGGTTACAACAGATTTGATTTACCCAATCCTGTGAGAATATTTGATATTGAGAATAGACACGGCATTTTATGACTGCTCCTTGTGTATTTTGTGTATGGAGATCCCATTGTCACTGGCTGTTTGCATTGTTCGAAACGTCTATTGGGTTTTACAGAGTGAAGTTGAATAGTCATGCTGGACGAAGAATAGTGGAATATGCTCTGAGAGTAAAATCAAAGCTAAGTCGGTTGCAGTGAATGCAATCACTGTAGATTGGCAATTCATTGTTTGCCTATGAGCAAGCAAAATTGGATATCCTCGCTGGGTTTTTAATAAAGATGCACACAGCTTGGAACAATACCAATAGCAAATGAATAAATTACTATGCAGGATTTGTCAGAGCTTTGTCAGGCTATTATAGAATAACTCAATGAGAAAACTAAGGGATAATAACTGGAGCCCAAAAAACTGGGTGAATGTTGTGAATGAAGATAAAGGTTCTATTGTCATGAGGGATAGTGACCTTACTAATTTAACATTGATATCAATTCGGTGCAGTATTATTTGATAATAAACAGGAAAATATCACAATTATTACTAATCGCTTAATCAGAGCGTCTGACTGTCGATTGAATGAAAAATTCTGGGCGTTCATTCATCGTTCATTTGGCTACTTCTTCCGACATTCATGGACAGTTTAATAGAAGAATCGATTACGTATAACACATTGCAGTTGAAAACTAATACGTTGGATGAATAACCGTGGAATATATTTCGAGAGTAAAATCAAAGCTAAGTCGGTTGCTTTAAAGATATTTGGTGAATACAATCTCTGTAAATTGGGAATTCATTATTCATCTATGGGCGAGCAAAATTGGATGTGCTCACTGGGTCTGTAATAAAGATTCACATAGCTTAGAACAATGCCAATGGCAAATGAATAAATTTCTATGAAGGATTTGTCAGAGCTTTGCCAGGCTATTATAGAATTACTCAATGAGAAAACTAAGGAACAATAACTAGAGCCCAAAAAACTGGGTGAATGTTGTGAATGAAGATAAAGGTTCTATTGTCATGAGGGATAGTGACCTTACTAATTTAACATTGATATCAATTCGGTGCAGTATTATTTGATAATAAACAGGAAAATATCACAATTATTACTAATCGGTTAATCAGAGCGTCTGACTGTCGATTGAATGAAAAATTCTGGGCGGCTCATTCATCTTTCATTTGGCTACTTCTTCCGACATTCATGGACAGTTTAATAGAAGAATCGATTACGTATAACACACTGCAGTTGAAAATTAATACGTTGGATGAACAATAGTGGAATATATTCCGAGAGTAAAATGAAGGCTAAGTTGGTTGCTTTGAAGATACCGAGTGAACACAATATCTGTAAATTACGAATTCACTGTGTCTATGAGCAACGAAATTGGATGTCTTCGCCGGGTCTTTGTTCAACATTCACATAGCTGAGAATAATACGGATGGCAAATAAACCAATTATTATCAAGGATTTGTCGGAGCAATATTGTATATTATTGTAGATTCCCAACTTGGAAACTTAAATCATCACGGCCAAATTCAGATGAGACTGCCTGAAGACAAAAAAATTTTGGAAATCAGGCATCGACAATGAACAAAGCGACAAAAATTGCACACGGAGAAAAATTTTCTAGAAAAATTCATGTGGTAAACACCATAAATGAGTGACAATCCGCACATTTCGAATAATTATGGTGCCACGCAATAATTTTTCCAAGTGTGGAAAATGTGAATTTTTCTAGATTATTTTTTCCAATCGGGTTTCGACAAATCAGAGCGCAGTATTTGAGGCTACCCGACAGTTTTATTTCGGATATTTCCTTACAGCTTTTTGAATATTTCGCAGTAGTTCTTCATTTTTTTTACCTGAATATTTCGCAGTAGCTCTTCATTTTTTCGGCTCATTTCAGATAGAATCTTATATTTGACAGTCTATGAAAATCGGGTTATTCTATTAACATAATTTGTCCAAATCTTCCCCAATTCACCTCCTGATGTTGTCCACTGCATTCTGCTTGGCCAAAATCCGATTGGGAAAAATAATACGACAAATACTCTTCGAGATTCAAAATTAATCGGGTATGTCCCTCAAGCTCGACTGCAAACAAACTATCGTGTCAAGTTTTACAGAAAAATCCTTCGCGCAAGCTCTCGGGATTTTTTGACCTAAAAAACTTGACACCCTCATAAATTTGCAACGAAGCTATCGGGAAACACTCGATAATTTTGAAGCTCTTGGGGTATTACTACTGACAATTTCCTCAATTCTGATTTTGACCAATCAGAGTGCGGTATTCGGGGTCACGTGACACGTTTCACACTGATAATTTCCCTGCAGCCGGGGAAATTATCAGTCTGATAATTTCCCTGCAGCCGGGGAACTCCGAACACTGCACCCTCATCGGCCAAAATCAGAATTGAAGAAATTGTCCCCCGAATACCCCTCGACCTTCAAAATTCATCGGCTATTTCCTTCAAGTTTTCCTGCATATCTTGCGCACTCGGGATTTTAGTCTACAAAACTGATCCCTCTCGTTGCTATGCAACAAAACATTCGGGAAATATCCGATAATTTTGAAGGTATAATTATATAATTATATAATTTTGGGGTATTATAGCTGAAAATTTTTCTCAATACACCGACTATGAAAATTTTTAGAGCTGTTAAGATAAAATTTCGAGGGATTACCGATCAAATTGCCGGGAATTGCCGTGAAAATTCTATATAAGAACGAGAAAAACTTCCGTGCTACTCAATAAAATATCTAGTGCCACTGGAATTTTTCCTTGACCATCTCTTTGCGCCTTTTTCCCGTGCTAACAGTAGAATTTTTCTAGAGAATTTCACTCTGTACATGAGTAATGATTGAAAAAAAAACGTCGCAGCTCATCTACAGAGATAAGTTGATGGAAAATAGCTCGAATACAAAAAACCCGGTGAATTATTGTGAGTGATGTCGTGCGCTGAGTTATTGCAATTGAGAGCCGGGTAGAAGCGTGACTGAAACCGAACGAAATCAGTGGTCAAACACGCAGCGAACCTGGGAGCCGTTCATTACCATCCACGAGACCCTCCCATTCCCATCGGATACAAAGTGCTCAAACAACAATCAACCTGGGCTCGCTAGCCACTGTGACGCGTTTGTGGATTGAGGAAATGAGGAGTAGAGATTTACTCAGAAATCCCATGGAATTGAGGTAAATTTACAGCATATTGTGAAACAGACATTCGGAATTTGATGATTTCGCATTCAGTGTAGTGACAAATGTAAACAGTTTATGGTAGATACACGAGTGGAGAAATTTCCAGGTTGTTTAATTATTTTCAGCACTATTGAGTCACGAAAATTCGCAATAAAGTGTTTGGGACAATGGATTAGAGTGAGGTGCAGAGAATTGTCTGTGTGGCTCCACCAGAATTTACGTTATTTACGTTGAATGATGGGTGAGACATGCGATGCCACTTGCAAAGGGGGTCAGACTTCCTTCCTGCCTTTGGAAGTGTTTCGATGTAAACTACAGTGGGGGTTCATAGCTCGTAACCACTTTGAACACTTTTGGTGTTGGTCACGTGATCTCACATGCCTTGCACGTTTCATGGTTCGGGGAGGGGTAGGTGAATTCTGGGCTTACCTGGGAGAATTAATTATTTGTTGTTGTTCAAAATATTTACTCTCTAGTATCGATAAATCCTTACTGCTGTCTTAAATTTTGGATGGAGAGAAGTCACACTGTGGTAAATTTCTGGCTGAAATTTCCGGTTCACTTTTTCGTAAATTTTCATCATATTTTAGTTCTATTAATATTTCGGGGAATTTCGTCATGAGAATTCACTTAAACTAAGTGCATTTTTTTCGAGAATTTTTTTTGGCTAAGTAACTAACCAAAAAAACACATTTTCGAAAAAAATTGTCTTGTCCTAGTTTATCAATTCACCATAGAACTATAATTTTCAGTTCAATTCAGTAGCGAAGTGGTAAGGCGGTTTAAGTCGACTTATCTCCCACTTGAATTTTCGAGGAATATTTCCGAATCTAAGGGAGATAGCAAAATTTTCATAATTAGATTTGTTGTAGGTCTCAACCGGCTCTACAAAAAAGGTTACAATAAATATTTTGCTATCTCCCTTAGATTCCGAGATATTTATTGAAAACTGGCCGATCGTAAAAATTAACTTATACCGGTTGACCACTTCGCTACTGAATTATTCTCTCAAAATGAGTGGATATCAGGAAAATTCCGGTAAATATAAATTCATTGATAATTCAGAAATGTGAAATTTCAATGAGTGTTCAGCAAAGTCTGAAATTTCATTATTTTCCCCCTTAAATCGCATTTAATATACCTCTCCTGAAAATTACTAATGGACTGTCACTATTTCAATTTTTTCCAACAGTGCAGAATTGTTCTAGTTTACTATCAGAGAGACGTCGGAATAAAACGGATATCACTCAGAGGGACGAGTCAATTGGGAAACAAAGAAATATATGTAAAATATTTCCTCTCCGGAGGAATTTTGATCATATTTTAGTTCTATTGATATTCCAGGGAATTTCCTCATGCGAATTCACTTAACCTAAGTGCTTTTTTTCGAAAAAAATTCACTTGTCCTAGTTTATCAATTCACCACAGAGCTATAATTTTCAGTCTCATTATTCTCTCAGAATTAGTAGAAATGAGGAAAATTCCGGTAAATTTATTCTTCAATTTTCAATTTACTGAAAATTCTACGTAATTTGACCCTGAACATTAATGAATGCATCAATAATTCAAAAATATGAAATTTCATTGAATTTTCAGAGAAATCTGAAATTTCATTATTTTCCCCCTTAAATCGCATTCAATGTACCTCTTCTGAAAATTCCTAGTGGACTCTTCATGAAATTTCAATTCTTTTCCAACAGTGCAAAATTGTTCTAGCTCACTATCAGAGATACGTCCGAATAAGACGGATATCACTCAGTGGACGAGTCAATTGGGAACCAAGGCTGAGATTTTTAGGATTCCAACCCCATCCGGTGGAGTTTGAAAACTCGATAACTCGAGCAATTTTTAATCCTCTGATGAAAAGATTCTCCCCTCCCCCCAAGAGAGGGGGGATATTTTCGTCGATTCTCTTCCGGCAGTTTACGAATGAAAACGAAAAAGACTTGTACATAAGATACGTATATTTCCAGTGGAATGGAGTGAGAGGGGAATAGATGAAAGTTGGCTGCTCGATTGGCTCGATTTTTCCTTGAAACATTCATTCGGGCCACGCGCCCCTCCGGATAATCCAGAAATTATTGAAGGAACTGCGAAGTCGGCTGGATATTCTACTTGGTCGATTCCTCTCGGATTGGAAATGATAACGAAGACGTTTTCTCAGTTACTGTGGGATCGAGCAACCGGAGGTGGAGATGATGGGGATAAGGAGGGTGAAAAGTGAGAGAGGGACTGATTCTCGGTTGTGCATGATGGAAGTAGACAGGGTGAGAAAGACAAAAAAGAAGCCTCGTCCTGGCAGTATCAAAGTTCGGTACCTACTGGGACTTATCGCAACGTAAACTATATATTGAAATTTTCCCGAGAACGAAGGGTGACGTAGGAGAATGTTGTCCTGATCCGCTTTCCCGAATGTTTGAGCCATTCTGAGCGGCACTGAGCTACGAAATGGAGTCGGATAGGCAATCGTTCGGGCATCGGATTTCACCGAATGTCTCTGATTCCCATTTTCCCCTGTTATGACAGTCAATTGATTCTGAACGCATCCCACCGATTTACCCATCTCTAAGAGGCTCATGTCGTTATCATAATGATCCATATATCCAAGTATTTCGCCCCTTCTCGTTTCACCGTTGATCTTCAACGAATCGAGGCTCAACCAAGCCATTCAGAAACCCTAACCATTTCTCTCGTCGTTCAACCAGACCTCGTAGCCTCGATATTATCGGATCACCACGCGTGAGGGGAATGCAGAAACTGTTGAAACAAATTGATTCGTTAGATGCGAACGAGAGGATGCTCTCGGTTATTCCTGTGACCGGATGGTTTTCTGGTTGATCGGGCTTTTTTAACGGATTGCGTCCGAAAATTCTAGATTTGTGTTTGCGGATGAAGTCAGTGAGTGGAATGCATGAACAATTTTATTGTCAATCAGCTCGTGAGTCAAACGGATAATTACTGCGTTGTGCTATTAGCATCAGAGCAATTATTGTGCAGCAAAAATTTTTGGAGGCATCATAATTGTTCTGGTGTACGAGAATTTTTACAGAAATGTTTTTGGGAAAATTCAATACAATTCCAAATTTCGAGCAGCAGGAAGATGAGAATTCTCCAATTTATTCGATTGTTCAATTGAAACATAGATGTTCAGTAACAAATTACACTGAACTGTAATTTCATAAAAACATCCAAGAAATATACTGGAAAAAACAATTTAACGGTGTTATACACGGAGAAAAAAAGGAATAATATAAAAGTGACGCATAAATAATAGTTCGTAGGGGTCACTCTTTTCCGTGCGAATTTTTATGTACTGACAGAAAAAATTAATTTTATCAAGAGAATTTTATTGGAACCAACTATCATTTGATTGTTAATTTTCAAATACACATGATTTCATAATGAATACCCGTTATCTCTTCTTCACATACATTTGATTGAGAGAAAGCGAATTTCTCTAGAATTGAAGTTTCTTTTATTTGTCGCAATAATGAGAGTATCTGATTTCTTTCTAGCCAAAAGTTTGCCAACTCTAGAAATTCGTTGGTTTACTCAAAAGTCAAAATTATTCTCATGACTAAATACGTTGTTATCTCAATCAACACGATCATACGTTGTTCCAAGTAAATTATAATTGAAGTGAGCATTTCGTAGGTCGAATCAGGATGAATATTGTTACGCGGAAAAAGCTTTGAGATTGTAGTAAGATGTCGTTGAGTTGAAAGAAGTTTATATTTCTTGACTAAAAAATAATCGCATTAGTTTACAATAACAGAATCACAGATTACGGCAATTCTACACAAAAAACTTGGATATCACAAATTTCATTCAATGTGATGTACACTGATACAACGGTTTAGTCGAACCAAACGAGACTTTTAAACTATTACCACGATGCGTTAACTATTAACGAATCGCGGTAACAGTTAAGAAGCCTCGTTTGGTGCAACTGAATCGTTCCACCGTTTCTATCAGTGTACGGAGAGCTCAATTTAAACATCGGCTTTATTCGAGAAAACAGAATTCAATTCATTCCTCAATGTAATCATCTCCCAGGTACGAATTTTTTATCAATTCATAAAAATAGAAAATTTCTCGACTAGAGATTATATTAGGTTCAAAAAAATAGAACTTTTCCATTTTTATGGTGAATACATGTGACTTGACGCCAAGGCTGTTTTATTTGATTCAAGTAAATGTATCTCAAGAAAAAATAATTGATATTCACCGTAAGATCTTATTTATTTGAAATTGGTTCAAGTATATGATACTTGTTTCTATAAAGAAACATCTCAATAAAAATAATGTTTTCCGTCAGTGTAATGCTACATCAAAATTACGTTTCACTCCGCTAAATTTCCTGAACTCAAGAGGAAAAATCCACCTTTCTCTCCGCATTTTTTCCTTATATTTACGTCAAAATTTCTAAAAAAGCATTAAGCCCCACTTTTACGCTGTATCACGTAATTTTTCCCGAAGTTTTTTTCTCCGTGTACAAACCCACTAAAAAAATATGATGATTCTCGACGTGATTAATGAACATCTTGAACCATAAACGAATGATGCTTTCGAGAATCTAGCGTTCACGGACAAAATTATTTGATGAATTTCTGTAACTAGTTGTTAAAATTCACCAACTAGTTGTTGAAAAAAATTAATTATCAACCAGTTATTAAATTTCACCAACTAGTTTGTTGAAATTCACTAAATAATTTTCTACGTCTTAAAATAAATTTTGCAAAATTATCAGTGATGTCATCCAATAATGAAATTCTCTCGTTTGGAGTGTCCAAAAATATTGATTGAGACTGTAATTATGGAAGCCCCCAAAAAGCTGATCACCCGGAATTTTCACCATCGCCAGCACCTCCGGAGAATCTTCACTACCCGAAAATCCCGAATTACTGTGACCCACCGTCCCTGCACGCTAACCCAACACCTCGCACCCGCAACAGCCCACCCGCCCAATTGGCCGAACAAAGATAGCATGACAAGAGAGACAGGGGGGTCCCCCCCCACATTGCCTCAGAGAGCCGTATGGTAACTATGGGTAGCAGTGGACCGCAATCTGCATTCCGTTACCTAATTGTCGTAACACGGGGGAATATGCATGTAGATATATGTGTTTACGGGTCACTGCACAAGAGGAGATGACCCCGAGAGAGAGAGGGTGTGTGGGATAAGTGGCGACCGGAAGGGCCTCGATGCCCAGACCCCGATAACTCGTTCCCGAAGAGGATGGTCCTAGGCGGAATGGGGAGCCTCACTGGCGCCCACCGACGATGTCCTGCGGTGTGAATTAGTCTCGCTCGAATTATTTACAACGAAAAATTACGGCACACCTACCAGAATAATCGTAAACACTGGATGCCCGTTACGATGCGTCGGTTCAACATCAGTTGGTGGTAATTGCACGAAGGACATTCTCGAGAACTCGAAGATTAGGACAATGTGAATAGCTTTGGATGCCAACCAAATACCCTGCGCTGTTAGAAACTTTTTGAAATTTCATGGAAAATAAGTAGGGGAAAAATGGTTATGAAATTTCTAGTTTTTGGTAGAATTTAAGGAAATTCATGAGTTTTATGTGGGAGTGAGATGGAAATTTCATAACTTGATTGAATTTTCAGTGGAACATGAATATTCAGAAACAAAATGACATGAATTTTCAAAATTTTCATTGAATAATTGAACTGAAACTGGAACATTCCAACAGCAAAAGGCAAACTGTAACTCTTCAATAATGCATGGAAAACTCAGCTGTGTTTTTAATTAATTCAAAATTCAAGAACATATTTAGGAATTTTCCTGATTTCTATTAATTTTCACGAAATAATTGAACTGAAATTTGTAGTTCTCATAGATTTTCCCATGATATTCTGTATTTCCAATAAAAAAATTCTTTGAAATTTCAGTAGCACTAAAATGTAAAAATTCCACCAAAAGATACACTGTTAAAAATTTTCGTCTGAATTTTTCGTGCCAAATCCCGTAAAATTGCTATCATGTTTCATTTCCACTGAAATTTCAGGCAATCTTGTCATTGAAAAATCAAGTATTCCATAAATTTTCTGTTCCAGTGATCTGAAAATCAATGAAATACTTGGTTTTTCACTTCAATTATTCTTTGAAAATTCGGAAAAACTCTGGAAACTTCAGAGAAAAAATGGAAATTCATGTCATGTTGTTTCTGAATATTCATGTTCCATTGAAAACTCAATCAAATTGTCAAATTTTCGTCTCACTCCCACTGAAAACTCATGAATTTCCTTGAAGTTTACCTAAAACTTGAAATTTCATAACCATTGATCCCCTAAATCGGATTCAACGTCACTTTCATGAGAATAACTACCATATTTTCCATGAAATGTCGAAAAATGCCTAACAGTGTACTGGAAATTTCAGGTAAAACAGTGCAGAAAAAAATTAAATTTCAGGGGCAGTTGGCTAGTAACGTTCAGGAGAGTGACATTGCCTTCGATTCAGGAACAAAATCATGAGATTTCAGATTTCCCTGAAAATTAAATGAAATTCCAAATATTTGAGCAGAAAACATGAATATTCAGTGCCGAATATTCATCGAACTACCAAATATTCCCTAGTACATGAATTCCTCAAATTTGTATTCACTCTCATGTAATAATTGACCTGAAATTCCCCGTCACCACTGCTTTTTACCAGAACAATCTTAAACATTGAACGCCAGTTACAATGTTTCGTTTCAGCATGAGTAGGCGGCAATGACACGAAGCACATCGCCGAGAACTCGAAGATTAGGTCAATGTGGATAGCCTTTGGATGCCAACCAAACACCCCGGCAATGCGATCAAGGAGGGCAAACGTCGGAGAGAATTGTATCATCCCAACAGCGAAAGGGGAAACTGTAACTATCCAATAAGACATGGCAAACAGCCTGAAGGCACATACCCCCAGCTTCGTGAATCTGTACGCCTTCATCAGTGCACCTCGACTGAGATGAGTCATGGCACGAGTATTTCGCGGGACAAGAGTCAACCGGGTTTCACGTGACAGTTTGTCCTGGGGAGATTCAACTCCATCCCCTCTGGAAATCCCTGCTAATGCCCTAATGGACGCTGGCAAATTGATAGCTGCCACCGGGCAAATACCAATATGACTGCAGCCACGTGTGACAGCGAGGAACTATTGTCATCCCTGGTTGAATGGATTTATGGTTACAACCGGTTATCAAATGGGCTGTATAGTTTATGTACAAAATGTCGAGACACTAATATCATTTTTATGAAGGGAAATCATCTCTTATTCCCAGTTCTTTTATTACTAACCTTCACTCTGGTATAACGAGACACTTCGGCCTTCTGGTGAAAGAGTCATAAACGTTTCACGCCAACGCCAGCAGACTCTGCTGCACACTCGTCTGGAATTTATACCGTATAACTGGAACAGAGAGAAAGGGGTTTTGCACATGAACTCAAGGAGTAAACCTCGGGGATGAAATTGGGGAAGGGGGGGATTCCTTGTGATTTAACCCAACGGAAAAATCCCAGAAGCACTCTCGAATACTAAAGGACCAAACAGAGAAATTGGAGAATTGGAAGCGTACTGGGGACTGTACTGCATTAAGTAAAGGCATTTGGGGGTCTCCGGGACAGATTGAAATGTCTCTCCAGTCCTCGTGGGAATGTACCAAGTTTACATTTGCCTCGGACCTTTGTCTTTCCCAAAGTAAGACGTACGGGATTCACAACGTACCTTTCACACCGTAACTGCAAGGTAAACTAGGGTGCCATTTCGTGTCAGTGATGGGTATTGAAATTCACTTTGTGAGGCAGGGAGATGATGGCTGATGGCACAAGGATGTGCGTTTCATGCTACCAAACCTCTCGGTTCTGGCGGAGAGGGGGGGGGGGGGTGAGTAAAGGGGTGAGAGTTGAAATCGGGGTGTGGAGCGCTTTACGATGATGGCAGTTGCAACGTAAAAGCCAATGTACCGAGCCAAGTGGAGTCTCCATACGCGTCCCGATACAGTCAGATGTGCACTCACCCACTCAGGGAACACCCTCCTCCTCCCGTTGAGTATGGCAAATTGAGTGTTCATCAGTTCATGTATAAAAGTTTGAAGGATTGAATGAGTGAAACGAAATGAAAGTGAAAGAACACGAGGCATGAGTGTGATTAGTGGGGTGGAGTGGGTGAGACTCATTGGCAGTCGAACCGACAACTTCCCGATTAATTCCCTTTTCTTGTTTATCTATCGGAAAGAAAAGTTGCAGAATGTCGAAAACTGCATGTTCGAAAAATTACGTGGCAAATCGTAAAGGTGAGGCTAAATGCTCTTTCGCGACTTTTTACGTAAAAATCTCTAGAGAAAAATAAAATTTCACTCTTGAGTTCTAGAAATTTTATGGATCGAAACGTAATTTTTACGTGACGCCGTAAAAACTCACGAGGAGAACAGTTATTTGGGTTAATCTGCAGCGATACATCACAATTATGTCAAATAACGTGATTTTTACGTGATTTCCATAGCACTTTTTCCGCAACTTTTCTCTCAGTCAACTGCAGCGATTATAATGGAAATAAATGAATCATATCGTTTTTCCGGAAAAATAATCAGATGTTTTAAAAAAAGTTATTCTTCGATGTTTTTCAGCAGTTTCATTGGAAAATCGAGAAAACCACTGAGACCAACCTAAACGTAAATTATCTTTAAGAAGCCGTCTTTTACGCTTTCTAAAATGTATTTTACACTTGAAGTTGAAGCGCAAATTATGCATAAAACGGGAAAATATCATGAAATTTCCCGTTTCGATTTTCGGGGCCATTAGACTGTTGGAAAATTACTCTTCAAATTTCAAGTGAAAAAGCTTGAAATTTTTAACAACGACAAAGTTACCTGAAGTTTCTGTATATTTCTTCCTTGACGAATCAGTTCATCTTTGAAGTATTCAAATAATTCTCGATTTCCAGATTTATGCGGCCCTGAAAAATTTTGAAAATTCGGAAAATTCAAGCAAAAACTTTTCTGAATTCTCAATCGATCAAAAATTCAATTGCACTTGATGTTTAATTTTCACAATGAGTTTGAAAATTCAAGCTTTCATTGAAATATCAATGATCGCTTAACATGAAAAACTCAATTTTCTTGAATTTTCAAGACGAATGAGAAATTTTATGGACATTTTCATTTGAAATTAAATTCAAACTTACAACATCGAGAATTCAGATGAAGCTGTGACTGTAATTTTGAGAAATTTCTAACAGTGTATTGCACACTAGATTTAAATCGGGTAATTAAAAAGATCAGACCTCGACTGATCGACCTCAGAGAATAAAACTAAAAACATGGAACGGCTAACTTGCATCGCGTGACGGCCGAAAAGTGCCGCGTGTAAAACTTTAGTAGGCAAAACTTTTGGGTGGTGAATTAAGACCTCTATTATTTCTAGCAAATTCATACACTCTACGGCAAATAATCGTGACCGCATCGCGTGACGTATAACTCAAACCCATAAAATTCAAAGTGTCCACGATGTTGCATGATGGCGAAGGTGTACTACCACCCGATAAGCTTCGATTTTTAGTTTCCGCTGTTATGATCAGCGTTTCAGTACTTCCCCTGTGCCGCTCCTAAGTCCTCATTTTGAAGGGTAAGAGGGCGCCGTGAGGGATGAAGAGAAGAACGAAAGAAGGAAGGAAAAAGTTTTGCTTCTCCACCTCGAAACGTTGACTCCCTTTATGGCCGTCTTTAAAACTCGACGAAACGATTTTCCATGCTTTCACGAGCGCTACCGCGCGCACACGACTCTATCCCAACTGACTCTCACTTCACTTCCCTCCCCCTACCTCATCCCATTTTGTTACTTTTTCCTCCTTTCTTCACTTTGGCGTATTTCACCTTTTTTTTCTGTTCGTCTTGCCTTCATCGCCCACTCCATCCAGCCGTATGCGAAAAAGAAGGCAAAGTTTTCACGATGACTTTTGCCAATCTCGTACATCTCTCTCGGTCCAGTGGAGGCGTGCGCAACCCTCCCTCAACCAAGTTTGGATTATGGAACGACATCTCGGCTGGTCACACGTGTTCACTTTATCCGTTATCCTCAAAAAGGAAAAGCAACGTACATTTACCAGTCCCGTGGCGCTTGCTCTCGAGTTTATACGCTTCTTGTGTCAGAATTGACGATGGACCGTTGCTCAATCTTCCGACAGTCTTGGAGAATTTCTTGGGGAATGAGAGAATGTCATGGGAATATTCGGGGATAAGTCATACGTTGATCTATTCGCATCACTCGAATGTTTTGAAAAAGATAAAATTTAAATTTTGGAATACCCCGGAATTCTGAACTCCGGAGAGAAAAAGTACTATTGGAAATTTTTTTGAATTTCGCGGAAGATATGATAGTAATTCTCATAAGAGTGGCATTGAATAGGATTTAAGAGAAGAGTTGTTATGAAATTTCAAGTTTTGGGTAGAATTTGAGGAAATTCCTGAGTTTTCAGTGGGAGTGAGATGGAAATTTCACAACTTGATTGAATTTTCAGTGGAAAATGAATATTTAAAAAAAATGGCATGAAATATTCATTTTTCCTGAATTTTCCAGATTTTTATGATTTTTCACGGAATAATTGAACTGAAAAATCAAGTAGTTTAGTGATTTTTGGATCATTTGAACGGAAAATCGATGGAATGTTTGATTTTTCAATGACAAAATTTCCTGAAATTTTGGGGAATGATTGAGGGTTGCGTACGGGATTCCAGTGAAATTTCTCTAAGAATCACAGAAAAAGTTCTAGTTCTCAGTCATTTTTACTGAAATCTAATAATCATGGTACTTAAATCCAGGGATGGCCATCAATCATTGGATTCTTGAATATTAAGAGAATTTGAAGCTTACATTGATTACATGTAATCATCGAAATTAAAAAATAGTAAAATATAATATGAAATTGTCAATTGTCCATTGAGTAAATAACACTAAATTTCATGAAAAGGATTTTCGATTAACCAAATAATCGTCAATCTTCCTAACTAAACTATTGATTGATGACATAATTCGGAATTTGAATGTTTCAATTGATGATTAATTTAATAATTGAAAAGTGTAGAGTAATATTAACGAATTGACTAGTTGAAAATTTAACGGTAATTGTGATTCGTGATTATGGCTATCTCTGCTTAAATCAATGCACTTTGGTTCTCGCATCCATTACTTTGGCTTCTTAAAATAAGAACAGTTGGGTACTGAAATCAAGGACCCTGGGATTCTTCAAATAAAAACCGTGATATTCCTCAATTGACCTGCTTGTGTCCTCAATTTTTTGAAATTTGAATGCCCCCAACGGTTCCTATTTAAGAACCCAACCCAAAAAAATTATTCATTTGAATCAAATAAGGTGTATATAAGTAAAATAAATAAGTTTAATTAAATTGTACCAAATAAATTTTCTTTTTCAAATTAAATAAAAATTTGTACTCGAAGTTTCGTTTACATTAAATGAATGTTTTTTTACTATTAATGAATCTTTATTTGATCCAAAAAAATTCTTTATTTATACCAAATAAACCGTTTTCTTATATTAAGAAAATTTCTTTATTTGAATGACATAACTTCTGTTTTAAATTCAAAAAAAATTTCATTTGAAGTGAATAAATTGTTTGTTCAATAAAATTAAATCCTTTTTCTTGAAACAAGTGAGCAAGTTCGTGTATTTGTAGGAAAAATATTCTTGAAATAAGTAAAAAATTTCAAAGAAAGATTTGTGTTTGATTAAAAAGAACCTTTTTTCTAGATGCAATATTCTTGACTTCAGTATCCAATGGTTTTTAATTCCAGTACGATGGTTCTGGATTTTAGTACCGTGGTGCTGGAAACCAGAAACTTTTTTTCACTGCGAACCTTGATCCAATCCTCCTCACTATCGAAATTGGTGATTAAAATCGAATGTAAGGAGTCAGTGGAAGCAGCGGATTCAGAGAAACGATCAAGTTTTCGAGCGCCACCTTCCCTACGCTGTGACTGGAAGAAAGAGGAGGTACGGAGAGAGATTGGCGGACAAGTGAGAGCAAAAAGGAGAGCCTCATTTCGAGCTTGGGGAAGCGTAGATAACACTTCTTACCCGTGGGACGGCTTGCGACCCCAATCTCAAGTCAGATATTGTTCCGAGCTTCGAAAGCTCAAAAGAAGTTCTGAAAGAGCATTCCCAGATCTACGATTCGATGTATTATTCCGTCCTCGTATGTGTATTGTATCATCTATCCAACGGTATTCCCTCGTATTCTCGCTCGAGGAAAAAGGTTACAGTGACTTGTATCAAACTCTTGGCGCGTATGTTGCCCGACATGCAAACTCTTCGAGTTAATTTAAATAACATAACGGGAATGCTATGAATCATGCATAATAGCTCTGTATGAGTAGCGGAGTTCATCAAAATTCAACCCAAGGTCACAAATACTGTTGAAAAAAATTGAAATTTTATTCAGTTCAGTAATAATTTTCAGAAGAGCGACGTTGAATTCAATTTGGGAGAGAATAATTGACAGTTTTCATTGATTTTTTCATCAAATTGGCATTCTTTAATGACGAAATTCCTTGCGATTTCAGTGGAACTTTCCAGAAGGTGTACACTATTAGAAAAAAAAATGAAATTTCATGAACAGTTGACTACTAATTTTCAGGACAGTGACACTAAATACGATTTAGGGAAAAAAGTCATGACATTTCAGGTTTCACTGAAAATTCAGTAAAATTTCAGAACTTTGAGCAACATTAAGACGAGAATTCCTTAATCTATTTGAATTTCCAACGTAATATAAATATTCAGCGCCAAATTGCTCAGAATTTTCAGTGAAATCTGAAATTTCATGATTTTTTCCCCCTACACAGAGAGAAAAATTCAATCAAAATTACCAGAAAAAAACCTACAAATTACGTTTCGAAACGTAATCTCCGAGCGAAGTAAAATTCAATAAAAAACTTGAATCGGAACTGAAATTGTATGAATCGCCACGTGAATTCTACGATTTGTTCCGTTAAAATTAACCACCCGTCTGATGACTCACCACTGTGGAGACAACAACTCGTTCCATAATTTTTTCCCAACGATTGAGAAATTTTACGGAATGGGACGTAGAAATAACTCACCAGCTTCATAAAAATTGTTGAACGTTCAAGAATTTTTGATTTTGGACGCATAATAAGTCGGAAAGTTTCTGTAAGATTTTACTTGTTTTTTTATCGTTATTTTACATCGCTTCGACCCGATTAGGGTATACTGCGATGATGATCAAGACTTTAAATTGTTAGATCGCACCATTCTACCCGGCTGGGATTTTAACTCGAAACCTTTCGCATGTGAGGCAACGAACTTACCCACTGCGTCAAGCCACCGGGCTAAGATTTTACTTCTTCAGGAAAAATTACGTGAGAATTTCGTACTTTGTTCGATGATGAACCTGAAAATTCACTGGACGTTTCAGATTTCTTCTCTTCCATTCCTATACAAATTCCCGGAAAACGATTCCCCATTGCGGATTACATGAATAGTCCCGTAATTTTTACCGAATATTTCTCTCAGTATAAATCGCATTCAGTGTCACTGTCCTGAAAATTCCAGAAGATATTTACTGGAATTTTCTGGTGTTATATTTATTTTCAGGAAAAATAAATGGAACTGAAGTTTCCAGTTCTCTTTGATTTTTCCACGAGATTCTGAATTTTCAATGACAAAATTCCTTGAAATTTCAGTGGTAGTTCAATTCGATGAAATTTTTTAACAGTGTACCCGGAATTTCAGCCGTTTTTATACGTAAAGAAGAGTTTTTCCCGTACGCTTCTGTCCACACATCCACGCTGAAGATCCAAGCCACTTAATGTTGAAGTAGTTTTCAAAGAGAAGTAATACGCTTCATCTCGGTAACAACAACAGCTGAATAGTTACGAGGTTATAAGTGACAAGTTTATGTACAACCTGGAATATGATAGCTTGGGGATCACTTATGCACCAAGTCCTGACACACTCACTCCTCCCTACGGTTGCCCAAAAGTCTGTCTCATCCAACAAATTGCCTTTTGTGGGGTAGGCACCAGCATGGAACCGGAAGTTACTGCGCAAACCGGTTGGAGCTGGTTCTTCCAAAGGGCACCCCCTCCCCCCTTCCATTGTGCATCTTTCAAGATTTATGCCCCGCCGAAAGTGCCAAGGGCCCATATTCCCCTCTGTCACCCCTCAACAACACTAAACAACAATATATTCTAATTCTGAAACACAGGTGTCTTCCCCCCAATAACTTTGATTCAGGAGCGCTTTGAAATTTATTTGTCCATGAACAGCAAATGTGGTGCAGGTCCTTTTTAACAATGACACAGTTATTTTCGAAGAGAGTGATATATTTTTGGGAACTTACCTTTCGCAGATATATTAGTTAACTTCATCTATCTTGCTTCTAACATTGTTAGAAATTTTTTGACATTTCATGGAAGATATTAAAGTAAATCTCATGAGAGTGGCATTGAATCGGATTTAAGAGAAAAATGATGATGAAATTTGAAGTTGAAATTACTTATAATCTTCATTGGAAATTATAATGAATACGCTCTGTCCTTGTTATGACCTTTTTACTCTCTTCTTTTACACACAGTCTCATTTTAATTTAAAGGATTTTATATTATTTAATGAAACGGATTTCAATAGAATATTTTGATAATTAGGCTTCTATGGTCATGCTGTTCAGCTATTCAGCTATCTCAGCTATTCTAAAGATTTTGAATATTATTTTATTATATTATTTACCTGGGACTTACGTTTGAAGTAAAATTTGGATCAAACTCCCTTTGAAAAACTGAGATGAACAGGAGTAACTAATTATTTCTCTAAGGTACAACTGGAAGTGCAGCTGCTGGGGTTCATTTCATGGTTATGAAGTTTCAAGTTTTAAGTAGAATTCACGGAAATTCATGAGTTTTCAGTGGAAGTGAGATGGAAATTTCACAACTTTTCCATGAATTTTCCAAATTTTTCTGAATTTTCACAGAATAATTGAACTGAAAATTCAAGTATTTAATTGATTTTCAGATCATTTGAACAGAAAATCAATGGAATATTTGATTTTTCAATGACAAAATTTCCTGAAATTTCAATGGAACTTGAACACGATAAAAATTCAGACCAAAATTTTTTAACAGTGTATTATCAAATATTGCGTCACGCGATTGAGAAGGGACGGATATTCCGTAATTTATGACGGAGCGGGGAGGAAACCCAGGATTTTCGATTGTAACCAACGGTTCTGATTTCAACTACTCAAAGCAGTGAATTCCAGTGAAAATTGACTGGAATCCAGAAACATTTTTACATATGATATTAATTCCCTTTTACTTTGTGATGTCCAGAAATTTTTGATAGGAAAAATAAAAGTAATTTATATATCTGCATAATACAAATTAATAAGTCAAATAATTAAGGGAACATTTCATCACTTGAACCCAATTAAAAGCTCCAAAAATAATGGAATCGAGAACATCAGTGATAAAATGCTTCACTCAGCATACCCCCGATGAATCGAAACCCCCAAAAATTGAGTGAACTACTTTCCTAATGAAGATTAAAAAGTGGGAAAAATCATACGAATTTGAATCATTTTATCGTTCAAATGAATTTAAATTATTTTACTGTTTACCAAATGAATTTATTTGTTTCATCTTACCTAGCGACATATTTCTTCACACTATCAAGGCCATTGTAGTCTCCAAATGTGATGAATATCATCAACATGATCAGAATACTCACAACTGCACATCGAAAAAGCGAGCCCTTCTCATGCGGACGCCCACCCACAACTCTGCCGAATCAGCACCCGACGAATAAATTATTTGTTTGCTTCATGGGACCTGAAACAAGCGTAAGAAGAGAGAGTAAGTGAACATTGTATGCCAAACGAGGGGCTGTTAGAGGTCAGCGATGCGAGCGGTCGGTGATCATTGAGCCGAGAATTTATGTCTCCATCGTTGCACGAAGGATAAAAATACCGGAAGGGGAGTTGGACCCTAGTACGTGGGTGAGTTCGAGCGTGTATATTACGAGCGTAACGGACACCGATATCGTGCACAAACGCCCGGTGAAACCCCCTTCCCCCCAATCCCCCCGAACTGCGTTTTATATTCCGTCTTAGCTGGGACCTCGCATCGTCTCGTCGCTGATGAAACCGAAGCTGAGACCACCCCATCATCGAACACGATGCGTAATCTATGAGCCACGCTGACCCTCACCACTAATTCATTCAGTCTCATCGCAGTGTACTCACCTAACCACGAAGTGTCCATAAATATTAACTACAGGAAGAGAAATTTTTGATAAAAATTATCCTACCGTTCTATAGAAGTGTATGATGAGTCGTGGTTTCCTCATTTCTATCCCGAAATTTAGTAAAAATTAATATATGATGATCAAATTTTATTCAACGTTAGAGAAATTTTATCCTGACGCATAATAAATTTTACACTTCCATTCCAATAATTTTTATGTAGATAACAACGAAAATTCTAGAACGGTTGGCAAATTTTACCCTACCGGTACAGTAATGTTTGCTCTACCAGCACGGTCATTTTTATTTTTATAAGGGTAAAATTTCTCCAACGTAGAATAAAATTTGATCATCATATATTAATTTTTACTAAATTTCGGGATAGAAATGAGGAAACCATGACTCATCATACACTTCTATAGAACGGTAGGATAATGTTTATCAAAAATTTCTCTCCGTGTAGTGATGCCGTCGAGACTAGTCGAGAATTATTTCGAAGAGATCATCACGGTCTGGAAAAACATCGAAAGTTTTGTAATCGTCGGAATCTCGAAATTGGATCGAATTGGATCGGTGCATCTTGTCACAATTCCGGGACGATTTATCTTGCCTGGATCTCGAGATTTTCAGCTTTTTAAGTTCACGAGTCGAGACGAGACAGATATCGAGACGAACATTTGAAAAACAGAAAATAATGAAACTCAGACGTGATGGATTCTTCCAAGTCCGTGACGAGATGCCCCGATCCAATGTCTTTCGAGATTACGACGATTCCGAAACTTTCGACGTTTTTTTAGGCCGTGATGATCTTTCCAAAACAATTCTCGTCTAGTCTCGACGGCATCACTAACATTAACATAATCCAAAAAGCGAGAGAAAGGAAATTTGTTTCCCGAAAGTGCCCTCCAGACTTAATTCACCACGGAAGCGTTATAATACGATAATCTTATGCACGTTGAAGGGGGTTATCCAAATTTCCGGCCGAGGTCCTCCCGAATGCGACCAGCGAGAGAGGCAAGAGCGGGAGGGGTCCTTTATTTTGCCCACCCACTGATTTTCCGGTGGACGCGTGCTGATAAGCTCCATCGGAATAATCAAGTTCTGGTGTGGCAACTGCCTACGACACCGCGCTCCCATCGAGCAGAATAGTCGATTGTAATCCTATAGTGGAATGGTGGATGCCGGTCGGTGACCAGGGGGGAGGGAAGGGGTTGAACAGGGGAGGCGAGGGAACAGATGAAGTGAAGTTGAAGTGGGTACGAGCAGCCATATTGAAACGGAAACCGAGCGGGCCGCTGACAGCAGAGATTAGAGAATTACTGCTGGCCAATAACCGTTAAAGAGAACGACCAATGGTACGCCAATGTTATGCCCATGTTGAGCCACCAGACAGTGAGGAGAGGTTCACCGGTGGCTTTAAAGCACTTGGACGATATTAAACAGTACCCATTGGGCTGGGAGCGAATGCCCGCGCAAGCACTCCAATGCCAATTCTCATCATGGAACTTCATGAAAAAGTTGTGGGGATTATCATAAACTCGATGTCTCATCTTCGGAGAGAGGGAGCGGGAGGGGGGGGAGCCCATCGTGGTACTCGGGGATGACTGCAATTCATTTGATGCGTAAAACTTGACTGTACGACGTCCATCTTGTTGTTCAACTGCAGTCAGAAGTTTGCGCATTTGGGGAATTACTGCACTATTCAGTCAACGTCGATGTGGTGGTGATCGGAGATGCGGCTGCATCAACCGAGATGAACATTTTGAGGGGGAAAGGGATGTAGTTAACTGCTAATATTGGTTGTTGCTTCTCATTAAGGGTAAACCCCCTTCCTCCGATTACCAGTGAAAGTCCCTGGCGATCGATCAACGGGGATTATCGAGTTCTCTCGGAGTTGCTCGGAGTATACCGACACAGTGAACTAGCCAAGGATGAACCGCCAATGGGCTTTCAACATTGGTGGTGTTGAATTGTGGAAATTGCTGGATTATTCTCTTTATGGGACAGCAGAGATATTCCGTCATTGAGGAATGAGGAAGAGAGGGCCAAAAGTTTTTGATTGAAATGCCTGGTGTACTTCTTGGGCTGTTTTATCAGGTGAGAGGTTGAACCTGTCAAGTGGACAACTCAGTTGGAAAGGAAAATAAAATTAAATGAATCAATTATCCCGGTGGCTTGGCGCAGTGGGGAAGTTCGTTGCCTCATATGCGAAAGGTTCCGAGTCAAATCCCGGCCGGGTAGAATGGTGTGATCTAACCAAAAGTCCTAAAATCCTGATCATCATCGCAGTATACCCTAACCGGGTCGAAGCGATGTAAAATAACGATTAAAAAAATAAATTATTCATGTTGCAAATGATTTTTCTCATCAAAGTAGAAGTGTTATGGCGTACTTTTCCAGTCTCAAAAACAATAATTAAAAAAAATGTTCATAGATAATGGCGGACTTATGACTGCAGTGGTAAGAGTCGAATTTTGATCGGGCAACATCGCATGCTTCGGCTAGGAGTGGGGCTGTAACAGTGAAATGAATGTTTGTGTGTGTTATACATGTCCATATGCTTCCAGCACCGGCCTCGATCAGCTGTTGTGTCGTGTTGTCGCGTTGCTCGACTCGTAATGGCGGTCAAATTCTTTTTAGAGGAATTCGAAAATCAATCGAAGATATCACGCCTATATGGCCCGATCCGATTAATTTTAATGAATGATTCAATTACAATAAATGAATTGTTCACTCAACTTTAATAAAACTTTATTTGAAATTGATAAATTGTCCATTTGATATAATTAAATCTTTTCTTTCGAAACACGTAAACAACTTTATTCATTTCTAATAACCACATTCTTCAAAGAATTAAAAAACTTCGAATAAAAATCCTTATTTATGATTCAAAAAAATCATTATCCTGCGTGCAATTGACATTTGACAATGAAAAATGATGCAAAGCGATCAATTACCCCCACAAGTGTTTAGCTACCGCTCGAAGGAACAGCATCACTCCCCGCAGTCATCAAGATGGAGAATGGGATGACGGGTTTTCCCAGATCGGCCTTATAATGGCCCGGGGGGTGTGAAAGAGTGGTTTCACTAAAGGCAAGCGACTTGAGGGTCCTCAAAGGTCAAGTACTAGACCTCTCGACGCGCGGTGCGGTCGATTTCAGTTTGGAATGCAGTTATTCCGGAGGGGGGTTGGGATCGAATGTTCAAGGATAAAATGAAGATCTGGGGACGAAGGAATTTGGGGCGGAAAGGAGGACCGAAAATACGTGACAAAACTTCATAAACCAAAAATAGCGGGAGGAACTCGTAATGTTTTTTAACGCCAAGAATTTCATCGTGGGATCCCTCTGGGGTTCGCCCCGGCTCGCTATCGATTGGTCGGTATACAATTCTTTAACGAGCTCAACTTTGATCCACTTTTCCCTCCCCTCCCCTTCCCCCTTGTTGTTCTGTTCGCCGTTAATTCCGTAGTGATGATCCGTGGCGTCTTATTCTCTCCCCTAATGCAAAACTTTCTAATAATGCGGCAAATGTATATAACGTGTCGAATAAAACAACTTACCCCTTCCCCCAGCCACCACAATATTGGAAGCAAAATGTGTCTTCGCAGTCGCAGCACGTACGAACAACGCATTAACAACAGCGACCGCGTTATACCGGTCGAACAAAACTTTCGCGCACTCTCACTCATCCCCCCTCCGTTCTCCGATCAAATTTTCGAATGATGGCTTATTACGTGAGAATTGAGGGGTCTGGTGGAATGCCCACAGTCTGCAGAATGTGATTTACCCTGCCAGTCAGAGAGTTTTTATAACTTCATTAATTGTCTGTGTCTGATGGAGTTGGATCGACGTACTTGGCGAATCCATACGAAAAAAAATTGATGGAAAAAAAAGGAACAGAAGTTCCAACGGTGACATCTACCGGCTGACCTCGGTGGTCTTGAGCTCATTCCAGACGCCATTAATGCCTTTTAGTGGCCCTGAAATTTCACCCCTCACTGAGAAAAGTACCGCGGAGCATTCCGCACATTCGACGGGATTCTTTCCCGTGTTTAAAGTGTTTGAGGACACTTACTGGGGTATTTTTTTGGGGCATTCTCAGGCCTTTCGAAAATTGAGGCTTTTCGCCAAGAATATTCATGATTTTCTGTTTTTCGCGGAGTCGGACATTTGAAAAATCAGTATTGAAAAATGCTCACGGATGTGATGAAATTAGATTTTGTTTTGGAGAATTGATTTAATTCGATGGAATGAGAGGGCATTCTTAAACATTTTTACTTAAATTTTGGTACACTCGGTGGAATCTTTTATAACGTGACAGGTTCAACGGAGTTTCAAGGAGTTACGTCCTTTTTACTTCCGAATGGAAGCTCTGTAATTGTCCGATTTTCACATTTTCTAATAAATTGTCAAAAGAAGCGACGTTTCGCCAATATAATTTTGGCTTCCTCAGCCTCTAGAAGAAATAAACACAAACAAACACAAAGAAATAAATATAAACAAGTGACCGACGGCGGTGACTGTGCGGTTAGAGAGTAGGATTGGCATGCGGGAGACCCCGGTTCGATTCCCGGCTGGGGGGGCCAAAATTTGTGACAGTCTAAATCTCACGGTTTCATTGTCGAGCGGGAGTTTCGCAAGAGACGACTCTGCCTGGGCAGGTTTTTCCCTCAAATGAGGTTTTCCCTTGTCCTTCGGCGAATGGGGTACAGGGGGTTAGGGGGGGGGGTGGAAAGGGAACAAATCGTAAAGACCCGAAAGGGTATACGGGAAGAAAAAAAAAATTTTAATACAAACAAGTGGGACCTGAATCTAATAATTAATTTCACAAATTATTCAATCAAAAACAATGGAACATAATCCCCATCTGGGTCCGATAAATCAATTTTTAGAAAATCCAGTAATTAATTGACTAAAATAATTCCAAAATACCTACATTTTTGTCAGGATATAGATTTTGATATGAACTAAACTCTGTGCAAACTTCAGCCCGATCGTTTTTCGCAAATATCCTAAAAATATTTGACCATTTTCGATTTTTTGAAAACATATCGGTTCATGCAAAGTTTTCGAGATATTCCGATTTTTCTGTGTTTCCATTGAAATCCCTGAACGCGCTCTAACTTATGCAAAAAATCGAGATATCAACTTGAAATTTGGAAAGAATGTTCCTTTCATGATAGTAAAGGTTCCTATTGAAGATCGAATCAATTGCAACAGTATTTTTTTGGAAACTCCACAGCCTTCGAAAGATTGTTGAATGCCATTTTCGAATTAAAATAAATTTCGTCATGATTTGGTTCGTGAAATCACCATCTTGTCATAAACCATTTGTTCTCGTCTTCATGTCAAGTACGAAATTTCTTGACGAAAGTTTTTCTCTCACTGTAAGGTATACTTTTCTTTTAAATATTCGAGGCATAAGTTTCATGATACAAATGAAGACGTACTTCTAGGAAACCTTTTTCCATTTCAATGCGTGATTATAATCCTGGCCTTCATCTCCGTCACATTCATCAAAAAACACTTTTATCGACCTTCTGACATATAATGTACTATTATCGTCCTTGTGACATGATATACTATTATCGGCCCCGTGACATAAAGTACTATTAACATCCCTCCCTTGAAAAACCGTCTCGCGAAAGGTTCCACACAATCGAGAGAATCCATTCCCAACTACAACTACCCAACGACACTCTCTTGAATCGATCTTTCTCCGCCCATCGCACATTGTCTAGCCTTCAGAAAATTGAGGCTCTCACCCAAATGGATATACCCAGAGAATTGAAAGTGGACGTAAAGGGAGTGTTTTCTCTCACAAGTGGCAGCGGGGCAGAGAGGCGTCCCAGAAAGTGTTTTAGAAATGTGACCAGTCACCAGCCTTTGTGGAGAGAGCATGCAGATACAGAGTGTAACTTCATTGGTGGAAATCCCCGCGCACACTGGCTCAAAAAGCTGAATGCGGGGAAAATCGCATGAAGAATAATTAATGCCGCTAATTTGGAATAAACTGTTGAAAATTTTCGTCTCAATTTTCCGTGCCAAATTCCGGAAATTTTTATCGTGTTCAAGTTCCACTGAAATTTCATGAAATTCTAATGATCTGGAATTATTCCGTGAAAATTCAGAAAAATTAGTAAAAGTCAGGGAAAATTGAAAATTCATGTCATTTTGTTTCTGAATATTCATGTTCTACTACAAATTCAATCAAGTTTGGAAATTTCCATCTCGCTCCCACTGAAAACTCATGAATGTCCGTGAATTCTACTTAAAACTTAAAATTTCATAGCCATGTTTTCCCTAAATCCCATTCAATATCATTCTCTTGAGATTTACTATAACATCTTCCCTGAATTTTCTAAAAATTTCCAACAGTGTAATTGGTGATTAATGTGATCCCATGACGAGACTAGTAGGGATTGAATAATGTGTGGCGCAGCACTTCGGCAATTTGATGTTGACACATGATGACACATGAACAAGGAATGAGGAGAAATGCTCTTGGCAGTGAAGACTTCTAGAATGATCATCCGCTGCCTAAATAATCCCAAAACTAATTGATAAAATTGTCTTCAGGATTATCGATGGGAATTCGACTCCGCCACTTTTATTCGAATTCTCTGGGATAATGAACCTCCAGTGAGTCCAGCAGAACTAGCAAAGCACTATTAGAACAATTGATCTTGGCAAGGAAAACGTAAAAGACCATCTTGTGTTTGCTAAATAATCGCGAAAATAATTGACAAAATTTTCGAATATTCTGCACTGATAGACTGATTCATTTATTCCAAACGAGATTCGTTACCTATTAATGAATGGTAGAGTTGAATATGACCAATTGAATATTCGTTAATAATTAACGAATGGTTTAGTTGAAAAGGGAGAATCGAGTCGAACAAAGCTCCTCAAATGTGCGTTTGTTAACTATCAATGAATGTATATTTGGTGAGACCGAATAGACCCTCATCTCCAACCAAATCCATTTGTTACACGGAGGAAAATATTCAATAAAAAATTGCAGCCGGCTGTATCTTGGATACAGCTGTAATTGTTCGTGGATACGTCCATGCTCTTTCCTTCTTTCTCGAATTTCATAGAAACTCCTTGCATTCCCTCGAATTTTCTGGAAACTCCTTGAATTCTCTCGAATTTTCTAGAAACTCCCTGAATTTTCTCGAAATTTCAAGAAACGACTCGAATTGCCTCGAAATGTCTAGAATTTTCTAGAATTGCGATAGATAGCGCTGCGCATAAGGGCTGTTTCCCAAAATGACCCCCCATATTGAAACCATAGACGTATCCACGTCAAAATTACGTCTCTTGTTCGTAATTCCGGAGCGTTCCGTAATTGTTATCTGAATTCCTGGGAAAAATTCCGATACCGTCACTTTAATTTGCTGAGTCGATTCCGTAATCAGTGAGTGAATTGTGAGTTCCGTAATTTTTACGGAACATTTCTCCCCGTGTAATAATAACTAATCCGTTCTATCAGTGTGGCCAATATCTCTGGTGCATTCTGTTTATCCATCTGGTGACTAACAATATCGGTGATTAATTCATATCAGTATTATAATTAGTCGAATCACCGAGTGAAATTGATTGCACGCAAATAAACCAGAGCTAAATAATATTGATAATGGCCAGTGAACGTAAAAGGAATGCAGAATACGAATAGGAGTGAAGAATAAGAGATGTGACCAGTCGGTGTGGGCGGACAACACACATATCTCCGTCGATTCATACATAAAGTAGAGATGTACATATCTGTATAGAACCAAGGGACCCGAGTGTAGAGGAAAGGTACACGGGAAATTCTTCCCCTTCGATCTCGAATAAGACAGAATCGCAAGTGCTCAAGGACGTAGAGAAAGGGTATAAAGGAGCGAGGACACTATCCAAGTACCAAAGGATCACTGGGGTAAGGGTGTATTTGGTTGAATGGTACCAGGAATAGTGGGAGATGGATAAACCGAAACATTTGAAAATCGTAAAGGAAGGAGTAAGTGAAACAGCCTCGAGTTCACTGCTCCTTGGATTGAAAAATTGTGACCACTATCGCTGATCCATTCCGTTTATCCAGCTGGTGGGTTCCTTGACAGTTCGTACTATCCACTTCATCCCGGACCATTTCATCCCAGCCATTTCATCCCAGGACATTTCATCCCAAGACATTTCATCTCGACCATTTCATCCTGGCGGTTTTATCCCCGGACATTTCATCCCGGGACATTTCATCCCCACCATTTTATCCCATACGGAGACAATTATTTGGTGAATTTCACCAACGAGTTGGTGAAAACGACATTTCATCCCGGGACATTTCATCCCCACCATTTTATCCCATACGGAGACAATTATTTGGTGAATTTCACCAACGAGTTGGTGAAAACGACATTTCATCCCGGGACATTTCATCCCCACCATTTTATCCCATACGGAGACAATTATTTGGTGAATTTCACCAACGAGTTGGTGAAATTCACCTACTAGTTGTTGAAATTCACCAACTAGAGATTGAAAGAAATGAATTACCAACCAGTCGGCGAATTTCAACAACTAGTTTAATTAAACTAGTTGAATTTAACTAGTGAATTTAACAACTGATGAAATTAAACTAGTTAAATTTCAGCAACTGGTTGTTGAAATTCATTAACTGGTTGATAATTCTTTTTTTTCAACAACTAGTTGGTGAATTTCAACACATGGAGAGAAATATTCAATAAAAATTACGTATCTTTTTCGTAATTCCGGAGCAAAATGTGGATGTAGGAAATTTTATGGAACTGTCACGGAATTTTTCCAGAGTGTTCCGTAATTTCTATCTGAATGTTCTGTGAAAAATTACGATATCGTCACTTAAATTTTTTGATTCGATTCCGTAATCGGTGAGCGAATTGTGAGTTCCGTAATTTTTACTGAACATTTCTCTCCGTGCACCTTGTTGAAATTCACCAAATAATTTTATCCGTGCAGACATGTACAGATGACAGAGCTACCAAAATCAAATACGGTTGAATGAAAATAAAGGACAACAAACGGATTATCCCTATCACTCAACGCGCAACACAAATACAATACACATACATATCACTTACTGATACACAAGCTTCATCGTATAACTTATTCCGATGCCTCAGTACACATTCCAACTACGAGAAAGAACAATGCGATTTAAGAATCAAGTCTAACGAAATAAACTGAACATGGTTTTGAAATTTCGCAAATCCCAACAAGGGCAAAAAACATTGATATCAATTTTTCTCATATTTTTGGTAATGTTTTTCTCAATTGTTTTATAATAAAATAGAATGTGAATAAAATGATCAAATAGACTATCAATTCTCATCACAATATTTTTTATTCAATGGTCTTTCTACCGGATTTTTCCCCTAAAATTTTTTTTTCCGAAGTCTGTTTTTTCCGATTTTTTTTTCCAAAATAAGGATGAAATGTTCTAGAATACAAAGGGTAAGGGATGAAATGACCTAGAACGGAAAGGGTCTAAGATAAATGGTCTGGGGTGAAATGGGAGGATGAAAAGTACAATGTTAGAAAAAAAATAAATTTCATGGACAGTTGACTACCAATTTTCAGGACAGTGACACCGAATGCGATTTAGGGGAAAAAATCATAAAATTTTAGGCTTCACTGAAAAGTCGGTAAAATTCCAGAATTTTAAGCGGCATAAAGACGAGAATTCCCTAATTTATTTGAAGTTTCAATTTAATATGAATGTTCATTTTCAAATTACATTGAATTTTCAGTGAAATTTGAAATTTCATGATTTTTCCCCCTAAATCGCATTCAGTGTCACCGTCCTGAAAATTCAAGAATATATTTACCTGAATTTTCTGGTTTCCTATTCATTTTGAGGGAAAAATAGAACGGAAATTTATAGTTCTGTTTGATTTTTCCACGAAATTCTGAATTTTCAATGACGAAATTCCTTGAAATTTCAGTGTTAATTAAATTCGATGAAATTTCCGAAAAGAAAATGAAATGTCCCGAGATGAAAAAGTCCGGATATGAAGTGTCCTGCTACCTCACTGGGGTATTGTGTATTTGGTTGAATGGTACCAGGGGTAGTGCGAGATAGACAGACCGAAGCATTTGAAATCGTAAAGCAAAGAGTAAGTGAAGCAGCCTGGAGTTCACTGCTCCTTGGATTGAAAATTCATGGCCAGTATCGCTGATCCATTCCGTTTATCCAGCTGGTGAACGATAACATCGATGATTAATTCATAATCAGTGTTATAATTGTTGGAACCACCGGACGAAATTGATTGAATGTAAATAAAAAAGAGTGGGATAATAGTGATAGAGGGATTACGAATCGATTCGCAATTTCAATCGATTACATTGATTTGAATAATTGAAGCGGAATTGATTCGAGGTGGCGAGGGCCCCGAGGGTTTACCCTTGTGAGATATCTGTGCAGAGGTAGCCGCGTCAGTGCGAAGAGACGAACTAAATGCCAAGGGGTCACGTGGGAATATTGTGCGGCTGTACGCATCAGAGAGAGCCCAGACACACCCGGTTCCTCTGATATGTTAACTACGTTAGACCCACCGCAGCTCCGTGAGGAGAGAGTGCCCCTTAGCATACATCGGCCCTCTCGTGAGATATTCAGTTTGCAAATGTCGAAAGGGGTGGGTTAACCAACTAGTGTATGACTTGAATCTGTAATCAAAAGTATTGGAGTAATGAGAGTAGAGATGTAACAGACAAAGCTGACAGGTCAGTTTACCGCCATTTACACGTAAATTACATGTCACTGACCGAAGGCCGATTACTGACCATCTTTGGTCAGAAAAAAGTGCGGAATTTGGCGGCACAAAAATGTCCAAAGAAAATCTTGACCGTCATTTTACATCGAGATCATCATATTACTGTGTTACCTCGAAGTTCGGCCTCTGGGGTGAGCCTTGGATCCCAAAGCTCCCCAAATTGTACTAAGAGATAGCCTGCTTTAGGCACCATATGTTTGGGAGAGTTCTTTAATTAGTTCTCAAATGAGAAGATTTACAACATCATTTATCAGATGAAAAATTCTATACAACTTTAATTTTATGTTTTTCTATAATTGAGCTTTATAGATTCTGTGATAATAATAAATAAGAAAAGTGCATAATGTAATATTCACTAAATTTTCGAATTCCGTTCCGGCATTGTTCATGATTTTATTCGAATTTCTAAAAAAATTCATGAAGAAAATGAAAAATAAATGATAACGAGAAAAAATCACTAACAATTGGGTAAGTTGACCGATCAGTTTGCATCAGAGGGTATGCGTCAAGTCAGAAATGGACAGAGAACGGTAAATTTACGGCTGAATTAACGCACATAAAAAATTCCGGTCATTTTGCAACCCTAAATAAGAGTCAGTGCAATGGCTATTTTATTCTGGAGACATTCAGTGAGTGGAGAGGACTCATTTAGGAGAGATCGCGGTGAAATTTCAAAGTCTTATTTTTTAAGTTCCTTAATTTTCATCCGATTGAAATTTTTTTTTCTTTCAATATGTGCTTTAGACTCCAAAGAACAAAACAAAAAACTCGTTTGAATATTATTAGATAAATCATGGGAATATTGAAGACAAAGGAAAATTAATTGATAAATGTAGAAACGATAACCAAAAAAATTTTTTTTTCGTGATCTAGTCAGCGGATACTACCAATTCACTGCGAATCCGTGGTTATATATCACAGTTACATCAAACAATTACACAATTACATTTTTTTCCCTGAAGGTAATTATGAAATTCATTGTGATACGTTTCATGTAAATAAATTTCATACTGTAATTCTTTTCATATTATTAGATGTTCATGAAATAAAAATGCAAGAATACCGCGATTTCCAACCGGACCGCAAATTTCCGCCAATAACTTTGAACAGTATCTCCACATAAATACAGATGCCATCTAAGAATTGCATCTCAACCCAAAAATTTATAAACTCGAATGTGACCCCTCACACTGTTGAGAATTTCTTGAAATTTCAGTCACATCGTCATGTGAATTTTAAAAGTGGAGAGGTTGAATTCAATTTCAAATGAAAGCGTTCACTAAATTTCTAATTCATCTTGAAAATTTAACATCACATACAATTCAATTTTCAATAGCTTGAGAATTCAGAAAAGTTGTTGGCTGAATTTTCAAAATTTTCGAGGCTTTTCATTGCCGTATGCACTTGAAAATCGATAATTACTTGAATAGTCAAAAGATTAACTGATTCCTCAACGAAGAAATATACAGAAATTCCATATAACGTTGTCATTATCAAAAATTCCAAACTTTTTCACTTGAAATTTCACAAGTAATTTTCCAACAGTGCCCGATCCTCCCCTTCTGGCCTAAAAACAGGCAATAACCGGTGCAATATTAATATAACAAGATAACGTCAACAGTATTGACCCCTCATTCTCAAAACGAGCAACGAAAATTCATTACCCAAACGTAGGCCAATACACTCGCAGTAGCTTCATTAAATTGAGCTTATCAAACCGTCAGACTAAACAGCTTCCCATTTAATTACGGAAGGGAATAATCACGATGATCACCGGAAACTATGCCGGCTATACTATTAATTTGTACAGCCTCACCCAAATTGTTCGTACATACGGTGCCCCTACATGGGCCAATATCATTGCCAAATCGAATGCAAATAGTGGATTGGTGTATCTCCACTGTCCTCTCAGTTACCAATCGTATCATCACAAACTGCATTCGCCGCTGTCCGAGGTTTCCAGAGATTTCGTTGGGTGACTCAGTCAATTTGATTAGAGGTATATTCCACACTGGACGCATCAACACTTTGCCTATTTCTCGAATTGAGTGTTTGGGCCAATATACCTGGTGAATATCGGTAGCCATGAATCACGTGGCACAGCAGCCAAACAACAGCGTTGCACACTGTCACCATTGGGCAACATGAGGGGAGTTGTGGAGGGATGAATGAAGAAAGGGGAGAGGGAGTGCAGAATCCGCCATGACCATCACCACTAGTCTGTCTAGATCCCCGGTAACAACATCAGTTGGGACTACTATGGGCAGGCTGTATGTCGCAAAGCACCCAACAGGCTATTGTTAATCAACACAAATATTTAGCCCGGCCATTCTACTCCGTGAACTGCGCGTAAACTATCACCCTCTCGACTAAACGCCCTCACCATCACCCACCGGTGTATCCATTGCCTTCAGTCCCCTCATTCCTGCATAAACCCACTGGCACACAGTGACCTAACAAGTGGGCCAATCTACATTGAAGCTGAAATCGCACATTAGTGCATACTGGGTTGATGTACATGTTTAGATATTATTTAGTGCTAAATCGTCAGCACCCCGGGGGGTGGCCTAGCTCGGTACTGATAGGAGGCGCTCGGTATCACGTTGACACGACGACACGTTAAAGGCGGTACCCGGAGGGGAATTTCGTGCTGGGCTGGCTGTCATGAAACCCAATGTACTGCGGTTTGGGGCTTCTTTCCAAGGGGAATAGAGAGTTCGTCTTGCGAAGCAGATGTGGACAACGATTTATTGTTGTATTGCGAAGTAGAGAATTTTTGGTCCGTTTAAAATTTTTGACTGGAATTTCTGATTCAATTTTTGGGAATTTTTATCACGTGACAGTTCCACGGAAATTCCAAAGAATTTCATAATTGATCTTTCATCGATTGATGGAGATTTCAGTTAAAATTGTAATTTCATGATTTTTTCCCCCTGATCAAAGACAAGGTGTCTTTTTGAAAATTATTATTGAACTGTTTGTGAATTTTTTTTCTAATAGAGTGTAGTTATGATAAAACACCCATTGAGATTATATCAAAATACTGTACCATTTGAAGTTTGAATGCTGAATGTCATACAAAAATAGAAACTGTAATATTAGATTATTCATCTAGATTGCCACTGAAATTCCAGGAACTCGGCATTGAAAAATTATTAATCAAGGTAATTTTCTCATATTTTGAAGAAAAAATCAACCTCAATTAAAAAAATTCAGTTCAACTCTGCAGTGATGATAAAAAAAAGTAGCTGAAAATTCGCCTCATCTTGATTCTGCAAGTTCCTGTTCAATTTAAAATTCAAATAAATGATGGAATACCCATTTTCTTCGTAAATTCAATTCAATATCATTCCTCTAAAAATTACTTTTCGTGAGAAGACCCGGTAAACCGCGATTCTAACCTCGCTTCGCTCGGTTTGATCGCGGTTTACGGGCCTTCTGACGAAAAATTGCATTCATCACACGGTCCAAAAGTATTTTCTGACGAATGTGATTATAGCCTTCGGCTCGGCCTACAAAGCCACATTCATCAGAAAATACTTTGTGGACCTTGTGATGAAAATAACAAACTATGAAGAACTGGCAACAATCATGAACAATTTTTTTCAGCTCATCTCGAAGCTCCCATGATTAAATTTCCCGAGAAGCAATCGATTCCCCAGAACCCCCTGACTGAAATGACAATTCACACCACTCGCCATCCTTAAATGGAAAAACCTGATGAGAATGTCGTATTGATCATGAAAATTGATGCGCCAACGGCTTTCAATTCCCGAGTAACATGATAAATCAACTGCAAGTCATCAAGTGTCATTTCACAAGTGACATTGCCCCTGGAATTCCAAAAATAACGTCGTTCCAAAATCACTAATTTCATCATTTTCTCAGAATTTGATTAAAAAAGTCAACGACAAATGCTAATGTTCTTTCAATTCTGCAGTGCTGACAAAAAAAGTCGTTGAAAATTCGCCTCATCTTGATTCTGGAAGTTCCTGTTGCATTTTAAATTTAAGTAAATTGTGAATTTCCCATAAATTCAATTCAATATCACTCCTCTAAAAATTACGACTATCTCTCTGCAAAAACCTGAATAACTGGCAGCAATCATGAACAATTTTTTTCAGCTCATCTCGAAGCTCCCATGATTCAGTTTCCCCAGAACCAATCGATTCCCCAGAACTCCCAAGTGAAATGACAATTCAAACCACTCGCCATCCCTAAATGAGAAAACCTGATGAGAATATCGTATTGATCATGAAAATTGATGCGCCAACGGCTTTCAATGCCCGAGTAAGGTGATAAATCAAATCCAAGTCGTCATGTGTCGTCGGCGTACGTCGCCGAGGAGATTGGAAGAGACATACTTATTCATTCATACACCGTGTACCATGTGGAGTGTTTCGAATGGAAAATACCCAGTGGTTTTACTCCCCCTTTGTATTGATATACCGGCTTGACATACGACACGGCCGCTGCACTTGTGGTGAAACAGTTGGTGCCACTGCGTGAGTATTTACGACGTCGACTGCCATGTAATATCGACACGGAAAAAAATTTAAATAATCCTGTTACCGTCGTTCACGTCTCCCACACTTCTTTTTTTCTTTCTTATTCCACCTTCTTCTGTTTCTTGTTCCTTGCCTGCCACCTTCCGACATCCACCCCCCCCCCCCCCCCTCTTCCTGGATGTTGAGTAGATTCCTTGAGCCACCCAACGCCCCTTCTTATCGCAGCCAAGTGCCTAGAACCATCCCATATAGCGGATGATGTCGATTTAAAATTCTAATGCCCAAGCAACTTTGTTCTTTGCCACATAGATTGCCGGCGCAGTGGCATTTCAAAATGGCTTAGTGCATTTTCCTTCTACCAGTATCCATTCTTAGGTATAAGGGATGAATGCCAGCATTACGAAGGGCTCTTTTTTTCACCCCCTTTTACATCCACTCGCCGACCATGCTCCTTCTTCATTTTTGGAGCTATTTCCGTTGCCACTCGGCTTTTTATCTGAAATATCTTTGAATAGAGGAATTTTAACGGGCTTCAAACGAAGAGAATATGAAAAACAGTGGATTCCTGGGAGAAAATATGCAAACGCAATTTTTGCCTGGCATTGGACCAATTTCTTTTCTCCACCGAGCGAGGGATTTTTTTTTTCTACTTTATTTCATGTATATATATTTTTTTATTACCCTCTCGCTTCGTCCAACGAATGAAAAATTGCCTGTGAGAGGTGAAATAGATTTTGAATATGGGGGATAAATATTTATGAGACTATCGTTTCAGGCCCTTTTTTGGTTGAATTTATTTCTTAAGTGGACGGCTAGACGGTTTTCCAGCATTTTTCATGCGTTATATCTCAGTGGGTGAGAGGGTGTCGAGTGAGTAAAAAAAGATGTTTTCACGTTGGGTAGACAACAACGTTATTTATGGAGTGAAATACTTCAAATTTTTTTTCTGGGGGAGTCGTACTTGAGAACACTTTCAGCGCCTTGAGAGTACCTTTTGTGCTCATTCATTGTTTCTTGGGGCGATTGTATCAATTAGTTGAGTCAACGAGTATTACTCGTGTTTTCTCGAAACCCGCTATTCTCTCAATTTTCACGGTAAAAGTTTGGGATGGGAATATAACGAGGAAAGACGGATGGAGCGGGCGCTTTTCGAACAATCGCCAATTATTTTCGAGCGGAGCGCGGCCAAATCTGCGGAGGAATGGGGGAGGGGGAATTTATTAACGTCGTTAGAAGAACATGCAATAATGGGGAAGAATGAGAGGAGAAATCAAGTGGTTTACGGGGAATATAGTACTTTTCGATATTGAACGCAACGAACTGACTGCACAGCTCCGGAATAATTAATTTACCGATGTTTATTGGTGTGAAAGGGAAACCATTTTTAAAAAATAAAATTACCTCATTAATCTGGTTCTGGTAGCCGCAGACCACACGGCAGAAAAAAAAATGAAATTTGGAATATTGGGGGGAATAGGAACTTTTGATTAAAGTTTGTACACGGAGAAAATTATTTGGCGAACTTCAACAATTACTTGTTGAAATTCAACAACTTGTTGTTGAAAAAATGAATTATCAACCAGTTATTGAATTTCAAGAAATAGTTGGTGAAGTTCGGTAGCCACACGACATATCGTGCGCTCGTAGCGTCCAGACGGCTAGGGGAAAACAGCGCCGTTGAATCATCGTGTCAGTGAAGCAAATCACTCAATGGCCGATCAGCTGACTGAGCATTTAACAAAGTTGTTGGTGCGGTCGTAGATATCTAAAATAAAAACTTATTTACTGTTTCCTAAATTCGAGGAAAATGGCTGGATATGCCGAAGACTTTTGTTGTTTGTTTCAATTTTTAAAGACTGAATGTAATTCTTAAAACACCAAATAATTGGGCGCAAAGTTAGTTGAGAATGTGGTCAAAGATTTGTTTTCAAGTAAGAGAATATCATTACAATTAAAACGTTTTCTTATATAATAATTAAGCAAAAATATATAAATGATTCAAGATTTACCTGAATTAACTGGTATGGGATCTTTCAGAATTTCGCCAATAGGCATTTAAAATTTATGAGAATGTTCTGAAATCCATATCGATCATCAACATTTTATTTTTCAATATTTAATTAATGAATTTGTTATTCATGACACAAAATTGGAGCTGTGTTTTCACAAATTATTCTGTAAATTGCATTTTTTTGTTGAAACCAATTTATTTGAAGTGAAAATTTTCTTCATCAATTCCCTTGTTCATCTTGACATGTTTTTTTCTTATTTGGCTGTTTGGTTTTTTTTAGTGGGGGGCCTCGCTCCCAACCCCCCACCGGAGGACTTTGCCCCCCCCCCTCGACTCCCTCCCGCACCCCCAATTCTCCCCGCAACTGAAACTTCGAGACAAGAGTGATGACGGTTTTCAGCAAAATTAAAAAAAAAAATAATATTCGTCACGCGGATGTAATGCACTAGATTGGCCTCGTGAAAAGGCATTACGTCTTTGTGACGAAAATAACTATTTTGTCACGGACGTGTCAAAAGGGAGATCCCCCAATGGAGAAGAGGGTGGCGCGGAGGCAAGCCCCTTCCCCACTGTGGACAGATCGAGCAGCAAAAGGAAAAAAAATTGAAAGTAAAAATTTGCTAAAAAAACAAAAACGAAAAAAAAAATACTGAAGAAAAATCAAGCGTCAAAAGAAACGAAATTAAAAATAAAAATTAGCAAAAAATATATACAAAAAAATTAAGAGTGAATGTTCGGAACAACAAATAAATAATGTAACAAGAAAGTGGGGATATTATTCGGTCAAGAAAAAAGAAGAGGAAAATTGAAAATTTTTAATCGCCAATAATTCAAGAACAGCATAGTAAAATTAAAAAGAATTCAAGTTTAAATGAAAGCATTATTATGAGCTATTTGAAAGAACCCACTTATTTGCTTCAAATACAATGTATTTTATTCGAAGGATGATGATGATGGATCTTGCAGGGATAATTCAATTACTCATTCATTCCAATGAATTCAATGAAATTATCAATCGGCATTGAAAACTTCAAAATTCCTCAACCAACTCATTCATCAGAAGAATCCCATTCCCATCACCCCAACAGCATCATCATTGATGGACAGAGTAGAACCAACGGAAAATCGAAAGCAAAAAACCCAGATAAAACAAGTACACAGTATCTAGCGCACGATTTCGCCGTAGGTCTTGATTGCAGGCTTTTCCCTCTGGTTTCCCTCAACCCGTACACAGTGAGTCCTGCCCCCCCCCCCCCC
>NW_021683643.1:1645560-1647141 GCF_001412515.2 Diachasma alloeum
CCATTGTCTCGGTGCTTTTCATTCTCACGACAACTGCTCGCCAGTTGCCGTGCGAGGAAAAGAGCAAGAGACCGTGTGCACGGCTGAGGAGAGTGGAATAATAATAAAAAAAGAAAAGTCAACCTCGCCCTCAACCGAAGAGGGACACAGGGTTCGACGTGGCCGCCATAAAGGAGAAGAGAAAAGCTCCAATGAAAATGAGGAGTAAAAAAAGGAAATTAGGGAGGAGGGACAAGGGAAAGAGGTTGAGTTGGCTTAGGTAAAAAGGACAGCTTTAGTTAAAGAGGAGTGAGGAGGCAAGAAGGACCCCGAGAGCAAGTGAATGTAATTGGCTTGAGCTGGGGGGTGCTATCTTGCCAGTCAAGCAGTTTCTCAGCTCAGTCGCTATCAGCGCGAATATAAATTCAACTCCTTTTATTTTAACGCCTCGTCCGGCTCAACCCGAACCTCCTCTACTTGCTACACCCCCGCCGTACTCTCTCCGGCGGCTGGAGGAGGACTGGAATTAACGACGTTAATTTGTTTTAAGCACTAACCCCCTGCGACCCCTCTCGCCCGCCTACGGCTCCTCCTCGCCCCCCCTGGAATCTCTAAAGGGTGAGGAAAAAGTTTCGTCCGCCTCGAGCTATCAATGCCTCTTAGTCTCAGACCTCCCTCGCTGGCTGACCAGCTCTATACCTTTTCTACTCGGTCTCCATCACTTTAAACTCCTCTATAGCGCCCGCACCGCAGTGCGAAACAAATTCCCGCCGTGATTCAGGAGATACCTCGTGTTGTATATCTTTTTTATTCGCATGATGGAAAAGGATGGGGGTGAGCTTTCAGGGATTATTTCTTTTATAGGAATATTTCGTTTCAATTCACCGATTTTTCGCTTCGTTATTTCGCGTTTTTGTCATCTGTTTGGAGATTATTTTGGGGCTCATTCATTTCGGGGGATCTGTCAGGTGTGGGGAGGTTATGAATGAGGTTCTAGGTATTATTCTCTTTGATGAAATATTCGTTCCAATTAGTTGATTTTCAATCCTCTAATTTGCGGAAAAATTATCTTGAGGCTTATTATGAAGTTTTGTGAAATATTGGTGGGAAAAGAAATGGAACTTGTGCATTTCTTTTCAATTGGTTAATAATGATTGAAAAGAAATAGATAAATTCAAATGAATATTCTCCATTTTTGAATTTATTGGAAATTCGGCTCATTTGGGAACTGAATGTTCGTGTTTAATGAATGAACAGGGATGAGTCTTCAGAAAATGTTCCTTTGAACGTTTCCCCGAGTTAAGGATTTGGTTCTGATTGGACGTACACAGGTCTTTCAAGATCTCTCCAGGCCTAGATGGACCTGGTAAGTCCTAATCAGTTCTGCGACGTACTTTTCCAGACACCTTTCGAATCCTCAGTTCTTTTCGGTCCTGAGAAGTCAAAGAGTCAGATTTTCTGTTTTTCCAGAGGGAAAGTCGACTTTCGCCAAAAGCGAATTTTTTAGCTGGGTGAGCGTTGATTCCAACTATTTGAGCGACGGGCTATTCAGAACTCTTAAAAGTATGTGAAAAAAGCGAAAACTGAAAAAGTTTTTTTTTT
>NW_021683643.1:1649731-1697801 GCF_001412515.2 Diachasma alloeum
TGAACGCAGATTTAATATAGGCCCATAGAATTACGGGGACCGGCAAGGATTTGGAAAGTCTGAATGCAAGTCCTGCTTACACCTAACAAGTGCTGAAGTGGGACATAACCAGAGGTAGAAAGGTCTCGGAAGCACTTGGGAAGAGGCTTCCCAAGACCTATCCAGTTCTGAACGGAGAGACCTAAGTAGAATTTGTCAGGTCCAATTATTCGACTCGGGTCGTTTCAAATTACTAAATTTTACTCTTTCATTCAGACGTATTTGTCATCTGCTTGGAGACATGAACGAGGGTTTTGGAATTTTCTCCCCAAAGGAATTTTCCTCCTCATTTAATTGATGTTTCGTTCTCTCATTCGTGAAACAAAAACAGTCTCCTAAAGGATTATTCTGATGTTTTATGGAATATTCGCTTTAATGGAAAGTTCTCTTCCATCTGTCCCCTTTATCAAGACGTTTATGTCCCCAAATTTAAGTCGTTTTCATTGTTCCAAAGTAAGCAGGGATAACCATATCCATAAATTATAATTACCGTCAAATTATGAAGTAGTCAATTAGTTAATATCACTCTTAATTTTTAATTATTGAAGCAATCATCATTTTAAATATACACATTCCGAATTATTTATTAATCAGTAATTTAGTTAGGAAGATTGACGATTATTTGGATAATGGAAAATCCCTTATATGAAATTTAGTATTATTTACCTAATAGAAAATTTACAGATCCATATTATTAAATATTTAATTCACCACCAATTCGATTATCAATTACTTTATTTTTTTTCAATTTCGATTAGTATATTTAAAGCTTGATCAATGTAAGTCGGAAATTTTTATAATATCGAAGAATTGGAAGATTGAATTCCATCCTGAAAAATAAGTAAGTAAAAAAAAGTTATTTTAAGCGCAAAATACGATGTTTTTTTCGTCAATTGCGCATAAGTAAATTGTAAAAATACGATAGTAATTTACGATTCCTTAAGTATGAAACACGCTTACTGCAACGTAAAAGGCGCTTTTTTGATGCCTAAATTCTGATTTTTATGACGGATTTTTATTAAAGTTCTGTAATATTACAAGAATTTGACTCTTACATTAATGAATATTTAAAATATGTTGATCTAATTTTTCAAATAATATAATATTAATAATCTGATTTTTTTGGAATAATGATGTATTCAAAATTTGTTAATATGAAACTGGATTATTGATTACACAAATAATCATCAATCTTCCTACCTCAATTATTAATTGATAAAATAGTTAATAATTTGAATAATTGAATTGATGATACTTAGGTATTCAAAAAATTTAAGAGTGATGTTAACTAATTGATGGCTACAATATCTAACGGTAATTAAATATTACAAATTTGACTATCCCTGCCGGACATCACATTAGCGTTAAGCATAAATTACGTTTAGAAAACCATAAATTAAGCTTTACAAAACCCAATTTCGTCTAGGTTTATCTGCATGTAGTTGTTGCAAATAAATAATTATCATATATCACAGCAACATTTATTCCTCGTGTAGAATTTCTTACATCCAAAAATGAATAAATATCCAGGCTTCACCTATTCACCTAAATTTTTTGCACCCGTTCACCTCCGTATACGAGCAAAAGAATCTCCCTACATTCTTCTTCTCCGTAAACATAGGGGCGCGCAATCTTTGTCGCGATTTGCGGCAGAGTGAAAATACGAGAGGTAAAAAAGAACAAAAAGTAGAATAAAAAAGCCTGGAAGGAATATATGTGCATCTTGCCGACGAGAACCTCTTTCATGACTACCTGATGCACACCAATTTATAACGTCGACGGTGGATAGATGCTTGCGACACCGCGTACAAAGTCATTTTCCCTCCCGCACCCTCTGTATTCCAGCCCACCGTACCCGCGGCACTTCCACCTTTCTTCTTCGCTTATTTACTTTTTTCATTTCTCCTTTCTTTTTGGTATCTGCCGCCCCCTCCCAACCGCTCATTTCTTGTTCGCTCAGAGAGTGTTGGAATATCGTCATTCTTGCGCTTGAAGTTATCGCGCGCCATCTCGTGGGGTGTTGTATGGATATGAATAGAAATGTGGGAGGCCGACGACTATGAGAAAAAAAACATTCTAGAATAAACTAGACATTTGACTAGGCGTAGATTGCCGTCAAAGTAATTTTTTGCTAAATCTTCTTGTGATTTTTCATGTTATTGCCAGTTGCACACTGATTTTGGGGGCTATTTTGTGATAGCTAGTGCTTAGAGCTATTTGTTTATACGTATTCTTTGCATTTTGCTTCCGAATGCACTGATACACTGATTTATTTATTCCAAACAAGATTCGTTAACTATTAACGAATGGTAGAGTTGAATATGACCAAATGAATATTCGTTAATAGATAACGAATGGTTCACTTGAAAGGTGAAAATCGAGTCAAACAAGCCTCCTCAAATATGCATTTGTTAACTATTAACGAATGAACACTTGGTGAGTCCGCATAGACCCTCGTCTCCAACCAAATCTATTCGTTAACAACACTGAGAGAAAAATCTGAAGTTCGATTTACAATAAGAAAATAATTCAGGCAGTTTTGGTGAACGATACGATTTTTTTTTAAAGTACCTTCACAAGCGTAATTTTTGCAAATCAAAATGCAGTTAAACTAACCAAAGTTGAAAAGTAACCACGAAAAATCTATCGTGAGTAGAACTATAAAATAGTTGCAATGACTACATTCCATTGTAGTAATCACTTCTCCGACCATAGTTACCGTAACCCATGCAAAATTGTTGAGGACTTTTTGACTATAGTTCGATGGTGACGGAATATAGTCAGAAGAATCAAATTTTTCTCTCAGTGAATAACTAATCCTTTCTATCAGTGTGGAAGCATTGTAATCATTCAAATTTAAATTTTTGATTTTTCGGGTTATATCGACCCATTATGATCCAAAAACTCCGAAAATACAATTTTCAAACCGAGTCCGTACGAATATATGTATATGTGCACGTGTGTAAACAAATTTTTCTTCGATTGTTAGCTAAGGGATCGATGGATTTTTTTTTTTGCTCAAATGTAGGTATTGTTGATCCCCATTAATCCTCATTAATTAAAATGATTCATTTATCAATTTTTTTAATTTTTAACATTTTTCAATAATTGCTTTCACGATAACTACAAAAAATGTTCTGAATTGATTGAATGATGGTTTAACAATTTTGTTTGGATGTTATTTTGACTGAGTTCGAAGATGAAGGCGATAGCAATAATCGTCATTTTGATTTATTTGAAAATTTACAAAAATTCTTTTTTTTGTTAAATCAGAATTCCCGGGATATCTTTAGATATCATGCTTCAAATGAGTTCCATCATAGCTCAAAATGTTTGTTTTAAAGCCGTTGAGTCGAAATTCAAAGGTGATTACGATAGCTATATTGCTTGGTTTGATTTTTATGATGATTGTTGAAAATTTCGAATTTTTCATGAATTTCCCTGAAGGTGAGATTTCTGATAGTTTCTTCAAATATGATGTTTCAAATTCATTCAATTATGTATAAATGACATTTTTCTAATAACATTTTATCGAAGGGCTGAGGGGAGAGATACAACTGCGAAAAAGACAATTGGTTGTATAGAAGAAAGGGATAATAGGAATAATGGTGATGATAACACTCAACTAAGTTTAAAATTTGACGCAATTGGTTGGAAAGAAATGTTATTCAATTCAATAAAATTAAATAAACTATGAATTATACATTATAGAAGGAAATGATGTGCAAAATAACCATTCGGGAGCATATTGCTAATTTATTAGCAAAAATAACTATACTATATGCAATACAAGAGCAATTTCCCACTTGTTTCAGAATTTTTAAGCGTCAAGAAACACTAAAATATAAAAAAAAGAAAACTTCTTTTTTTTAAAAAAAGAAAACTGTTCTTCGCTTACTTAATTTTTTAACCTCCTTTGGTTTGTTCACTCCAAGAGCGTTAGAATATCGTCATTCTTACTCTTGAAATAACCGCGCGCCATCTCGTCGCGTGTTGTGTGTAGATGAATAGAAATGCGCCAGGCCGGCGAATATGAGAAAAAAAATTGCTGGAATGGATGAGAGAATGCCGGTGGTGGGTGCAGCGGGAAAGCACAAGCCAGAGAACAGAAAAAAAGCGAGAGACAGGTCTGAGTATACTAAAGTGGCAGAAAAAGTCGCGCCTGGGGGAGAAAATCTCGTGGGAGAATGAAGTTTGTTATTTAAACATTGATCGTGAGCTTGGTTTAGGAGAGGAATGAAGGAGGGAATTGAGTGCTTCAGAAACACGGATGCTACTCTCACTCGTGGATGTGACTTTACGGGGGATGTGTCGAGGGTGAGGGAGTATGTGACCAGTAAATTTATATGGGAACATTGGATTTTAATGGTGAATGACACGTCACACCCCGGGTATTGTTCAATTTGGAATGACGCCAGCGTTGACATTAGTCGTTGCCCTCATTTCTACGGATATGACCAGGTAATTCAGGATTTTTTTTTGATACTGGGGTAAGGGGATGATACTCGTTTATCACGATTTAATTAGGGGAGGAATCGATGGAGTAGACTGTTAAAAATTTTGTACTGAAATTCCCGGTATCACTGGAATTTTAAGATTCACAATTCACAACTTCATGGAATAATAAATGGAAATCAGCGAAGTTCAGTAGAATTTATTCTTTCAGAGAAAGAAATATTCAATAAAAATTACGTATCTTTTCCGTAATTCCGGAGCGAAATGTAGTTGTAGGAAATTTTACGGAACTGTCACGGAATGTTTCCAGAGCGTTCCGTAATTTTTACCTGAATCTCGTGTGAAAAATTACGATACCGTCAGTTAAATTTTCTAAGTTGATTGCGTAATCGGTGAACGAACTGTGAATTCCGTAATTTTTAATGAACATTTCTCTCCATGTTCCCTAAGAGTGACATTGAATTTGATTTAGGAGAAACCGATTATGAAGTTTCAAATTTTAGATAAAATTCAATGGAATTCATAAGTTTTCAGTAGACGTAAGACGGGAATTCCACAATTTACTTAAATTTTCAGTTTAACATGAATTTTCAGCACCACAATTACTTAAATTTCTATAATTTTTCAGAATTTTCAAGGAGTAATAGAACTGAAATTTGAAGCTCTCAATTAAAATGCGTGATTTTCCAATACCATAATTTCAGACTTTGAATTTCAATTAAATTTCAGTGGCAACATCACTCGATGAATTGTTGAGATCTTCTATTTTCCCAACTGAAACGAAAATTAACGACGAAGGATTTTTGACTCCACGTTCTCGATTTCCTGAAAATAGGGCGATTGTTTTTTGGATGAAAAGTACAAAACCCGAGTAAATAGAAACATGAAATCGATGATTGCCTGAGAGAGAAAAAAACCAAACCAATTTCAACAATTCAACCCGGCTTATCCTTTATTTTCCTCTGTTCGCGCGTTCTGGGTTGAAATAAATGACAATCCCTTCTACTTTTGTCGTCTAGGTCAGAGACAAAAGCGAAAGTGTCTCGTGAATACTTATGTAACCATCTCACGCAGAAGCAAAATGCAAAGAGAAACTCGGGGACAAATACAAGTGCAAAGCAAATGGACAAAAAGATGAGAAAATACAGACACATATGAAGGCATTTCAGAGTGGAGAAAAGAAATAATAACACGGGTTATACGTGTGTACGTGAGAATCCGACAATCCCAGAGGTACGTTTACATTGGTATTCAATAGGTGCGATTGAACTGTGGACTTTTCGAGCGGAGAGAGGCAACCTCCATCTCTGCCAAGCCACCTTCCCGGGGCTGGAGCACAACGAGAGGGAGGGAATGGAATAACCGGCGCGGGAACTCATCAAAACTAAATCCAGGATTCGTGGTCGAGCGTGAGGCGCGATCCCTTGAAAAAATACGGATATATTTGATATCACTTCTCATCCTACGCTACGTTCCTTTCTCTCTTTAAAAGGACTGGGAATGAATGAGGGATTTGGGGAGACCATTCTTTACGATTTTTGAATCGTCGGGAATTGTGCTCGAGTGATCTGCAAGCTGCAAATAATTTTTTCATTGAAATGATGGGGAGATCATTCAATCATTGAAAAAATGGGGAGGTTTAGTAGTTGTTAACGAGGCTTCTTAGTTATTAAACCCATTCGTTAACTATCAATTTTTTTCGTATTCACATTGGTTGAAAATGAAATGTATGCATGCACTGACAGAAATATCGTCATAATATCACAAAACTAATTTCTTGTGTCAAATATCTGTGATATTATGTCGATTTTTCTCTTAGTGTAGAGAAGAAAAAGACTGTTTGCCCGAATGACGGAATGACGAGAGAGTCGGTTGTGATCGGATGGATGTCGCGTGAAGATATAGAGTAGCTTAGCTCCCATAACGGTGGATTTTTTAAAATTCGATTTTATCTTGAATATACGTTCATTTATACTATTGAATAAATATCCTGTCCTCATAATTACCATCCTACAGGCCAATTTTTGATGAATATCTCGGAATCTAAGAGAGATGGCAAAATTTTTCTCACGACCTTTTTTGTAGAGGCAATTGAGGGTTATAAAAAAGATTTTGAGAAAAATTTTGGTATCTCTCTTAGATTCCGAGATATTCGTCAAAATGTGGTCAATAGTCAAAATCGATTTAACCTGGTTTACCGCTTCGCTACTGAAATATGTGTATTATCAAGCTACAAAATAGCCTCATGAGCTTTTTGTATCAGGATATCTATTAAAATCAGGTCCCGACCAACGCCTGACTCAACATTGATTAAATCCCAGCTAACTGCTGACTAAAACCGACCAAAATCATTTACAAGATCAAACTAATCCCCAAAAATTCTGATGACATTTCAATTTATGGTAGTACCATGCCATGAAACAAGACAAGAAGACTAAAATAATAATAACAAAAAAACGATAATCCAATCAGAACGAAATTGCTAATTTATTAGGAACAATAACTATACAAAAATGCAATTTTCCACTTGTTTCCCACGCTCCACGGAAATTTTAATAAAATCGATTTTTATACTCAGCAATTCTATCCCTAAATGACGAGATAAATTCTCAATCCACTCAATCCTCAAAAAAGACAATTTGAATCTATCTCCCCACAAATTTAGTGATCGACAAATTGCTCTTTTTATCGGGGCTCAGTATAATACGATCACACCGTATTCCCGAATTTTAGTCGTTGGAATTCCAATTAGTGACACAGGGCTCCATGATAGGATATGAGCATCCCAAAAGAGATCTATATACCAAAACCGGTACACGATATTGATTTCACGACTATGGCCCCATCGACATCATACACTGAAATACTCCTCTATCACACTCGAGACTCCCCAAAACTCCTCCCACTCTCCTATCTCTCCGCCGTATGCGCTACCTAAAATCGATGATGAAATGATGGAACGGATTCCACGCAATGATCCTCTTATCTCAACAATGAGAAATGCTTATGCACCTCGATCCCGATAAATTTTCGTAATGATTCAACATAATTAAGCGCACACTGCACTTTCAGACAAGCAAATAACTTTTTTCCCTCATTCAGGAAAATTCAAGGGAAATCGTTTTATGACGCAAATATTTAACTCATTATTAACAGCCACTCAGTCTATCATTTCCTCAAGCCAATTATGACAATGCTGAGGTATTATGTTTACCGGAGCCGGTTCCGTAAGAAGGAAAAAATTGTGATTTTTTTCTTCATTTTATAGGACATCAGTATCAAATAGCTGAAACGGTTTAAGATTCCTTCCTCAAATGCACTTTGAGGAGAGTTGAAATTTGTAGCCAACGAAGAGAGAGGGTTGCAGAATATATTTTAGCCACCCTCATCTCTCCGTCCGCAGGCGGTGTTTGAATAAAAAATAATGAACGTTGATTCTGTATTTATTGACCCCCAAATGACAATGAAACCCTCGGCGGTGACAGAAAAGACGAAAAAAAAAATTTCATTTTCAAGTGGGTCAAGAGTCAGGGTGAAAGTCGATTTTCGCCAAGATTGAATTTTTTTGCCAAGTGAAAGTTGATTCTGTATTTTCGAACGATTCTGATGCCAATGAAAGCACCGGCAGTACGACAAATGTCGAAATGAAATTTTTTTTTCACCCGGAGCCAGAGGGTCAGATCTTGGATTTTTCCAGGGGGAAAGTCGACTTTCGCCAAAATCGAATTTTTTAGCCGGGTGAACGCTGGCTCCAACTATTTAAGCAATGGGCTATTCAGAACTATCAAAAGTATATGGAAAAAGTGAAAACTGAAAAAAAAAATTTTTCACCGGGGGCCAAAGTGTCAGATCTTGGATTTTTTCAGGGGGAAAGCCGACTTTCGTTAAATTCAAATTTTTTAGCCGGGTGAACGTTGATTCCAATAATTTAAGCGACGGGCTATTCAGAATACTCAAAAGTATGTGGAAAAAGTGAAAACTGAAATTTTTTTTTCAATTTCAATTTTTATTGAATTTTTCTTTCCGTCCGATTTTCGAGGTAATTTTTATCCAACTTTTCCCTCCGTGTATCTCCGAAACTGTATAGTACAGTTGGTTGAAATTTATTTTCGAATTTTTTCAAAATTCACATTTAACACGATAAGTAAAAGAAATGTTCTAAATCAATTGAATGATGGCTTAAAAAATTCGCTGGAATGTCCTTTTGACCGTGCTCGAAGATGAAAGCGATAGCAATAATTGTTATTTTGATTTCTGTGCGATTTTCCCAAAATTTCGTATCTTTCGAACCTCAGAATTCCGCAGATATTTCTGGATATTGCGCTTCAAACGAATTCAGTCATAACAGCTGTGAGCTAACATTTTTTCAATAGCTGGGGACTATTATAAACATTATCTATGAAACACATGGGGACAATCTTAAGAAAAACGTGTTTTCTGGGATATTTTCTATATACGGATTGTCTACACTAGATTAGTCCGCGCGCTTTGCGCGCGTATGCCCTACTCCACGGGGCTTAATGTACGTCAGTTGTAGTGAATATTGTTATATTAGATGTCTAAAGTCAATATAAAGTTTTCCGAAGGAAAAGTTTCAGAAATGTATTGTATTTTTAAAAACATATAATACATCCGTTGTAACGTTTTTTAATGCCAAACTATTCGACGTATTGTGTTATTAAATTTTTTATAAATGATGATAGCATACACTAAAGATATTACGATAATACTATATTATATTCTATACTATACTATATTATATGTACCAATTCAGATTATATTATTCAGATTATTTCATATTATTGTATGTTAAATATACAATATATAATAGACTACCATATGTATTATAAAATAGTATAGAATGTAATATAATATAGTGTTACTGTAATATTTTCAATGTATGCTATCATCATCATCATTTATAAAAAATCTAATGACGCCGAATAGATTAGCATCAAAGAAACGTTACACTGAATTTTTTATTAAAGGACACCTAAAGTGAACTGCGTGGTATTCTTACAATGTCATTGAAGCGCCTGTGCCTCATGATGCATGTATTTTTAATACGAGAAAGAAAATTTTTCAACGAGCCTTCATCAATTTCCCTCGCGCCCCTTATTCTCCACCTCCTCTCCCTTTGTCAATTTCTCCCCGCACTTCGTTATGTATTCATAAATGGAACGCACCCAGAATAGTCGACATTGGCTGGATGCCACGTAGTCACGCAGAATTTGTAATGCCAATGGTTGGTAGGAATTGTCAGTGTGAAATCGTCACACATTGACGCGCCATTCTCCGCTCTTTAAACTACCCCTGCGAAAGTGTTGTATTTTCCATTCACCGCTGATGGTACCACTGGTAAAATGGCTGGCACACATGAGGTAGAAAGGTTACGTTGGAATGACTATCCTCGTCCGGAGCTTCGTTAGCCCCAGTTTGTACTTCAACCCCCCCACAGAGAGGGTGGGAGAACATAGTGACTACGATATGCGCACATATGCGATAACCATCACGTGTTACCTGAGAGAGAATAGAAGATGTGGGGGAAAAAGTGGAACAGTTGAACCACCGGGGGATTCGCGATTGAGTGCGACTAAACACACATCATCAAACTGATTTTGTATGTAACTCCAATCATCGCCCCTATTGACGACGGCATCAATCGTTATTTCAGCGGTGAAAAAAATTGGATAATTTGCATTAGGTTAGCATAATGAATCTTGAGTTGGCGCGGAACTAGGGCGACTATTCTATGAGAAAAAAAGTATTTTCATGGATAGCTTAGTTGCAGGGTTGCCAGATTTTGGCGGTTTATAGCCAAAACCTGTACAATTTTAAATGGGGTGACGTCACGATCTTGTAACACTGCTTAGTTATAACTCTCAGGAGAGTGAGGTTGAATTTAATTTAGGGGAAACCAATCGTGAAGTTTGGCATTTCAATGGCAGTACAATTGGATTTTTAATTTTTTAGCAACGGAAAGTTGAATATTCTTCAATTTACTTGAATTTTTAATCATACATCAATATTCAGGACATTTACATACATCAATATTCAGGACATATGTGCGCAGAATTTTTAATCATGAAAGCCCTTCAATTTTCAGTAAAACTGTCACTTATGAAGGAAAAATTTTTACCACGTGTCCTAATGTTAAAAAATTCGGTAATGTGTGACAATACATGAGTCCAAATTAATTTCAATAATTTATGCATCAAACTAAATGGTTTATCACTACAAACAATGATATAAATTTTTAAAAAAGTCGCTCTCCAACACAGAGGTTTAGTACCTCAAGAATATATTGTGGGGGGGGNGGGGGGGGGGGGGGGAATTTATTGAATTTATATTCACAAGTCAGAATTTATTCAGTCGTATTTTGATGTTGTGATGAATTGAGTCTCCTTGACGAGTGTCGAGTTGTTAATTGCGTGGTAATTTAGCTTTGCTTCAGCACTGGAAATTATTTAACATCTTTTTGACGATAAAATCCATAGATGCAGAAGTAATTAATTCTGTTATCTTAAATATGGATTTTAATTGATTGATTACAACATCCGGTATAGTAATTTTTACTCTACCGGCACGGCGTTTTTTATTTTTATCAGAATAAAATTTCTCTAACGTAGAATAAAATTTGATCATCATGTATAAATTTTTACTAAACTTCGGGATGCAAATGAGGAAACGATGACTCATGATACACTTTTATAGAACGGTAGGATAATTTTCATCAAAAATTTCTCTCCGTGTAGCAATTTTTTGATGTAGAGGAATGAAATTAATTCATCTTAACCCAGACCAATCTTTCGGTCAATTTTTGGGTTCTTTCACTTTATATCGTTCCGTAATAATCTCCATGTCAACAATATTCAGAAAAAATTACCGGAAATTTTGAATTTTTAGGTCAAATAAATGGAGGGGGGTATTCTATCACGTTACCAAAAATTCTAGTGAATATTTTAGAAGAATTTCCGAAAGGCTGATCTCCTGAAATTTCGTTGGAAAAGTGACGAGCTTGAAATTCCCAGAATTCGGCGCACAAATTCAGACAAAAATTCCCTTGAAGTTAACAATGATTACAGGCATCAAGACATTACAAAAAATCCTTTGATTCACATTGTGGAATCCTTCAGACGAAGTTCCTACACTCCTGAAAGGAGTTCAGCTCAACATCTGGCGCAATCGTGGTTTACTCAACGTCCCCGAGTCGTTGGATAATTGTTTGAAGGCGCTAGACCCTGCGAAAGGAAGGGGGTGGGCAGCAAAAGGCAGTTTCCCAACGAGGAAATGGTCTATATACATCGATAGAAAAATCTCCACAAATAATTTGTTTCTCCACCCACACTGTTAAAAATTTGCATCTGAATTTTCCCTGCTAAATTCCGGAAATTTGTATCGTATTCAAATTCCACTGAAATTTCCGGAAATCTTGTCATTGAAAAATCAAATATTCCATTAATTTTCTGTTCAAGGGAGCTGCAAATCAATAAAATACTTGATTTTTCAGTTCAATTATTCTGCGAAAATTCAGAAAAATGTAGGAAAAATTCAGTAGTGAAGTGGTAAACGGAGATAAGTCGACTTATCTCCCAGTTGAGTTTTTGAGGAATATTTCCGAATCTAAGGGAGATAGCGAAATTTTCGTAATTACATTTGTTGTAGCGCTCAATCGACACCATAAAAAAGGTTATAACAAAAATTTTGCTATCTTCCTTAGATTCCGAGATATTGATTGAAAACTGGTCAATAGTCAAAATTGACTTATCTCCTTTTACCACTTCGCTACTGAATTGAAAATTCATGTCATTTTGTTTCTGAATATTTATGTTCCACTGAAAATTCAATCAAGTTGTGAAATTTTTATCTCACTCTCACTGTAAACTCAAGAATTTCCGTGAATTCTACTTAAAACTGGAAATTTCATAACCATTTTTTTCCCAAATCCGATTCAATGTCACTCTCATCACATTTACTATAATATTTTCCATTTCAAAAAATTTCTAACAGTGCATTTAATCCACTATTTTTTTTCTCTGTTGTCAAATTTTTTGGGGAGTGAATGAAGTAAAGTTATTCTGAACAGATAATTACCCCGTTTATTCGTGTGTATATGCCAAGAGTGTTTAGGACGTATTCAACATTCAACTGCGCGAGTGGAGTGGAATGAGGAGGGGGAAATAAATTGTTTTGGAGTGCGATAAACGCCCATTATACCCCAGGTTCACACTCGGTATAAATACCCTAATGCACGGTGGATGTACGCAATGTTGGTGCCCGTAAGTGAATTGTTGGAGCCCGCGGGGCCGAGGAGGAGAGGCTGGGTGCTCAGGAGAGAAATGAAGCAGTGAACAGTAGGTGGAAGAGATGCACGTGCACAGATACATCTGGTGTGTATGGGGCTGGGGTGGGACCCCCTTGGGCATGATAACGACGCGATATTAACTGAATTAGCGAGGATATAAAGCCCACTTGCGGCTTAATCCCAACCACTTCGCGGAACGAATGACGCGGAGTTTCTAGGAATTTGGGTCGGTGTGTTTTTCTCGCATGTTGGGAGGATGAGGAGAAGAAGAAGAGAAATCCCGTGATGCTTCATCTCATGTGATTGCTACTGTTATTTTTTACTTTTACTGGAATACATCTACATTTTTGTACTTCTGGAATTAACGAAACAAGTAGAAATATTTCTAAATTGAGAATATTATTCTGAAGGGAACAAAATAAAACTACCACGAATTGGTAAAGTAGCATAAGTGCATTTTTTTCGGAAATATTTTCCAAAACCAAATCGGTTAACAACCATTGTTGGAAAATAACGCATTTTCGAAAAAAATGCACTTATCAAAGTTTACCACTTCTCAACAGAAAAAATAAAGCTTAAAATTTTTTTGCTTGAAATTTGCAGTTTACTTCGCTGAAATTTTAATAAAATGATGACAGTTCGACTGAAATTTCACTGCTTTTCGCCATTGAAAATTCACAATTTGGTGGAAAATCAATAGAACTGTCAATTTCAGTTCCATTATTTTAGAGAAATTAATTAAAACCAGAAAAATTGAGGCAAATAAAGTCTTGAAGTTTTAATTAATTGGAAATTGTGTGTAATTTGGTGCTAATTATTCATGTTCTTTAATTTCAGGATTTTTCCTGCCTAAATCAAATTCAATGTCACGCTCGTAAAAATTACTATTGAATTGTTCATGAAATTTCAGTTGAAGTTGAACTGATAAATCTACCAAATTGAATCAAATCGAACTAAAATTCTAAAACAGACGTGTAAAAAACGCACTGATAGAAAAACTTAAATTTCAACGATAGTCCCGCGATGTTTCAAAACAGCGCCATGAAATTGAATTTACTGGGAAAAATCAAGAAATTTCCAGTATCACTGAAAAATTGAATAGAATTTTCAATTCAGAAATATATTTCTTTGAATTTCCCAGGCTCCCTCAATTTTCAGGGAGCACTGGACCTAAAATTTACAGTTGTCATCGAATGCTCCATCAAATTATGAATTTCCTATCTCGAAATTCCTTGAAATTCCATTAAAAACTCTCACTCGATGAAATTTCCCCCCAAATACACCGAAAATGTCAGCAACCTGTTCTAAACAGTGCTTTCAGTTTCACAGATTATTTAAGGTTTTCCCTCCGGCTGAATTCCACGCCTCAATGTGCGCTCACATAATAAAGAATAAAAAACACCACCACCATAGTGTAAGCCGTACACAGCCCTTCGGGCCCACCTGATAAATTGGGGAAAACGATTTGATTAACTTCTCGACTATACGTCACTTCGGTACACCGGGAATAGAATCGATGCCTCTCGCGGTCGGACGGTTTACACGTGTCTTTACATATGTACGCGTCCACTACGCAATTTCGCTGTTGTATACTCCACAGTCCCCTTTCTACTCTTGCCCCCTCCCCCCGCCACTCCTGCCACTAGTGTGTGCATTCAAAATCCCTCTCTTTCCACTCTCGAGTCCCTCTGTGGACGACGGTTGATCCGCTTTTTTCGTACTTCCATTTTGTCGTGTTTTCCAGAAATAGAAGAAAAATATGTTTTAACAGAGGGAAAAAAATTGGTACCTTTGTTTTTCCCCAGCGAGACAGTCGCTGAATGATTTTCAGAATAATGAAAATACCATGAGAGCTTTTTCAAAATCCGTGGAATAACGGAATGGTATCTGTTTGAAACTTACGTAAAATTGGTTGAATAATTATCAATCAATTAATCTCTTGATTAATGCAAATATTGAAACAACTGTTGCAGATGAATGAGGGAATTTAATAATGTAGATTCAGAAGACTGATTGAATTAAGCTGACAGTTTGCTGGACATTTTGTCATCCGAGAATTTTCTGTTTTCGTTGCTGTGTTGAATAAATGTTGCCACTCACACGTGTCACCTCAACCCGGTCATTTTGCCCCGCTGGCTCCAGAGGGCTTCAGAGCTTGACTCCACTACTCCCACGTGATTTCTCTCATTTCACTCGGTCTCCCAACTGCGCACGCCTTCGTAAGCTGTACGTGCCACTGCTTATCCACCCACTTTTTCATGTTGATTTTTTCCCCAGTTCCCTCTACTGTTTTCATGTATTTTTTATCCCTTGTTCTCCCTCTCGGATTCACGCGTGCTGTCGAGGTGCATGAGGCACTCGAGTGAGCCCCTGTACCACCAGAAATTATGCAATTCTTGTGTAATTGCTCAGCTCACTGTGCCAAGAGGGAGCATACACGTTTACCTTTGATGTGATACAATGGAGCATTCGAGGGATATATTGAAACAGTGGTTATACCCGTGTCATAACATTTGCACTGGAGGGATAACATTGAGACCTTTGTGGAAATTGATTTCATCACCACTGTTCGGGATAAATTAAAATTGCATGGACAGTTTAGTCGTAATTACCGGGAGAACGGGACGAGACGAGACGGGAAAATGCAGCTTCTCGAAGACGCATAATCGGAAGGTCACGGGTTCAAATCCCGGTCTGGACTATCCATTTTTCAGTAAATTTTCTGGTTATTCATATTGAGAATAATCCCGGTTCCCCTCCTACCTCATCCAAATCCCATCCAATCATTTCCTATGACGTCACAAAGATGTGAAACGCTATTAGATAAACTCCCTTCTTTAATTTACGAGACGAGAAGATGCAGTTTCTCGTTTCGTCGTCAGGAAACCACTCTCTCGTCGCGTCTTGTATCGAAATACGAGAGCAATTTCTTCGCTCGTCTTGTCGAGAATTAAGAGATTCTCTCGTCTCATTTGGTCTCGTCATGTCTCGTTTGTCTCGTCTCGTTTCTCTCGCGTCTCGCGGCATCACTATGCGTAATTATTGTTTAAATAATAAAATATGATCACTGAAGTAAATCAAGTAAGCAATTTTCAATTAATAATCTCATTCTAAATTACTGAATCTTCTTCTCATGGAAATCAATTCAGTAATTTAGAATGAGATTGATATTGCATAATAATCCTCTGCACAATCTTGTTGACTTGGAAAATGTTTTTTTTTCCATGCAGCAGAGCTCGGAAATGGAGATTTTCTCATTTTTCCTCTGCACACCGAAATGTATGAAGAGGAAATGACATTTATTCTGTGTCGCGTGTCAGCTCACGGTGTCACGTTGCCGTTAACGAGATTCGACCTTCGTCACACTGTGAGCCATGTCAACACGATAACGGTCTAATGGATGCCTGTAATACTTGTTTATCTCTCGCGTGCGTATCATCCCCCCATCGTTTTCGGATTTCATTTCATTGGAAATGTAAGATGAATTTCATCTCCGTGAGATTTTTTTCGGGGAAAATGAAATTGGGGAGGAATGAGTGGTGCATATCAGGTAACTTCATGAATATTTGATCAATAAATTGATGGTGTCTTCGTTTTATCGCAAGAATGAAGTAATTTTATCTGATTTTATTTAGAGATGAGTCACTCAAAACGAATGACAATATCACTGGAAATTAGTATTGTCGTTGTAAATTGGTGATGAATTCACTGAATTTCATAATTTTGCACTCGTTGAATTGCACAATCACGATAATTGAGGATAAATTCTTGTAAATCAGTGACATATCCCTGCAAATAAAATTTTTCTCTACACTGACAAAGGATTAGCTATTGTTAACGAATGGATTTCGTTGGAGACGAGGGTCTATTCGGTCTCATCAAATGTTCATTCGTTAATAGTTAACAAATGCATATTTGAGGATGCTTGTTTGACTCGCTTTTCACCTTTCAAGTGACCCATTCGTTAACTATTAACGAACATTCATTTGGTCAGATTCAACTCTACCATTCGTTAATATTGAACGAATTTCGTTTGGAATGAATGAATCAATCTATCAGTGTACGAACATTCTTCAAATAAATCACTATTGCAACTGTGACAGTTCTCAATTCAAGACCTTTCCTATTCATCTCCGAATAACAATCTTCTTTCAAAATTGCTCGTGCCATTCTGCATTCTGACAGTAACGCATATTCCAGAATTACTCATTCTCCTATATCTCCCATGTTCGATAACGAATGATACCCCCTAAGCTGCTCCTCTCCCCCTCAACACATAAATATTTCATCAAAATAGAATTTCCCTTAAAAAAAATTTCCAGCAAGAATTACCCCAGATCCGCCTCCAACCCAATATTCATGAAGGAATCTACAGCATCTCCCTGTCGTTATACTCGAGATTCAATAAGCCCTATTCCTCGGTCACCCTCGTCCGCACAAACTCACCCCACCCGCCCCCCAGTCTCTCTATCCCTCAGAGGGACAACTTTGTTTAAGTTCCACGAGGTCGACCACGATAACCTTTGGAGTAAGCCCACCCCCTGCGCCCCCTCGTCACTCCTCTCCAAAACCCCTGATAAGTCTTCCGGTATTTCCCTCCCCCCTCCCATCGACTACCGTACGACCCAGCGAAGCGATAAGGCCGCAAGCCCCACACCCCCACTGATGTCCCAATAGTTCTCATTAGCGACTAAATGACCAACGAATATCGAGTTTGGTCCACTGAAAATTCATCCAAAACCTCATTTCATTTTTCCCCTCCGGTAAAAATCATCGTTATTGAAAATCGAGGAGAATTCAATGGACTTCTATCGTCGGTGTTGATTAAAAAAAAAGGCTCAATTGCTATTTCCGTAATTAAGATTCTTCGGGTTTTAAAGAGACATTATGGAGAGACAAAAAAAATCAAAACAAAGCTGTTTGTCAATTGAAAGGTCAACAATGCCTTTTATATTTACACTCCTCATCATTTCTTTTAATCAAGAAGTGGAAGCGAAAGACCGAAGACAATGAGAGAGAGAGAGAGAGAGAGAGAGTTGGCGTCTTTTGCCTCTGTGCCTTTTTCCTCCGCCCTCTTTTTCCCTCATTTTTCTTTGTTTGTTTTTTTTTAATCGCGAGTTTTGCCTTCGGGACGACTCCCCTGTTGTGCAGAAGAACCGGCCTCAATCCACATCCCCGAAAAATCAAACCTCAGCCTCGCCCCCATTTTCTCTCGAAATAAAAGGAGGAAAATTGTGGGGGGGAGGAGGAAAATATTCGGCGGGAGTTGTTCCAGGGGGTTCGGAGGAACGGGGAGAAGGCACCGGAGGAGTGTATATCAAAGTGGAAAATGAAAGGCGGGCAAAGACTAGCCGGAGATGCGAGAGAGGTTGTACTGTACCACGCGACCCTCCCCAGAAAATAATACCGGACGGATGCACACCCCGTGCTCCTAATTCCTTTTTTTCTCCCCTCGTTTTTACTCCATTTTTCGTTTTTTTTCTCAGCTCCCTGTTTATTTCTGTGTGCTTGCCACTTGGAATTAGCATGATGAAACAATTAAGTGTGGGGAGAATGGCGAGCGAAGTGTTCGCCTTTGTTGGGTTTTGGTAATTTTATTGAGCGGCGTGTGGGGATCTGGAGATTGCGTCTTTGATTTTAAACTGTTGGAAATATTTGGACGAAAATTCCGGTGCAGTTCTTGGGAATTTTCATTAAGTGCAAGTTCAACTGGAATTTCAGAGATTTTTATCGTTGAAAATCCACAATTTGAAATTCCATTTTTCTTTCAATTACACGGAGAGAAATTTTTGATAAAAATTATCCTACTGTTCTATAAAAGTGTGTCATGAGTCATCGTTTCCTCATTTCTATCCCGAAATTTAGTGAAAATTAATATATGATGATCAAATTTTATTCGACGTTAGAGAAATTTTATCCTGATAGAAATAAAAATCGCCGTGCCGGAAGAGTAAAAATTACTGTACCGGTAGAGTAAAATTTACCAATCGTTCTGGAATTTTCGTTCTACATAAAAATTTCCCGAAAACATCAGATATTAAAAAATCCTCGGCATTTGACACGAAAAATTCAGCGAAAAATTCCCAGCCGCTTTTTCGAAACAATAATTCCAAGATTGAAAAACAAATTTAAAAAATGTTTCCTTTTCATTCTTAGCAGTACGTATCCCCTGAGAATCCACTCCAGTCATAAGTAAATGCTCTCCCAGCAGACGCTGGAGTTTTCTCTCTGCCTCTCCCCCCTTCAACCTCAAGGGCTTCCACTCGCTCTCCTCTCCAATCTCGTGTGCACCAGCACCAATCCCAGGGACGGTTAACGTTTGTTGGACTTTCGTTAAATAGAGAGAGGAAACACCGAAAATGTCGGGCCAACGATAAAGAGAAGAGATACGTAATGGAAATCAGAGAGAAACTGAGAGAGTAAAATAAAAGTCGGAGAGAGGTACGAGAGTGGGATGAAATTTGTGGGTGCTTTAATTCGGTTGGTTCACCGTTGGGTATACCCCCCCGCCCTCACCTCTTCCTCCCCAAGCCCTCTTGAAACAGACCAGAAATACACGAAGCACGTGGGAAATCCACGCTGCAAATACCTGACCCAGGAGAATTTCTCGATTTCACGTACAGAGCAAATCTAATACCTTAATGGAATTTTAACTAAACAATTTCCGTTTTAAAAAGTTTCTTTCGGATGAGAATTATTCAATCAGGGATTTTCCTGTATGTGCAATCTTCACGATTGCCACATTTCTCTCTTCAGATGGGGCCAATTGAATTGACTGAGGAATAATTTTCTTGTATTTTTTTTAGGTGAGATGGAGTCTATCGTGGAGAGATATCACTGGAGCACGTGGTTGCTGTGGGAAAGGGGAAATTAACAAATAGAATTGGCTGCTTTTTTGAAGTTCGTTTCATTGGAAATGTAGGACAAAGACTTTTTTTTGGGGGAAATGGAATTGAAATTAAGAATTTCCAAGTATTTTTTACAGTTTGGTATAGACCACATTATAGATTCACTCATTTTCAATTATCAAAATTGGCAATTGAATTGCGTGAGAAAAAATTGAAAAAATCGTGAATATTCCGCGTTATTCAGATTGCATTTTGCACAGAAGTCTTATTTTTTCAAATTCTGAATATGAATAAATTTGTTACTATTCCGAACAAACGATTTTTATGGTGGAGAATTGATTGTTTATAAACTCGCATAAACTCTAAAATGCTCGCAATTTTCAAAAATTGCAATTTTTTAATCATTTCATCAATCTTCCTCCAAAAGTAAACTTCCTAATTATTTTTTAGGTTTTTGAAATGTTTTCTAACAGTTCAGTATCGAATTCAAATTCAGACCTGCAATGTTTAAATAATAAAATCATTGTAAAATGTCCGAAAACTTAGAGTCAAATGGGGCTCAAATGAAAGCTCTTATGATCGACTACAAAATTAGAAGAACATTTCCCTAGAGAAAAAATAGACAAAGTACTTTGGATATCCTTAACTTGTAACTTGTCGAAAATCGCGACGTGTTCAACTGCGAGAGAATATTTAATCTACAAATTGATTATATTTTATATTTATTACAAGAAATAATTAATTTGATCCGACTTTATCATTTTTTTTCATTTTGTAAATTTTGTTCAACAATTCCACAGAGAAAAAAAGTTTCTAGTTTACATAACATCATGAACAATTATTACACATCCATACACGGAGAAAAATTTCGAGAAAAATTATCAAACAAGTCAAGTCATCGTGGAGCAACTTCGATTTCCAGTGCTTTTTCATCTAAAATAGGAGAAAAAATGCGAGATTAATAGTGAATTTTACTTACTATCCCATCAAAAATTATCCCAGTGAACGTGAATAATTGAGACAATGATTTTTACCGAACCCATGTGGGAAATATTCACTTTCGTCGTCGCCATGACCTTCAGACAGGTACAACACAAACAATCCCCTGTCACTGTGGGAAATTTTACTAAACAAGAGGATAATTGTTGCATCCATCGGTCTTTTTTTACCGAGAACATCGTAAGATATCCCCTAAAAACCGGTATTTTTCATTGAATTACATTTCACCTCACGATTACCATTCGTATAGTAAAATTTGTCACGATTTTCGAGGTAATTTTTATCCAACTTTTCGCTGCGTATAGATTCGTTCTCTTCGTCATCTAAACAATTTGATTACTAACTAATGAACTTGGATCAATGAAACATTAGTTTATATTTAAAAAACTGTCAATTAATTGGGGCCAATGTAATTGACTGAGGAATAATTTCCTCGTATTTTTTGTTGTTCTCAGTGGAATGGAGACTGCACCGTGGAGAGATATCACAGGAATACGTGGCTGATGTGGTCAATAGGTTTTTCAACGGGTGGGGGCTGCGGAGGAAATGAACAAATGGAATTAGCTGCGGTGTGAATTTACGATTGGAGAGAGATTCAGGGGGGGAAATGGTTATAGAAGATCACGTAGTGAATTCGGCGCTTCTTGAAAGGGGGAGGTGGCGGCACGGGTTGCAAGATGCTTCGGACTGAGAGGCAGATGCGCTGAATAGCCTCACGGCTAGTCGAGGTGTTCAACTCCGGTTTTAAAAGTAAAGTGAGGCAATGTGGACCACTCTCCAAATATCCCGGAGTAATTTATCAGATACTTTAATTAGTGAAATAAAAAATACAAAGAAGATCTGTCGATCTTGATCTCGTTGAGAAAAAAATTGATGCAATTTTTAAAAATATTCGTTCAATGTTGGTTTTGTGAGTGGATTTTTCTGGGTTCTAACCCACTGGTCCATGATTCCAGAGCTCAGTAATTTTTCGAACGTTCATATGGTGCCGAAAGTCTTCTTCTCTTCTCTTAAAAATCCAGAAAAATTCATTGTAACCTTTTGGCATAAATCATGCTGAAGAATGGTATCTTTTATTGCCCGCATCGAAATTAGATTGCCGCTTATAAACGTCCCCATATAATGTTCCAGAGACTCTAAGAGTTTCTGGAATTGTGGTAGCATACGTTCAGAGTCGACCTGTTAAATTATTGCCCGGCGTTATGTACGAGAGTCTCGGGGAATAAGAACACGAGAAAAAAGTCGTAGCCAGGAATTAGCTCGAGTACTGTAAGATTCAAGGCGACCTGCGATCTCATGAGACTCGACTGCTTCAGTGCAGAATATTTTGTGTTCAATTGAGAATGTAAAGTGCGGGCGAGGGGTACCTCCACCCAGGAAAATAACGCATTGGAACCAAATAAAACTCTATTTGAACAGTTTCTTGGTTATTTCAACAATATTGTCAGTTATTATTTCCTGAGAACGCATCACGACTAATTAGGATGCAGTATTTTGCGTCATGCAGTGTTAAAAATTTCTCATTGAAATTTCAAGAAATTTTTTCATTGAAAATTTACAATCTCGTGGAGAAATCCGTGAATTTCAGTTCAATTAGTCTGGAACAATGAATGAAAAATGAGGAAAATTCAGAGAAGTTTCTCTTTGAATTCCAGATTTCTCTGAATTTTCAAGAAATTTCTTTAAAAATCATGGAATTCCGAAGCTTTTAAAGGAATTCTCTGAAAATTGAAGGGGATTTGGCAGCTAATTTTCATTTCCACTTGAAAATTCATGTAAATTCTGAAATTCCCGTCTTTCTGCCGTTAGAAAATAGGAATTTTACATGAATTTTCAGAAAACTTGACATTCCATTGACTTTTTCCCCTTAAGTGGAATTCCGAGTTTTTTACGGAAAATTCAGCCAAATTTTGGTAACAGTGTATTTTATGCGAATAAAAGGCAAAACAAATAAAACTTTAGCTAGAATAAATTTTATATCGGATATTGCACTTACTTTTGGATATTACAGAATACACTGTTGAAAATTTGCTACTGAAATTTCCGGTAAGTCTTAGCAATTTCGAACAAGTATCATTTCCATTGAAATTTCAAGGAATTTTAACATTGAAAATGCAGATTTTCGTGGAAAAATAAAAAAGAACTGTACATTTCAGTTCCATTTTCCACTGAGAATGAATAGAAAACCAGAAAATTCCGGTAAATATATTCTTGAATTTTCAGAATAGTGACACTAAATGCGATTTAGGGGGAAAAAAATCATGAAATATCAGACTTCACTGAAAATTCAATGTCATTTGACTCAGAATATTCATATTAGATTGAGAATCCCAATAATTTAAGGAATTCTCGTCTTTATGTTGCTTAAAATTCTGGAACTTTGCTGAATTTTCAGTGAAATCTGAAATTTCATTTTTTCCCCTAAATCGCAGTCAGTGTCACTGTCCTGAAAATTAGCAGTCAACTGTCCATAAAATTTCTTTTTTTCTGACAGTGTAGCTTTGGGTATTCCACACTCGCTGTTCATTGTAGTCGTGAAACGGTAAAACAATTCAAGTCGGTTTGGAGGAGTCACCACCAGTGATTGCAACCAAAGTGCAATATCGTCTCGCATTGAAGTGCAATTCCCCTACAGCAGAACGTGTCCGACCAAAGCGTATTTTCAACGTCACCCAGTGGGACTGAACCCCGCAGCGTTCGATTGTTCGTCAGTTGGGAAATGTAACACGTCTGACGACGATGGATTCACGGATGACGAGGGTGAAAATTTTCGCTGATAAGAGGACGAGTGGTTGAACGGACGAAATCGGGTGAAAAATGTACTCTGGGGCTCATGAACAGTGGCCCTTGCCGAGGCTAAAATCAAGGGGCCATTAATTTTCGGAGCTGTCGTCGCACACTCCCGTCAAGGGGCCCGCATTTTCCCACCTCAAAGTCACGCATTCAGTTTATCGAATCAATCAATAGCGAGCTGCGTGTACAGACGTCTCGAGCCCCAGAAGATAATTCTCGTGGGAAAGGGGAAATTCTCTCGAGGGAAATGGAAAACCATCTTGATCTTTTCCTCAATCGTGCTCTCAAAAAATAGAACAATTTTTCATTGACTTGATTTTAAATATCAAGCAACAAAAATATAGATTCGAATTATGGAAGAATAAGAGAGCATATTTTAACACGAACAGTTTTTCAATTTGCATATAAAATTCAATTATTATTCTTCATTGCATCATTCGTCGATTGAATATGAACTCAAGGCAATTGCAATTTCCAATGCAGGTGTTCTATAAAAATTGATGGAAATGAAAAAAAAAATCGAATAAAAAAATTAATGATTTTTTAATTAATTGAAAATTCAACGTAATTTGGTACCAAATATTCATGTTTTCATTAGAGATTGCAGAGAAGTGAGGAATTTCTGTTTTCCTGCTACACAACAATTTTGAATTGCAAACTGAATTTTTTCTAAAAATGGAAATTCCATAATTCTTCATCCTTAAATCGAATTCAATGCCTCCCTCCCAAACGTTGCTGTACCCTCCATAAAATCTCATTTTTTTTAACAAAGTACTATACTCATTAATCCTCACAAAGTAATAACTATCGCTTCAAATCGATTATCAGAATTTTCAAATACAAACTACTCGTATAGGGTAGATGGTGCCTGTACCGCCAACCCGTATTTCTCAACATTGCCTGAGCAAATTTTTTTTTCTTTTTTTATTATGCCAATATTTGATAACAAGAAATAATTTCAACAGAAATTTTCACTTTTCTCCCGTGGAAACATCGTTAAACAAAATCCAAATCATTTCCTACCAAATTCTTAAAATATTTCGACCCCAGAATTTAAGATTTTTCAAATTTTCAGTTGCTCCATAATTGAATGGAGTGCGAAATATATGGTCGTTATACATTTCCAAGTCCATTGCGACTTTTTCGATAGCAGAAAAATATCTTTACAAGTTATTATTGGCTATTTTATCAGCCTCCGCGTTTGTGGGTAATGCCGCCCAGGGTTTCTATACACTGATAGAACGGATTAGTTATTGTTAACGAATGGATTTTGGTTGGAGGTTCGGGTCTATTCGGTCTCACCAAATGTTCCTTCGTTAATAGTTAACGAATGTATATTTGAGGAGCCTTGTTTGACTTGACTTTCGCCATTCAAGTGAACCATTTGTTAACTATTAACGAATATTCATTTAGGCATATTCAACTCTACCATTCGTTAATAGTTAACGAATCTCGTTTGGAATAAATGAATCATTCTATCAGTGTAGGGCTGCTAGACTCTGCAGCTAGAGGGCGGTCGAGTGATAGCTCGATTGTGTGGGGTAGTCAGTGGCCACTGGAACATCGGGTAAATTCAGGATAATTTATTCTTATTCACGTGAAATCTTTCTTAAAAATGGAGCCAAAGAATGGAAACGAAAAATGAAAACAGGAAAAATTATAACAGTTTGTCTGTATTGCTCAAAAAATTCATCAAAACGAGGCGGGCGGTATTGGGCGCATGCCGGGTGGTATTACCCTCAAAGTTCGATTTCATCGCTCACTGGCCGATGGCAATTGAATTACATAATTAAATACGTTTAATGTTAATAAAAAATCTGTAGTCTCCATATCTTCGAGTAAACACCTCGAAGAACCGATTCCAACCGTTTATGACTCCTTGTAGAGTGCGAGGCTGGAAGAAAATACTCATTTGCCTGAGGTGGGCGGTACATGCATCAGCTACCCTACTAAACAAAAAGACAAAACTGCTTTTTTTGAACTAATACTTTCTCTAGCAAAGAAGACGCTTCGATGAAAAAAATATTGAAGACTATATAATTAATGCGATCATAGATGTAATCACGACGGAATATTCACAACTATGCCAAGTCGTCGGGAACTTTATAATTGCCGAGTAAATTACCCACCGTTTCAGCCCCCCCGCTAGCCCCTATTCCCAAAGCATTTTTGCAGGCAAGAAACCCCAGAGTTTCCCTCCACTTTTCATCATCCAGCGGTGAATCTAAATTTATTGAAAATTAAGGTTGATTTTATCGTCCAGAAACTTTCCAATTTTCCGTCCCTTCGCGAGGGCTATCAAGAAGAATGCAATTTGTGGGTATTCACTGTTCACCAGCTCCGACTCCCTCTCAATTAATAATATTTCGCATACCCGAGTGGAAATTCTGTTCAGGTCTCGATCAGAAACTGATCAAGTCTGATCCGAAATTCTGATCAGGCATGTTACGCCTCTGCCTTAGGTTTTTCCACTAGGGTTTCTCCGCCTTCCATCATTAGGTATTAATTAAATTTAATTTTTTGAGAGAAAAAATTAGCAACTTCCTAGCCAGGAATCGAACCCCGGACCTCCCAATGTCGCGTCGGGTGCTCTTACCATCTGAGCTACCAGGACACTTACGAATTTCACTCTCAAATTGACTCATACCCGAGTGGAAATTCTGTTCAGGTCTCGATCAGAAACTGATCAAGTCCGATCCGAAATTCTGATCAGGCATGTTACGCCTCTGCCGTAGGTTTTTCCACTAGGGTAGTTCATAGGGGGGAGCGTTCGTTACAATCACTTTTGTGGCGTAGTTGTGGTAACCACTTGCGTACGATGGTGGACCAACTATACAACTAGCGCAAAGACCACGTCAAAATATACGTGAGTTTCCTAATGCGATTCAAACTCGTGATAACTAGTGTAACGAAATTATCCGATAACTGTCGTGCATCTGGGCCTGGTGGTATGTTAACGGCGCTGTGATACATGCTGCAAGGACTCAGGGGCAGGATTCCATGCAGCACGTCTCTCAACTGTTGCCCAGTGAGACTACAATTTCAAGGGTTTGATTATTGGGTCATTGTTTGGGCAGCAATCGTCAAGTTGGACTGAATAATCGTTATTCATTTTATTGAACGATCGAGATTGTTTCAAATGGAAGTCTGTCTTTAGCTTTCAAAATTTTTTCAATATCGTCAAGTTTTGCGTTGTTCACAGTTTAAAATTTTTGTCTGAAATTTTGGATAATGAATGGAGACGGTAAATTTGAGTTCAATTATTCCATGAAAATGGATAGAAATCAGAAAAATTCGAGTAAACAAATGTATGAATTTTCAATTAATTGAAATTTTTACATTCATCTTTTGATTGGAGATTGTAGTAAAGTGAGGAACTCTCATTTTCCTGCCACATAAAAATTCTTTCAATTTCAATTACTGGGTAATTTTTTAGGTAACAATTATCAAGTTGGACAGAACGATTGTTGTTGATTTTATTCAAGGATCGAGATTATTTCAAATGGAATTCTGTCTTTAGCTTTCAAAAATTCTTTCAATATCGCTTATTTTTGTGTTGTTCACAGCTTAAAATTTTTGTCTGACATTTTCGGTAATGAATGGAACCGATCAATTTCATTTCAATTATTCCATGAAACTGAATAGAAATTCAGAGTCATTTATTATCAAATATTCATGTTTTAATTGGAGTAATAAAGTGAAAAATTCTCATTTTCCTGCCACACAAAAATTCTTTCAATTTCGATTATTGGGTAATTGTTTAGGTAACAATTGTCAAGTTGCACAGATTAATTGTTATTCATTTTATTCACCAATCAAGATTGTTTCAAATGGAATCCTGTCTTTAGCTTCCAAAAATTCTTTCAATATCTTCTATTATTGTGTTGTTCTCTGTTTAAAATTTCCATCAAGTGATGATTCCACTGAATTTTAGATGAATTTCACCCTTGAAAATTTACTATTCGATAGAAAAATCAATCGAAACTGTTTAAAAAAATTTGAATTCTTGTTTTAGTTTTTAAAAAATCGATTTAAATACAAGTGTTTCATTCAGTTTTGTATACAGAAAAATGCTGTCTGTGTTTTTATTCACATCCACTTAACAGTTTTTCGAATATGAACAAATGTTTCCTAGAGCCAAATAAAGACTCTGTTTGGAATGGATCAACTACTCATTTCATATGACATTAAAACATTTTCATAGGAGTGATTTAAAAAAATGTATTTAATTTTAACGGTGCATTTCCCTTTTAACAGTGCATTCTCACTGAATCATGAAAATATTTCAACCAGAACGGAATTTTCTGTTTTCAACAATTCTATTGAAATAAAAAGTTTTAAATTCATTTCTCCGTTATTCCCGTTTGTAATTTCGTCGATTTTTATTTTCTCCTTTTGCTTTGCATCTACAAATTTATAGTTTTCAAAAGTCCCTTTGAACGACGTAAAAAAATCCATGTAGTCGGTATACACAGAGTGTTTGACCGAACGGATTGAGTAAAATTGCCGGTAAAAACCTGCCCTTTAGATACACGGGTTTGGGTAAAAAGAATCTAAAAAACGGGGAACGCAGAATCGTCCAAAAAGCACTTTCCACCCCAATTCGGCCGGCGGTCACCAAACTCATATACTCTCAACAAAAAAGAATGTGCGTCCCTCCAGTGTTCGCTTTTTTCCCCCAACTCAACTTCTCTCTGTTCTACCACACGACTTTTATGACACAGTTTTATGACTCGGGAGTGAGTTTAACCCATCCTCCCCTTCTCACTACCGTTCTGTCTTTTTGACCAATTTAATACACTCCTTGTCGGTGTGAACCCGTCTCTCCTCCTTGTACAATACCAAAATCATGTTCAATGCTCTTCCCTGGGGATTTTAGGGTGACCAGGCCAATTGCTGGACGGTTAAAGGAAATTCGAGTTTCGTGCTAAGATCTATTATACTAGTATATTGTGCATCAAGGGCCGAAAGTCATGTTTTCCCGCCCGAGGTGCACATGCTATTTTTTAACACGCCTGCAGAGGAAAGTTTGTATTTTGCTGTCTGATGAGCGGGAGGAAAGTACGAACAGGTGTGTGAAAAAATATTATCCCCTTCTATTTTCCACGAATTAGAAGAAATATCAACGTTTTCCAATCGTCAATTTGCCATTAACCCTTCTCCGACCACTCATTAACCCACTCTCCAAGCACTCCTCCAAAACAATTAGGCAATAGCTACCTGAAGCGACCGTTCTCCCTCAGAGAAAAATCCAATTCCCAGTGAAACGTCCGCTTACCACTCTATGAAATCTCATCTCAACCATCTTCATCACCTCCTTCTTTTCACTTTTCATCCACTCCGTTTGCTCTTTCCCCAAGTAGCGCGATTACCCCCGCTCTCATAACTAGAGAGACTAGAAACGATCGCGCGAAAGTCGCGTTAATTAGCTCTCGACGGGGGAGGAAAATGTAATCGTCCAACCCATTTTTATCGTCTCTCATACTTAACCCCTCCCCCACCCCCTCGAGGCTATTGCCATCAACCTTTCGCCTTTTTATGAAGAAGAATCCAAAAGTCTGTCGGTAAGAGCCCTCATCTCCGGTAACTTTGGGGAGTGTCGTCCAGAGGTCAGCACCAGTTCGAATATTTCCTGTCGATTTATTTCACCTATTGCTGAAGGGTGGACGAGCGCCCGGGGCTGGGGATTAATCACACCCTCGTCCACCGACTGTCTCTCGTATTGTTTTTTGTCCCCTCGACCTTGTTGACCCTGGGATCCGATAAGTGATCACAAACGTCAATTTGCAGGTTTTCGGAAAAGAACGAAAAGTGGTAAAAACACTTACGGAGTTTTTTATTTTCACAGATTTGATTTTCGGTTTTTTTTAGAGGTGGAATTTTTTTTTGTTAGGGCCATGCATTCAGAGAGGCAATGCATTTCAAACGAGTGGAAATCTGTATTAAAAATTCTTTTCATGGGATAATTGAATTAAAATTTACAATTTGCAATGATTTTCTCATCAAATAATGAATTTTCAATGTGAAAATCCCTTGACATTTCAGTGAATCTGTCACTTTAATTGATGAAACCTTCCAAAAAGTGCATGGAAAACTTCGCAGGGAAAGAAACGTTTTGATTTTCCGGGGCATGTCTGATCATCAGTGATTTTTACCACTGAAATCTGGTTATCGATTCCTACAAATTAGACATGAGTCCCCGGAAATCCGTGATAGTAGTCTGACAATTAGTGACAATGTTAACTGAAAATTAGTGAGAAAGTCACAAAATTTGAAAATTTTCCACTCACTTAATTTCACAATTGCAAATTTCTAATAATTGGGGATATATTCCTGAAAATCAGTGACATGTCTCTGAAAATCTAAACTCCTTTTTCTCCGTGTTCAGTCAAAAATTTGTAAAACTGTACACTCTGCATTCCTTCTCCTCCCTACCCAAACAGTGCTCCCAGTTTCACTTAATGACATCTTTATTCAGATCATGGAAACATTACTTGAAATGGTAAAAACTGTTATTTCGATGTGAATAAAATGGCAAATAAAAATCAAGTAAAAATTTGAATAAACCCATTCATTTAATTCCAGGAAAATTGATTAAATTTTACTAAAAAATTCATCCGAAAATGTCTCTCCACTGAGCCCCAAGAGAATGTAAATCTGTCTCATGCAGTTATCAATACCGTACAAACCACAAATAATAACTTCCAAGAAGACTCGCTTCTCTCGTAGCCCAAGGGTGTCTCCTCCAAAGAGATGAGAACAGAAGAAAATTCCCTTCAAACATTGTCCCTCGGGTCACATGTTCGTCGCCCTTGTCAACATTGTCTCAACCTCTAAAAGAGTGACGAAACACCCAAAACAAGAGCGCAAAAACTAAAAAAATTCATTTTATTCGAATTCAATTAATGCAACTGCACCGGCCATGCATCATTCCTGGCTTTTGCCACCAATTTTTGTTCGCCTCTCCACCAATAAACTATTTACCATATTCACAAATCGTTCTTCCCCAGTCTATTGACTCAATTATGGCAAAAAACATCCCTACAGATTAAAGCGTCACGAACTAGGCGAATGGAGTTATTTTTTTTGTTTAAATTTTTTTGTCCCATGCAAACATCGAGTCTGGGCAACGTTCCGTAAAATGTATATTTGATTCTGCATGACAATACACCATATTCATCGTCAATCATGGAGCGAGAATTTTCACGATGAAAAATTTTCTATTTGAAATTCGACAAATAATTCGGAACGTTGATCTCCCGCTGGACAATCCACTATGATCGATGCAGGGTCACTCCAGAGGCAGTCAGTGATATTTTTTTCCGTTCTGTTTTTTCACTGTCAGAACGTTTATTCGGGGATGGCTTTTACCACTCTCAGGATACTGCGTAGTATCCAATGGACAAATACACTGAGAAAAACAAAGTTTTTTGAAAAGTAAGTCTTTACTTATATCAAGAAACTCGTGGCTTGACCATTTTCAAGAGCAAATGTCTTCCACTAAAACGAAAAAAACTTTCGTCGAGAAATTTTGTACTTTTCCGAAAGACGAGGAGAATTTCTTGATGAGAAAAAAGCGATTTCTCAAACCAAGTAAAATTGAATTAATTCGTTTAATAGTTTTTTGGCATCAATTCTAAAATATTTTAATGCAAAAAATACTTGAATTGATTTGAGAACTTGTTTTCTTGATATGAAACAATAGCTCTTATCTTGCGGACAAGTATAAATTTCTTGGCGAAAAATTTTTTTTTCTTAGTTTGAGAAGATTTTTTTTTCTTATTGTGCGCTTGGCAATTTTCAAGTCATGAATTTCTTGATACGTACGTCTCAAAAAACTCTTGTTTTCTCAGTGTAGTAAGAGAAGAATATTTCCAAGTTAAGACTGTCTATGACGCCAAAACTGGTAATAATAATTTGTTTTAACATGGATTTCATAGATATGATCATGCACTATTGAATAATTTTGCTGAAAGTCTCCGTACTTTTTTTGGAAATTTTTATTACATTATAGTTTCACTGATACCTCAAGTCCTTTTATCTTTCAAAATTCAAACTGTCATGAAAACACAATTTTAGTTCCATTAATTCTGGAAAATTACTATTAGAAATCGGGAAAATTCGGTAAATCTTTTTTTGAATTGTCAATGGATTAAAATTTCAAGTAGTTTGGGAAATCTTTCTCCTCCTGCTGTTCAAAATGGAAAATTTCCTTGAATTTCGAATGAAATCTTAAATCTCATGATTTTTTTTTCTGAATTGAATTCAATGTGACTCTCCTGAAAATTACCAGGCAACTGTCCATTAACGTGAAATGTTTTTAACGAAATCGTTGAATATCGAAATTTCACTGAAAATTAAATGAAACTAAAATGAATTTTCGACCAATTTAAAATTTAAAAATATATGGACTTGAATTTTCCTCATTAATTCCGATTTTCATGGAACAATTCAACTGAAACTGACAGTTTACTTTGATCTTGTGATCGCATTAGCGATATTCAATTGTGAAACCGCTTAAAATTTAGCCAAAAAATTTCAACAGTACAAATTATTGATTTCCTTTCAATGTGTCATGGAATTCTCATCAATTTTAATTTAACCAAATGCTCCCCCCGTGACACGCGATTCCCAACAATTTATTCCCTTTTAGAATCAATTCCCAAATGATGAATAATCGAGAGATAGAGAAATGGTTCATTTAAAAAAAAAAATGGGTTTATTCAAATGACTCATAACAAAGCTGTTATTCAAGCTTGAACATGATTTCTTGCATTTTCATTTGCTCCAAATAAATAGTTTTTCAAGTACGAACAAATGTTTCCTCGATTCAAATAAAAACTTTATGCATTAAAGATGATATAATTATTCCGACCGTAAAGATCACTAATCGATTGAGTTGTAATAATGTCCCATTTGAAGTAAACAAATGATTCGTTTCACCTAATTAAACTACTTCCATTGAAATAAGCATACACTGTTAGAAATTTTTTGAAATTTCATGGCAAATCTGGTAGTAGGTGACATTGAATCCGATTTAGGGGGAAAATGGTGTCAAAATTTCCAAGTTTTACCTAGAATTCAAGGAAATTCATGAGTTTTCAGTGGAAGTGAGACGGAAATCTCACAGCTTGATTGAATTTTCAATGAAACATGAATAGTCAGAAACAAAATGATATGAATTTTAAATTTTTCCTTGAATTTTCCAGATTTTGCCGAATTCTCACAGAATAATTGAACTGAAAAATCAAGTATTCTATTGATTTTCTGATAATTCAAACTAGAAATCTATGAAGTATTTGATTTGTCAATCCCGAGATTTCCTGAAGTTTCAGTGAAAATTAAACGTGATAAAAATTTCCGGAATTCGATGCGGAAAATTCAGACGAAAATTTTCAACAGTGAATGACTTGATCAATCGTCCACAAAAATATGATTAAAATGAATAAAAAAATTTCAAATAGTCTCATTTGCCTCGACCACGTGATTCCTCCACCCGAAAAAAACAAGGGAAACCCATTACCCGCACAACCCTGAATTTCCATAAATCCGTAAATGCTTTTCTCGCACTTCATTCGATAAGGTCAGAGTTCATCACAGCCCTGGCAGTTGCCCGCCAGTTTTCACCGCAGAATTTCCTCCAAAGCGCGGACGTAATTAGCCGATCTAACGCGATTCCACGGAGCCAACTTCACCCCCACCCCTTCTGCCTCTTGACTCGTCTCCCTCTCGCCCCACCCCGCCTGACAAAATGTACCACCACGTTGCTCTCAGTGCAGCCCTACGTGACGACGAGCCTTCGCCAATTCTATGAATAGTCGCTTGCTCCAACAATTATTTCCCAAACTAAATTCCACCGACGTAACCGTAATTACCGAGTCAAGCTTGAGCTTAAGGTCTCATCCCTCTCGCTCGTCCTGTGCTTTTCAACCGGTCAAAATGCCGGGAGAGAGGGAGAGGCCACCTCTTCACTCACCAGCCCGCTGTGCACCCCTCGTTCCTAACGCTCAATATCACGAGCAATGTTGCCTCTAATCAGATTCACGGAGGGCAGAGCTTTCGTGCCCGATTGCGAATCCCATTCTCTACCTCCGGCTATCTCTACCCCCGTTCACGCTGTGTCTAGTCATCCAATCCCCACCCATGGACAGACTAGTGGAGGGGAGTGATAAAACATTGAAGAAGAACGGTTCAACCACTAATTGTCCTACGATCACCTGTCACTTGGCAGCCGACGGTTCTCGGGCTTGTTTTGGATTTACCCGTGTTTTTGGTGGTGATTTTGGAGTTGTGAGAGTCATTCATGGAGATGTGAGTTCAGTTGTTGGTGATGTGGGTGAGAATATTTTTGCTGGGTTTCTTATGAAATTATTTGCAAATGGATGTTTGGCACACACCGTGATGTAAAATGGCAGTTTACACAGGCTCCTTGTTTTATAATCGCCGGGTGAAGTAGCGCAGGGAGAGAAATTCTGCAGAAAAATTTTACACGGAGGAAAAAGGGGAGAACACTGCTAAACGAGTCAAGTAATAGTGGAGCGGAATCCATTTCGAAGTGTTTCTCATTTTTCAATTTTTTCTAGCTTGCGGATTGCGACTCGTCTGTGGTGCTTAGCACATGAATTTTTGTAGAACATTTTTCGCCGTGTAGAAATTTTTCTGTAACGGAGAACAGAAACGGGAATGATTTTTTTTAATTCCAAGATTTTCTGGAATCTATGACTAATTATCGGTGATTATCGATCGTTTTATGAATGAAATTTGGTGATAGATTCCCTAAAATTTCCAGGTGTTTTTCGAGTGAGACGCACCCAGAAAAGTAATTTATTTGAATCAAATAAATAAGTTTATCTAAATAGCACGAAATGAAGTTGTTATTAAAATTTCAATTTTTTCTTCATTTGGAGTTCCGTTTATATGAAATTAATGGGTTTTTATTATCAATAAACCTTTACTTGATGCTAATAAATTCTGTAAAATAATAGATAAAAAATTGTTTATATTAGGAAAATTCCTTCATTTGAATTGAATCCATTTTTTCTTTCAATTTAATAAAAATTTATTTGACTCGAAAAAATAGAAAGAAAGAGAAGAATGAGGCGACCATTACTAAAACATAATTTCAAATTTATTTTAGAAAACTTATGAAAACGTGATTTTCTTCAAACAAGAAAACTTTTCATTTGAAACTAATAGATTTTTAATTTGACATGAAAAATATTTTCACTGATACCTCAAGTCCTTTCATCTTTCAAAATTAAAACTGTCATGAAAACACAATTTTAGTTCCATTATTCCAGGAAAATTACTATTAGAAATCGGGAAAATTCGGTAAATCTATTTTTGAATTGTCAATGGATTAAAAATTCAAGTAGTTTGGGAAATCTTTCTCCTCCTGCTGCTCAAAATGGGAAATTTCCTTGAATTTCGAATGAAATCTTAAATCTCATGATTTTTTTTTCTGAATTGAATTCAATGTGACTCTCCTGAAAATTACCAGGCAACTTTCCAATAACGTGAAATCTTTTTAACGAAATCGTTGAATATCGAAATTTCACTGAAAATTGAATTTTCAGTGAAATAAAATTTTAAATAAACTTTTTTTAATTTGACATGAAAAAATTCTTTCTTTTGAAACAATTAAAAAAAATTCAAGTAAAGATTTTTGTTTGATTTGAATGAACTATTTTTCTGGGCGCGAACCGTTCAAAGTGAAGTCTCGTCGGGCTCGGGCCCAAATTTTCCCATTGCCTCCCGATCAGAACCCACCTGTCCCATCTCAAATATCGACGAAATAACTTGCAAATGAATCAAACATAATTGATGTTCTCCCCTTCGAGTTCTCAACAGTAACCAAAGCTTCACCCCCCTCACACTTCATCAGAACCTGATCGATGCTCTCAGCCCCTAACCCCCAATATTTCCCCCTATATTATTTCCCAGACTGTATTTCATCGCCGCCAATTTGTGTGTCCTCCTGACTCTACCAGGCCGCAGTACACCAACAAACACCACTCAAAAGAATCCTTACGCGGAAGAATGGGTGGTGCGAGTGGCGGGTGGGCCTCAAGTGGCCTCCCTGCTTGCCCTCCGATCCGGCTGCAGAAATCTCGGTCTCGTAAGTACAACTCTCATCCCCCCAATTACCAATCCCCAAGTCCTCCAGCTTATCCCATCCATCTCCATCTTCAACCAGCTGCTGAAATCTAATGTATTTGCCCGGGGAATTATGACTTTGTCAACAGAGTGTCTACGGTTTGTTGGAATATGGGCAAAAGTCGAGACCGGGAAAACTACCCCGATGCAATTAAAACTTGAACAACTGCTTAATAAGTCAGTCAGTTTTGTAGCGATTTCCCACCGAGTTGGGGTAAAATGAACTTCGAAATAACATTACCAACTTTTCCATGGCTTTTTAAATTATACAATAATCGTAATTCACCTGAATGACGACGTCTGATAAAGCGCCCCCTCCCGCCCCGAGAAGAATGGATTGGGAAGAAAAAATGGAGATGAAAGAGCCTCTCAAAAAGACGTGAAAAAAATGAATTGAACAATTCTCGCTGCATAAAAATACATTCAACTTTTATTATCGTCAACGTGAATTATTATCCCGTTTGCCCCAGCATCGTCACGCAGAGTGTGCTACGTAAAACCAGCGGTGGAGGGAGAGGGAAGAAGAAAAGGGAAAGATAATCCGATAAGAGTCAATATATTTTCAAGTGTTCGCCAAACACACCGGAAATAAGTGCGCATATGCCGTTGGATGAGTATCTGGATGACGTACGGTGTCGTGTATTCTGCATTCTATACAGTGAAAAAAAATATATATACCCACCTCTTCTAAGTTTCTGCCTTTATGTTTTTCATCCAACGAAATAAACAACTGTAACGTGGAACAAAAGAGAAAGAATTATATTGCAAGCAACGAAATGGGTTTTGTGGGGGGAAAAATTGCACAAAAACAGAAGCTGAGGAGAGAGAAATAACACAAAGTGCAGGATATGTTTTGCTGGTATCAAAGATCTTTTGGATCGCACTTTAATTTCAACGCAAAAATTCCAGTATTCAGTGACCGGAAGTAAGGAGGCACTTCCCGGTGAAACTTCCTTCAGTCGTTTCTCGATTCTACGGGGACATAAATTTTGAAGAATGAGAATTCTGGGAATTGGGGGGAAGCAGTGTCGAAAATATACGGAATGGTAAAAATAAAAGGGCGATATTTTAGGGGAGGATAAATTGTTGAATGCTTCCGGGAGGATTCGCAATAAATATATTCCAATTGTCGGTGAGAATGATAGTATTTGCAGGCTTGATTCGGAGATATATTCTACTGTAATTGCAGTCTTAGGACTACAATTTTTAACTTTTTGACAAAAATTTCCAGTTCACTTCGTCGAAATATTTATCAAGCTATAGTCTCGCTGAAATTTCAAGGAATTTTGTCACTGAAAATTCACAATTTGAGGGAAAAATCGGTAGAATTGGAACAGGGACTTTTCTGATTTTCAGAAACGAAAGAAGACCCCAAAAATTTATATAATTTAATAACCACAATTCAATAATTCTAAAAAAAAGAACAGGAGATAGCCATGACTGTGCCCTCCGTACACGGTTAAAGTTTTTCATCTAAAATTTCCGGTATACGTATTGGAATTTTTTATCACATTTTAGTTCCCCCGGAAGTTCAACTGATTTCGTGATTGGAAATTCTGAATTTCGGAAACATCAATGAAAACTGTAAAATTTTGTTCAATTATTCTATGAAAATCAAGAAAAATCGCTAGAATCCGGTAAATATAATATTGAATTTTGAATTAATCGAAAATTCAGAGTAATTTTGCGGTAAATATTCATGTTTCCATGAAAAATTTAAATAAATTGAGGAATTCTCCTCTTAATGTTGCTCAAAAGATTTTGAAATTTCATTGAATTTTCCCAAAAATATGAACTTTCCCGGTTTTATTGCTCCTAAATCGCAGTCATTGTTTGAAATTTCTTGAAATTGCAGCCACAGCGTCCTCTGAATTTCCGATGTTGTGAGGTTGAATCCATCTTCAAATGAAAGGGTTCACTAAATTTCCCACTCATCTTGAAAATTCAGGACAATTGGGTTCTTCATGTCAAACAAAATTGAACATCACATACAATTCAATTTTCAACAGATTCAGAATTCCAAAAAGTTATTGCCTGAATTTTCAAAATTTCCCAGCGTTTTCAGTGCCGGATGGACCTGAAAATCGCGAATCCCTTGAATATTCAATAAATTAACAGATTCGTCAATGCAGAAATGTACATAAATTCCATGTAACTTAGTCGTTGTTAAAAATTTGCCGTGTTCACTTGAAATTTCAAGAGTAATTTTCTCTCAGTGTTCTCCCACAAATTACCATCCGCTTGTCCCCGAAATTTCAATTTTTCCCTCCAATTGTTCCCCAAAAACTCCCAAATAGTTTGAAAGTGGATCAGATGAAACGTAGCCGCACCGGGACAACCGACAGTAGAACGTTAGAAATGTTGGCTCCGTCGTATGCGCTCAAGCCCCCCCCAGGGTATGTCCGAGTGAGCGACATTCGTACCAGCAGGAGGGCTCATGTACGCCGGCCAACACCATGTTGACTAATACAATTATGTCCGTAACGCTAACGTCCCGCCCTTCAACAGTCATCCGACGAGCGTGAGTCTCGCTCCAATCAACCTCTTAATCTTTTCCCTGTGTTTCCCTCCAGTCTCTCGTCCATGAATTTACATTTTATTTCGTTTCAATTCATTGAACCTCCATCCATCAGTTGAAATGAACAAAACACATAATCTCAACGCTCCTTATCCGGCTGAACGTCTTCCTCGGTTGTAATAAAACGGCGACGACGGGCTCTCGAGAAGGAGGAAAAAACGTAATTAGCGTCATTCCGGAGGAGAGAGGAAAGACGGAGAGGGAGATGAGCACATCAGGCGTTTCACTGGGAGACTGACGAGGCCCGCGAGGGGCGTCCTGGGATTACCCCCAGAGACAGTTGGAAATCCGATCAAAACAAATGGACTGCGAAAATACCCCGATTCTACCTCTACGGCGTTTTCCATACCTCCTACCTCTTTTTTTAATCCGACTGATCACATATACATACAAAATGTTCACCTCATTCCAGGCTATTCCCTCTGGACCTGCCAGCCCCGGCAAGACACAATCGGAATACCGATAAGATGAATCGCTCGCTGATCGCCAAGCAATGACTTTGCGCGACAGAGAAAACGATCACTTCACGGAATTTTTCTTTTTCGTCATCCTTCGCTGGGCTTTTTATGCTTCAGTTTCGGTCGGCGCTGCGGGGTGGGGAATCGGGGCGGAACGACTTGGTTTCAATGGTTTTTGGTGGGTGAAGGAATTTTCTGGGGAAAAAATTCTTTTCGGAGTTTGCGGGGAGGATTGAGAAAAAATTTGTTGATTGAAGTGCAGTGTTAAAAATTTTTGTTTGAATTTTCCGTGCCAAATTCCGGAAATTTTAATCGTGTTCAAGTTCCACTGAAATTTCAGGAAATCTTGTCATTGAAAAATCAAATATTTCATTGATTTTTTGTTCAAATGATCTGAAAATCAATAAAATACTTGATTTTGCAGTTCAATTATTCTGTGAAAATTCAGAAAATTCAGGGAAAAATTGAAAATTCATGTCATTCTGTTTCTGAATATTCAAGATCCATTGAAAATTCAATCAAGTTGTGCAATTTCCATCTCACTCCCACTGAAAACTCATGAATTAATTGGTGAGCGAATTGTGATTTCCGTAATTTTTTACTGAACATTTCTCTCCGTGTATAATTGTGAATATCAGGAGCAAGAAGGAGGTATTCCCCCCAACTTGAACGAACTGAACCTCGACCAAAGTACATCCATCTCCCTTCCTCCAACAGTCATCAAACCACGCACGAGACATCAACCAGGTGGTCGTCCCTACCACCGAGGGCGTTTCCATAATGTGTCAGGAGGCCCTACAAAAACCACACGGGCCACGTGGTGCCTGCAACCGCTCACTCATTCATGATACAATAATAATGTCACCCCATTGAACTAGAATGTGACTTTTCGGGTGGGTTCATATATATCCTGGGTAGGAAATAAACGTGCCACCAGCTGGCTCCTCGTGTTTTCCTGGTCGTAGCATCCCCCTCTTGGGAATCGAGTGCGAGAGCGTCGGGACGCCCCCAACGGTAAAGCCAACCCCTAGCATTGAGGGTGCGATGTTGGGGGAAAATTGGAGTGGGAACTTTCAGAGTCCGCGAGACCCTTTGTGCACTAGTAACACCTGAATTCGTGATCTTTTCCAGGTGCTGGGGTTCAAAGACACCTACTTATGGCACAGGGATGATAATCAGGTCAGGAAGAGGGGCGGAATGAGGTTCGTCAAAGCACTGACATCGAACTCAAAGGTGAACCATCATGGAAGTGGCATAATTTCAAAGAAAGCTCTTTTCTATTCAAGAGACCGAAAATCCTCAAGTTCAGAATCAATATTCTTCATTAGCGGTGTCAATTTACTCGATCTGGTTACCCTAAGTAGATCGATAGGTAGACACCGACCAAAAGATAGACAATTTAAACTTTTTTTTAGTATTCTATAGAAAATATAATAGAAATTGTATTACGAATACCTCAGAAAATGTTTCAGGCGTTTTGCATTGTAACGGGTATATATCACAAAAATCCAAAACATAATTTTGAACAATTACAAATCTTCCATTCGGAAGCAAAAAAATCTAAAAACCAAAAATTTGTGCAATTTCTTAATTTTGGAAACATTCCAGGTGGACATTCCTAATAATGTACTTATAATCAACTTCTCCACAATTTCCAATTCGTTTGCTTCTCTACAGATCATCTGGGCAGATCAGCAGAGAATTTTCCAACGCCACAAGCGGGATCTCATTGATCTCACCTTGGAATCGGAAAAGCCTCTGCTGCGGGAGAAACGACTGTTCGATGATGAGGAAAATTACGTCGATAAACAGTCAGATGGTCAATGCATGTTCAATGACGAATTGTGGAACGAGGAGTGGTATCTGGTAAATATGTATTTTGAAGATTAATAGCAAAGTGATAGGACATTAATCGCCTCTTATATTTCCAGCATAAAATCAATTCTTCAATAAACACATTCTGGATATGGTTAAGTCATTGAACATGAATTATTCATGAATGTTTATGAGAAAAGTTGTTCATTCTCAATGATAGTAATTATATAATTTATAATCCTGTGATTCATCTCTTGACAATTTTTATCAAGTGGCAGATCTATTGAAATTTCAAGGAATTTCGTCATTTAAAATTTATAATTTGATGGAAAAATTGATAGAAATTGAATTTCAGTTTAATTATTCCATCAAAAACTTGTAGAAATCAGAAAATTTCTGGAAATTACATTCATGAATTTTCACGTATTAAAAAAATTGTATATTTTGGCACCGAACAAGAAATTTGAAGAATTTTCGTTTTTGTACCGTTTAAAAAATTTTTATTCCTTGATTTTTTACCCTACGCTGTTAGAAATTTTTTGAAATTTCATAGAAGATACTATTATAAATCTCATAAGAGCGACATTGGAAGGAGATTGAGAGAAAAATGGTTATGAAATTTCGAGTTTTAAGTAGAATTCACGGAAATTCATGAATTTCCAGGGGGAGTGAGATGGAAATTCCACAGTTTGATTGAATTTTCCATGGAACATGAATATTCAGAAACAAAACGATATGAATTGTCAATGTTTCCCTCAATTTTCCTCATTTTTCTGAATTTCCACAGAACAATTGAACTGAAAAATCAAGTATTTTATTGGAATCAATGGAATATTTGATTTTTCCATGACCTTTCCTGAAATTTCAGTGGAAATCGAACACCATAAAAACTTGCGAAATTTGGCACGGAAAATTTAGACGAAAATTTTTAACAGTGTACAGCTGCCATCGAATGTCCCCATCCCAATTAAAACAAAACGGTCCATGAAATTTCAATGTTTTTATTCCTCCCGTCCTGTTCAACCCTACGATTCGTTACCTAGTTAAAAACTGTCATCAACAATTCATGGCCCATTCAATCAGTATCCACCAATTTATAAAATGCCAGTGACCTCTACTCGGAATGTCCCCAAACCTAGCAAGACACCCGTAGCAACAGGAACCTACCGAAGCTGGATCTCAACGTGGTGCCACTTTACCGGTTGGGGATAACAGGCCGTGGGGTCAAGGTAGCAGTTCTCGACGATGGGCTAGAGTACACCCACGAGGATCTGCGAAACAACTACGTGAGACCCCTTTCATGATGACAAACCGACAGACGACAACTGTCAGCCCCCAATATCGATGAAATTTTCGTATTTACGATTTCAGAGTCCCGACATCAGCTATGACGTCAACGAGGGAGATAACGATCCGATTCCCCGATACGAAGTAACAGGTGACGAGACTTTATCTCTGAAAACTGAATGTCCCGATGAAGGGTTTAAAGCAGATTAAATAGCTCAAGCGAGTGTGAAATGATCAATAATTTCTCTTCAATGAATCAATTCCCAAAGGGATGAATGGCCACGGGACAAGATGCGCAGGGGAAATAGCAATGGAGGCGAATAATCGAAAGTGCGGAGTTGGAGTGGCATTCGAGGCATCTATTGGTGGGATAAAACTGCTCGATGGCATTGTCAATGATAGAGTCGAGGGTGAGGCACTTGGATACAGGCACGATCTCATCGACATCTACACGGCCTCATGGGGTCCCGCCGATGATGGCAAGAGCCTCGAGGGCCCCGGAAGACTAGCCACCGAGGCACTTGAGCGAGGTGCCACTGAGGTATGAAATTCCCAGCTTTATTCTGCATCTCTCATCCCTCATCCTCTATTTATTCATGATGATATTGAAGTCGTGGAGAAGTGGCTGGAGTTTGGGACGAGAGGGGAGAATTTTGTTGCGAAAGGGGCGGAAGAAGTTAGTTGAGTGTCGAGAGCGGATGCATATGGCGAATGCGCGCCATCCGGGACAGCTTGGCAGGAAAGAATTTTAGCATTGCATGAGGTTTTCCGGTTTTCATTGATTCGACTCTTGTGGCCCTTATATGGCCTTTGTAGGACCTCCATGATGCGTAAAACCCCTATATGACCTTCGTAAGACCACCTAATGATACCCCAAAACCTCCATATGACCTTCATATATGAAAAAAAAACAATTATAAACAACTATGGAAAAGGTCAATTTTAATTTTGGTGCGACTCTTATGGCCCTTATATGACCTTTATAACGCATAACCTCCATAACCCATGAGACCCCTATATGACCTTCATATGAGGAATTTTTAATTTCTTGGAACATTTGTTCCATTAGTCCGAACCATTTCGATTAATACGGATGTCACTGACATCATCATTCATTTCTATGAATATATTGAACCAGGGATGTAATTTTTTTCATAGCTGATAGAAGATTTGGAAAACATTGAATGGACCAAGAGATTTATTTAACTTGAATTGTCATCAATTTTATTTGAAACCACCAGATATCATATGTTACGCGTAAATTATATTTATGAAACCGTAAATTACTCGTGGCAACACGTAATTTATGTTTAGGTTTTTCTCCGCGTGTTCAATCAAACAACAATAGTTTTGGAGAAAGGGTCAATTTTAATTTTGAGCGCAGGGTCGCAGCGGCAGAGGTAATATCTACGTATGGGCGTCCGGAAACGGTGGCTCTAAGCAAGACGACTGTGGCTGCGACGGTTACGTCGGTAGCATATATACAATAGCCGTTGGCTCAGCCAGTCAAACTGGAAAGTTTCCATGGTACGGTGAGAGATGTCCTGCAACTCTTGTAACTACTTACAGCAGCGGAGCGTACCACGACCAAATGATTGTAATTATTCACTGAGATTTATTATTTAAAAACTTGAACAAATTGCATGGGGCTTGTTTAGTTTCTTTTGTTGGCGGTTCGGAGGGGGACGTTTGTTCTCATTCGTGTTCGTGCAGACTCGATTTTTGTTTCTCTGTTTTACCGGACAGGCTACGACGGATTTAAAAAATGAATGCACCACTCGTCACACGGGAACGTCAGCCTCAGCTCCACTCGCTGCGGGAATACTCGCTCTGGCGCTGCAAGTGAAGTAATATAATCTAGTTCTACAACGTACTCCGAAATTGGTCATTTTTTAATTTTTTTTTCTCGCTGTAGGGAAAGAGATTTTTTGTTAATTACGGTTTTATCCTCGTTTGCGATGGACTTTCAGCGAATTTAATATCTAGTGAATTTTTTGTTCAGTTTAAGTTGAGAAGATTGGATAATTATTCATGGAATTAATTGACGTTTCCATGAGATATTTTTTGATTGGAGATAATTGTGGGAATATCTGGGTCTTTCGCTCCATCCACTAACAAGCATAGTTGATTCTATTGCATACAACGTTGAAAATTTTTGTTTGCCCGGATTGTAGAGGTTCTTTGTTGATTTTCATTTTACGTCCATTTGTGATGAATTTTGAGTAAATTGAATATTTTTTTCTTCATCTTTCTTCAGTTCGGGTTGAGAGGGCTCGAAAAATTCTTCTTGAGATTGTTGTATAATTTTATAAGACACAGTTGACACTATTTTGTCACCATAAATTATTTTTATTCCCTCATTTTCTTCAGACTTAACCATTTTTCGTTAATGTTAATTTTCGCTTCACGTTTCCTTATAAAGTTCCGGTAAATTTAATGTTCAATTCATTTTTCTTCTTTCATCTCATTGAGCTTCAAAAATTCTTTATGAAATTATTAAGTGTTTTAATGGGACATATTTTTTACACTGTTAGTCATTTTTATTTCCTTATTTTCTTGAAAATCATGAGAACCATTTTTTATTATTGTCAATTTTAGTTTGACGTTCGCTTATAACGACCACGCGAATATAATTCTCTTTTCTTTTAATTTTGTTGAGAGAGATTAATAAATTCTTGATGAGAATATGAAATGTTCTTGTGAGATGTATTTCCATCGAGCTAGAGGTAATTACGGAACTATTTGTTTCATCCAATAACAAGCAAAGAGTTGACTTGGAGAGACGTGCAGCATCTCATTGTGCAGACCTCGGAGTACAGTCCATTGAGGTAAGAGTTCTTCATAATAATCTTTCTCTGTCTCCCCTAGGAATTAATAATTCAAAATCAACCTCTTGGGTCGAAGACTTCCGGCATGTTTTGCATTCTTTATGACGGTTAGCCTTCGCGTTTGAAATTTTTTTCGACTCTTAGGTACAAAGAAAATTAATGAAAATTTTTTCACCAACTCAGGCATTGCCTGCCTCGAGGCCCCGCAGTTCCTTTCGCCTTATTGTTAAACCCCTTCTCTCGCGAGCTCATTACACACCTTATCGAAGGATCCTTTTGTGCACAAAGTTTCACCCCATGTCGTTTCCTCCACCTTCACTAATTACGGAAGTCTAGTGCTTTAAGTTCAGTGGGATTAAGTTATCTTTTTATCTCGTGTCGAGAAGTATAATTGAATACTATCTGATAAGGGAAATGTGGAGTCAACTCTTTTTGGGAGTTCACTTCGCCCTCAGCCCTGAGTCAATTTCTAGTACAGAGTAGATTTTTATTCTTAACACCAAAGTATGTTGATTGGCATGTTCATGTTGACACTATGGCAGTGTCAATTATTACTCCATTCATTATTTAACTTCGGTATTAATATATTCCGTGCATCCGCACCAAAAACGGTGGGACGTCACGTATGAAAAAACTATATAGAAAATTTCTATACGGATTACGTGTAGAATTTCTATAGGATTTTCGTATGTGATATTCGGATATTTCTCTACGTTTTTCTCTGAAGCGTTTAGACATCTTTCGTATGAAAACAAAAATTTATGTAACAATTCGTATAGAAATATCCGAGTATCATATACGGAAATCCTATAGAATTTGTATACGCAATTAGTATAGAAAATTTCTAAACGATTTTTGCATATGTGTTGTTTTCACTCTTTTTGGTGTGGACTCTGACTCGAAATTCACTCTGAATTTTTTACCGTGTGGAGATGGAATATTGGGGTTGTGAAATCTTTAGGTGGTGGAGGATGGGACAAAATTGACCTTTTGAAATCTTCAATATATTTAATATGACAAGGTCCTCCTGTGAGTCGAATTGTTCTAAAATTCTGTTTAGAATTTCGGGGAGAACGTCATGGAGAATTATCAATGAATAGGAGAACATTTTTCGTTATGGTAAATTGCTTACTACACAATGCAAAAAATGTAATTTAAAAGATGTGTCAAACTCCGTCGGAAAATTCCTCGTGCTGAGCACTCAGGATTTTAAAACTGGGAAAAATCAAAACACGTGGGAAATTGCTCTTGTATTGAATATAGTATAGTGATAGCTAATAAATTAGCCATATGCTTCCGAATGGCTATTTTGCACATCATTTCCTTCTATCATGTATAATTCATTGTTTATTTCATTTTATTAAATTGAATAAGATTTCTTTTTAACTAATTTTGTCAAATTTTCAACTTAGTTGAATGTTATCCTCATCATTATTCTTACTATCCTTTTCTTCTATACAAGCAATTGTCTTTTATACAGTTCTAGCTCTCTCCTCAGCCCTTCCATAAAATGATAATAGAAAAATATTATTTATACATAATTGAATGAATTTGAAACATCACATTTGAAGAAACCATCAGAAAGCTCACTTTCAGGGAAATTCATGAAAACTTAGAAATTTTCAAGAAATTAAAACAACGATTATTGCTATCGTCTTCATCTTCGATTCGGTCGAAAGGACATCCAAACAAATTTTTTAAGCCATCATTCAATCAATCTAGAAAATGTTTTTTGGTTAACGTGAAAAGATCAATTTTTTAAAAATTTAAAAAATGTTAAAAAAGCATATTTGAATTAAATTTAAATTAATGGTGATTGATAGGGCTCAACAATGCCTACAGTTGAGAAAAAAAAAGATTCAATTCCATCGCGTCATTAGTGCACAATCGAAGAAAAATTTGTTTACATATGCACACGGTCTAAAAATTGTAGTTTCGGACTTTTTGGATCACAATGGGTCGATATAACCCGAAAAATCCAAACCTTAAATTGGAACGATTGCAATGTTTCCATTCGGATGTAAAATAATTCTAATTACTGGAAACAGTAGACGATGAAAAACAAAAGTGAAAAAAAATTACAGCGGAAACCCGGGCTGGCGAAAAAATTCCGCGGGCTTCTGGTTCAATCCTCGCTTCGGCTTTGGCCTGATGAATGCACACGGTCTGGTCATTGCCGCTTATAATTGGACCCGAGTACCCGAAAAAACTGTATGCTCCATCAAATCGCAGTCGGGGTGAGTGAAAACGAATTAAAAAGTCACTGAAAAGTGCACGGAATTGAAGTGAATACCTAACTGCGAGGATTTTTAAACTTTCGACCCAGATCCCGGAATTTATCGCACGGTAGACCGGTGAGTTTGATGTTCAGTGTGGATGGTTGCTCCAATGAGGGCCAGGAAGTTGCGTATCTGGAGCATGTACAAGTTGAAACGAGCATCAGGTACACGAACAGGGGCGCCCTGGAGATGCAGCTGACCTCGCCCACCGGTGAGCAATGGCTTTTCAGGTTTATGAGGGGTTTTAGAGATTATGTTCAATTTGTATTCGGTGTGTATCCACCGGGGGTAGACGAAGAAGCAAATGTATGGAGATTGTAGCAAAAAAATGAATAAGTAGTTGCAGGTGGCTGGCGGGTTTCTCAGAAAGTCTGCAAATACCCGAGAAAATCCGAGATTTTGTTTTGGAAAATTCCACAATTTTTCGGAAAACTTCGCATTTTTTTCCGTGATTTCTCCTATGAAATTATGAATTTTCAATGACAAAATTCCTTGAAATTGGAAATGTTACTGGTTATAAATGTTCAAGACTCGTACCGGAAATTTCAATGAAAATTTTTTAACAGTGTAGAAAAAAAATAAATAGTGCGTCATAAAAATGAATATAGTGCCTTCGAATAATCATTGATAAAGCTCCAAAAGAATTCTAATACCGTCGAGCGTGAGTGTAAGTTGTAATCTGAAATCCTACTGCGTTTCACGACTAGCCTGGTTATGGAAGTTTAATTGATGAATAAATTCTCGGTCATCATTGATTAAGATGGAGGGAACCTGATAAAATCCACATAATGCAAATAATTTTTCCCCGCGTGTTTGGGGTTCGTAGGAACAAGGGTGAATATACTGACTCCCAGGCGCCTGGATGATTCGACTGAGGGCTTCAAAAATTGGAAATTCATGTCCGTGGGCACTTGGGGAGAGGACCCACGGGGCGTATGGCGACTGGAAATAATCGATCGAGTCAGTACCACTCACCTTCTCCCAAAAAATACTAAAATTACTAACTTGACGTTAAAATTGGAAATGAATATTTCTTTTTGTGATGCACGAATCAATAGTTTCTTAGAAGGCCGTGACTATACGCACCATTGCGTGAATCACTCCCGTACACTCCATACACTCCACGCATGCGTGAAGTTTGTGTGTTTCACGCAGCCGAATTTTCATACTGCTGTGTATTTCACGCAGTTGAAGTTTCATACTACTGTGTGTTTCACGCAGTTGAAGTTT
>NW_021683643.1:1702907-1703072 GCF_001412515.2 Diachasma alloeum
ACAGGTGTATAAAAATACAACTGCGTGAAACATACAGTAGTATAAAACTTCAACTGCGTGAAACACGTGTATAAAAATACAACTGCGTGAAACACACAGTAGTATAAAAATTTAACTGCGTGAAACACACAGGTGTATAAAAATACAACTGCGTGAAACACACAG
>NW_021683643.1:1703298-1717398 GCF_001412515.2 Diachasma alloeum
AAACTTCAACTGCGTGAAACACACAGTAGTATGAAACTTCAACTGCGGGAAATACACAGCAGTATGAAAATTCGGCTGCGTGAAACACACAAACTTCACGCATGCGTGGAGTGTATGGATTGTACGCGAGTGATTCACGCAATGGTGCGAATAGTCACGGCCTTCTTAGAATACGAGTAGGAATCAATAGAATTGAGAATTCTACTTCATTTATTCTTAATAGAAAGCTATTTCACTCTTCAATTAAAAATATTTTATGCTCCAGTCATGAATATTTATTGTTCAATCGATGAGAAGGTGAACCGTTCATCAATGAAACATTCAATGCAAGCAATACATTCACGCAGTATAAAAATCTACGAATTTGACGAAACTAAAATATTATATTCCTCATTTTACCATCTTTTTTATTTGAAAAATAGAATTTAATTTGATACTAGAAATCTCATTTCACATTTATTATTGAAATTAGTTATTATTATTAGCCATCTCAACCAGACCTGACCAATAATTTGACCTCCACTCCACCACAAAACGTCAAATACTGCATCGTTTGGATTGACATTAGGATGGGGGAACAATCGCTGACATTCCTACTCATAAACTGGAATTTCAGCGACAATTTCAGAAATTAACTGATTCATCAATATCAATACGAGTGAAAATGTTGCAATAAAAAATAAAAATATTTTAATCTCATTTCTAATTTCTAAAATTTTTCACTCTAAATTTCAAGAGCAATGTTCAGTATTGATGCCCCAAGAACTTAAAAATTATCGGGCAAACGACTGAGAATGAGTTGCAAACAAATCTTTTTTATTTAATTTTGTTTATTGATGAGTAACTCATTTTCCGTAGACTGTTAAATACAAGATTTAATCTGAAATGAGCCGAAAAAATGAAGAGCTACTGCAAATACTGCATCCTGATAGGCCGTGATCCGTTCGTGGGAAATACTCAACAATAATTCTCAATGGTTTGATATTCCCACCAGGTGGGCCCGCCCTCTAATAACGGATCAATCCTCGACGTATCCCTCATCCTTCACGGGACAAAACTACCCCCGGATTATCGTGGCAACACCCAGAGGATTTACAACGATAATTATAACCACATCCGGAAAATGGTAATTGGATTATCGCATGCAAACACTCGTCCATTGAGTGCCGCTAAATTAATTGTGAAAGTCCAGCTGATTGCACGAGATATGAAATGTACATTCACGTGTCATTGATAAATTCATGTTTGCAGAATCGAGGGATGATAAAAACTGATGGCAACAATAACGTGAGGCACGGGGTTGGGCTCAACAACGAGATCAATTTCACCGAGGAAGTTGGTGAACTGGAGAGTCTCTGGACTGATTGGCTACGTAGACTTTTATTTGGTTCAAGTTAATTCGATTTACTCGCTGTGAAAAGATTGCTCTTGACGAACAAACAGAATAAAAATCAATAAAGAATGGAGAGAATGAATGTGTTGAATTGAAAAAATATCAGAATAAATATTATTATTCCTCCAAGCAGAATGTCGGCCAATGGGAGGGCGGCATTTGATGTCACGTGGTAGAACCTTCACGATTTTAAATCGGTAAAATTTGGTAAAACTACGGCATGTTGCTACGGAACAATAAACAAACTAAAATAAGAAGAATTCAAATTCATGAAAGTGACAGTAACGAATCTATCCTTGAAATGATGGACACAAGTGTCAAAATTAGTAATTTTGGGGACGATCTTTCAAAATGCAATACAACTTTTTTCAGAATTTTTTTTGTATTTTTTTCGCTCTTCTCAGATTAAGGATGTTATCCAAAATCGCAAGTATTAAAAAAAATTGATTTTTTCTCAACTGAGAGATGAAGTTATTCCCTTTATCTTGATAAAAATTTCAATCCCCCAACCCACGTTGATTATTTAGAAATGAAGTGGACAAAATGTACCAAACGCATGTGCTAACATGCGCTTATATGGGGCAGAATCTTTCAAATATTTCCTCTTTTTACGCGGGCACCTCAAATGTTTTTCTAGCCATTCGATTCAGTATAGTTTTTCACATTACCTTCTATTTTTATTTCTATTTTGAGAGTCTTATAGTAGGTGAATTATGAATTTCAGCATAAATCGCATAAGAGCCTGTGTATAAGGAAAAATTTGTTTATTTATTTCTGGCGAGACTATTGCGATTAATTTTTTTAACATCAAAGAGGTTAGCTTCATATGTTTTGCTATCAGCCAAAAAAATTATAAAATTTTCCTTGAACATGAAAAAATTAGATTTGCTGAAAATGGATAAACATCCTTAATTACAAAAAAAAGAAAACTATTAGTATATTTTACTCAAAGAAATAATTATTATTTCAAACAATTGATTTTTCAGTTTTATAATTATTATATTTTATTATTACTCTTATTATTATTATTATTATTATTATTATTATTATTATTACTTGACAATCTTCATTGTTTGCAACGAAGCTATTGCGAAATACGCAATTCATTTTGAAACTCTCGGGGTATCACTACTGAAAATCAGTTGCTCAAAATATTCAGATTATTGAAATGAAATGAAATTTATTTCATCTATTAATCAGTAATAAACAGCTGTCGTGAGTATCCTCCTCACGATAAATTTCGTTAGCGGTAGCGAGAAGTTTTCGATAGTCCTGTTTATATACTTTTTATTCTCCGTGGGATCAATCTCAACAAAAAAAAGTTGGCAAACTGGAGAGACTCGTCTGAACTGATCAGCTACGTCTTGTCCCATTCAACTGAAACTAATTGGATTTACTTGTTCTGAAAGGTCTGCTGATGAACAAACAAAATGGAAAAGGAATTGAATGGACATAAAATTTCAGAAAAATACTGGAGTGGAGAGAACGCTACCGGATATCCAAATCAAAATTTTTTATCCGTGTTTTTGGAGTAGTGACAAGGTATAAACGGTGGTATCATGCACGTAGAATAATGGATCGTGTTAATTAAATAATAGTCTATTTCGTAACGAGTGCAAAAAAGTGTGTTTCGGCGAGCCGAAGGCGAGTGATATAATCCCACGAGCTAAAAAACATTTTTTCACGAGTTACGAACNTATTATCATTTATACATGTGTGCTGTCAAATGCCATTCTTTCTAACAGTAAGGTACACTGCACCGATTGCATTATTTGGAAATTTTTATCAAGTGGCAAATCGAGAAAAAAAGTTGGAGAGAAATTATCAAAAAAGTCAAGTAGGGTGAACAGGCCAATTGCTAGTTAAGAGAAATTCGAGTTTCCATTCAGTAAAAATTACGAAACTCACAATTCGCCCACCGATTACTGAATCGACTCAGAAAATTTAAGTGACGGTAACGTAATTTTTCACATGAGATTCAGGTAAAAATTACGGAACGCTCTGGAAAAATTCCGTGACAGTTCCGTAAAATTTTACATTTCGCTCCAGAATTACGGAAAAGATATGTAATGTTTATTGAAAATTTCTCTCCGTGCACGAAACCATTATTATTATTATTATTATTATTATTATTATTACTTAACAATCTTATTTGTTTGCAACGAAGCTATCGCGAAAAAAAATTATTACGGAGAGAAATTTTCAGTAAAAATTACGAAACCGTAACGTAATTTTACAAAACTGTCACGGAATTTTTCCAGAGCGTTCCGTAATTTTTACCTGAATCTCATGTGAAAAATTACGTTACCGTCACTTAAATTTTCTGAGTCGATTCAGTAATCGGTGGGCGAATTGTGAGTTTCGTAATTTTTACTGAATGGAAACTCGAATTTCTCTTAACTAGCAATTGGCCTGTTCACCCTACTTGACTTTTTTGATAATTTCTCTCCAACTTTTTTTCTCGATTTGCCACTTGATAAAAATTTCCAAATAATGCAATCGGTGCAGTGTACCTTACTGTTAGAAAGAATGGCATTTGACAGCACACATGTATAAATGATAATAGCACCGCAACTCCAAGAATTCCATCAATTCTGAATGTCATTGGTCTGCAAGTCAGACAGATAGCTTCCCCAGTTAATAATCCTTTCATGAGCGATTTCCCCGCCTATTAATTTATCTAGGTAAATTGGAGTGCGTTATGGGTCCCTGTACATTTTAACTACTCGATGGCGGGGAAGGGACGGGGTGAAGCATATTACAACGGTTTTTGGTGTATAATTTAACCACGTGGCTGCGCCGGCGTCGTGAACACAGTTAGAGGGATGAGAGCGATTGAAACAGAGTGCGGCGGGGTAAGATCAGTAGCATATCGCTTCTCGTTCCGTCGACTGCAAACTATCCGCCCGGTTTTTACGTCTGTCAATAAAAGCGGTATCTCTCAAACGCATTCAAAATAACCGTCAATTAATTTTCATCCGGCCCAGCCAAAGAATCGCATTTTCACTAGTAATCGGGAGGAGAGGGACCGCACAACCGAAGATTACGGCTGTAGAGTGAGTAAATGAATCCTTTTCATTATCCTTTCATCAATTCCTGCGGCTTCGGATGATTGGAAATGAGCGGTAGGGTTTGAGATTTTCAGGATTCTGTTATTATAAATTTAACTTGCTCGTTTCGAAATGGGGGATTTGATCAATTCTCTCCGCGTACCATTCCATTTGGTAAATTCAACTGGCGGGTCGGGAGTGGAGTCACTTGTCCTGCTAATTCCTCGTGTGACAACAACAAAGTGACAGCTAAATGCACTCCACCATGCTTAATGAAACCGTAATTCTACCTGCGGTTTCCCATTTCCTTATTGGAGGCAGATGAAAGAAATTTTAATTGTTAAGGACCTGCCACTGATTTTGGGAAATTTAGCACCAATTATTGGGGTTTGTGGTTGCGAATTTCAGAGAGTGCAAAATGCAGGAATTCAGTGATATCGTCACTGATTTTCACGGAGATTATCACTAATTTTTAGCTAAATGTTACTAATTTTCCGGGACTCATCTCTAATTGTTGGGAATTTATCACTAAATTTTAATAATGAAATTCGCTGATGTCAGGGTCCTTCTAATCAGTGTTCAGTATCACCAATAATTGGTGATAGATTCCCGAAAATGAGTAATGTGTCGTAGTCTGTCAGTGACATGTTCCTGAAAATAAGTGAAATGTCCCTGAAAATGATTTTTTTCAGTTTACACTGTTAAAAATTTTCGTCTGAATTTTTCGTGCCAAATTCCGGTAATTTTTATCGTGTTCAAGTTCCACTGAAATTGAGTTCCAAGAAAATTTTGTCATTGAAAAATCAAATATTCCATTGATTTTCTGTTCAAATAAATGATCCGGAAATCAATAAAATTCTTGATTTTTCAGTTCAGTTATTTTAAAATCAAGAAAATTCAGGGAAAAATTGAGAATTCATGTCATTTTGTTTTTGAATATTCATGTTCCACTGAAAATTCAATCAAATTGTAAAATACTCGCCTCACTCTCACTGAAAACCTATGAATTTCCGTGAATTCTACTTGAAACTTGAAATTTCATAACAATTTGTTTCCTAAATCGGACTCAAAGTCACTCTCATGAGATTTACTATGATATCTTCCATGAAATTTCAAAAAATTCCTAACAGTGTAGGAGAAATCGATTGTGAAGTGGGGGAATACAATAGACCAAGTTGATTTTTTCAATGTTTTTTCATCGAATTATAATAACAATCACAGGGGTCAGTAGAAAATCTCAAGAGACACGTTTTATTACGATTTAAATTAGAAGAACTCTTCTGGTATTTTCAACTAAAACAACTAATTTTTTTCGAGATTAGTGCACTTCGAGTCATTAAATGTACTGTAAGAAAATGCATCGAAAATCTCAAGTTTTTTGGTCTTTTTCTACTGAAATCATTACTTTCAAAGATGAATATTCAAGTGATGGAATAAATTAATAGAATGAATTGATTATTTAAATCCCGTTGGAGATTGAATATTCCACACTGAATTTCGTTCTTTCGAAATAGCAACCGTTTTGTTTTTATCCAGAATGTTACCAGCAATCGATTTCTTGCCAGAAAAAGAAAATTTTTAAAAGGTTAATCAATCATCATGATGCAAACATAAGAACGGAATGTTTAGAGAGAAGCCGTTTTCCTCGCAAAATGTCAGCTGAATGAGGCTGATCTTCTGTAACTTGTGCTTCATCTTTCTCGCGAGAATTAATTACCAAATTTATAACGCGGTTTGCGCGAAACTCTCAATTCCCTGAAAAAAATGAACGGCAATTTTCATTTTTAAAATTACTTCGGTAGCTGAATGAAATACTTTTCATCAAGACATTGGAATAACAAAAAGAATCAAGATCGAAGCCACTAAAAAATTAACTTGAACGCAGAGAAAAAGAAATTATTGTCAGCGACATGTCACCTATTTTCAGTGATCCATCCTCAATTTTTAGGAATTCGCAAATGTGGAATTCAACAGCTCCAAAGTTGAAACTGCACTTCAGTGATTTTGTCACTAATTTTTAATGATATTATCACTAACTACCAGGACAATGTAATTGATTTTCAGTGAAATGTCAGTGATTTCCGGGGACTAATCTCTAATTTACCGGGATCTCTCACTAAATTTCAGTGGTAGAAACCCTTCGTGATCAAGTTTATTCTAGTCAGCAATTGGTGATAGATACCTAAAATCACGCGGAGAGAAAAGTTGCATAAGAATTACCTCGAAAATCGTGACAAATTTTACTGTACGAATGGTAATCGTGGAGCGAAATGTAATTCAGTGAAAAAATACAGGGTTTTAGTGGAAATCTTACGATTTTCTCGGTAAAAAAATACACCCATGGATGCAAAAATTATCCTCTTGTTTGGTAAAATTTCCCACACCGGCAGGGGATTGTTCGGTTTGTACCCGTCTGAAGGTCATTGAGACGGACGGAAATGAATTTTTCCCAAACGGGTTCGGTAAAAATCATTCTCCGTTGGAGAAAAATTATACGATAAATTGGAGCAATTATTCATGTTCACTGGGATAATTTTTCATGGGATACAGGGTAAATTGCAATTACAGTTTCGGTACAAATCACCCTCACGTTTAGTAAATTTTCCCGGGCCAACGAAGTGAAATTCACTATTAATCTCGCACTTTTTCTCCTATTCAAAGTGAAAAAGTACTGGAAATCGAGGTTGGTCCCGGATTACTTGACTTGTTTGGTAATTTTTCTGCAGCTTTTGTAACTTCCCGACCCAACCGACGGAATGTGGCAAAAATCGAATGTGGAATTGCCATGATTTCTTCACATTTGTTGGCCTCTAGAATTATTATCATACGTTTTTGAAGATATGTCTGTATGTGTCTGTGTACGCATGTGCCCAAAATTTTGTCCAATATTTAAAAAAACCATGTCCACCGATTCAAAAAAATTTGTTTTCAATCGATGCATGTTAATGTGACTTCGAACTGATTAGGTTATGAAGACGATCGTCGCAGCGGTTCATTAGTTATTCGCATAAAGCTTGTGAAAAAATCGAGAAAAATGAGTTTTCTTTGAATACTTAACAATTTTACCGAGAATAATGATGGGTGTTGATTTTTTTTAGTACGGTCAATGCATTTACATATGCACGGAGAGAAATGTTCAGTAAAAATTACGGAACTTACAATTCGCTCACCGACTACAGAATTGACTCGGAAAATTTAAGTGACGATATGGTAATTTTTCACAGGAGACTCCGGTAAAAATTGCGGAACGCTCTGGGAAAATTCCGTGACAGTTTCGTAAAATTTCCTACAACCACATTTCGCTCCGGAATTACGGAAGATACGTAATTTTTATTGAATATTTCTCTCCGTATAATTCGATTTCGATTGGATTGTGAGCAAAATCGTCTCAACCGTTTTCTTGTTATCCGCATGGAAACTTCAAAATTTGCGTTTTTTCTTGCTAATAAAACAGAAAAACCGACCCGTAATGAGTCACCTCCACTTCACCCACTCGCAATGGGAGCGTGCGACCAACAACCCAGTCGAATTTTTCGCCGTGCAGTGGCATGCCCCTGGAAATCACTAATCTTCCTGAAAATCAATACAATAATATATTCTGCAAAATCAATATTTTTTCTCTGTGGAAGAAATCCCAATGGAACTACTTTTCAATGAATTTGAAAAAATTCCACAATTAATTTACATACCGAACTGTATAGAAAGACTTGAATACCGTTAAATCCTCAATTCCCCTCAAACGACCACCAGAAGTCGTACAACTTTAGCCCCCGCGATTCTCCCCCAAATCGGCTGATCAATTATTCATCACCCCCAATTATTCTTAGCCAAGCGATGATTTGAGATGTTGTCTCTGTTCATTTGAAACACTCCGGAAAAGCTTGCCCCCATCGCGATCGAATATCTCACCCCGGGCTGTTTCCACCCTTCCAGCGCTCACCTCAACTCATGCAATTCCAAGTGAAATAATTCTTTTAGATGAGGGAGAGGGGGGAGCGCATCGTGAGAGAAAAGAATTGGTTGGGAATTACATTGGGAATATCAGAGTGCAAAGCACCTATGGATTATTAAATGGGGTCAATGGGGCCCCCGAGTGGAATCTCAACTCAGTGGAAAGACGAAGGAAATGGCTGAGACCAGGGCAACTCAAGAGTTCTAACAATTTCTTCAATCCGGGGGTTCAACATTTTTTTTCCATTCACTGTCTCTCTCGGCCCTGTTTTTTAAACGCTTCCTTGGAACTAACGAGATTGCACACATGATGGATGTGGACTCTGTATTCTTGGAGGTATTTTTAGATCCACAAAAGATGGGAACAAAAAGGAGCGGAGGTGGATAAACACTGGTACTCAGATAATTAACAAATTTTTCTTTTGGAAAAAAATTAAATTCCTGCACGGACTCGTCACGGATTAATTACACTGGCGCAAATTAATTTTTTATTTCACTGTTTCATTGTCTTTCTACTGTTATTCTAGAAATTTTGAGGGAAAAATTTTAACATTTGGAAGACTAATTTGCAGGAAATTTACTCGTATTGTTCGCAATACACTCGACATTTCTAATTTTCGAGGCCATACAACAACTAAGATTATTGAAGAGTACGAGTATTTAGCACCTATTGTTCTGAATTATAAATTTAATGAAAATGATGATGAAATTTGGTATTTTCGATAGAACTCAATGGAATTTATAAGTCTTCAGTGAATGTATGCTGGGAATTCTTAAATTTACTCAAATTTTCAATTGAAAATGATTATTTACTATCAGAATGATAAAATTTTCAATTTTTACCTGAACTTTCACTTTTCGATTTACGAATTTTACCTGAAAATTCACAACTCGATAAAATGATTAGAGAATTACTGAAATTCTTGATGTTCTAACGACGAAATTTGCAGGAATTTCCCTGGAAATATCACCAGAGAAAAATTAATGATCGCTTAGAATGAAAAGCTCAATGTTGTTGAATTTTCAAGATGAATAAAGAAGACAATGAAAGATGTCATCTCGAATTGAGTTCAAATGCACACAATTGAAGATTCAAAAGCTTCTACTACTGAAATTTGAAGAAAATCCAAGAACATTCATTAGAGTTGTTTCGTAATATGAGTAGAAACAGAGGAGAAGAGGCGAGTTCTAGGGTTCGTCTTGAGCTCAAGATCCTAGTCTCTAATCTCACGTTATGAACATTCCCAGTATATTTACTCTCCAACATTCCTCTTTCGTCTCCATGTTTCGCGTAAAAAAAATTTCGAGGACGTTCGCTCAGTGAGACGAGTTTTTACGGTTCATATTACATTGCTGGAGTGCAGGAGGGGCGCTTATTTACATCGCAGATGTCTCGTTAGCCGAGAGTGCCCCAAATGCCACTGGGGAATTTCATTACGGGTGTTTATGAATCTCTTGGGTAATTGTAACGGAACCGGGGCTTGGTGGCCCCGCGAACTTGTTAGTTTTCGTCGTCTCACCAACCGGAATATCACTTTGAGGATGAACTCTATTTTACATCGTCCATTGTGCAAGATAAAAATTATTTTATTATTATCAAGATTTTATTATTTATACTCTTCATTATTTTTCAATTATTTGATCTTCTACTAATTAATTCATGCCATGTGATAGAGTCAAATAAGACGGTTCATTATAATTAAGCGTACTGGTAAAGCGGTATAAGTCAGTTTTGACTAGTGGCCAGTTTTCAATGAATATCTTGGCATCTAAGGGAGATAGAAAAATTTATGTTGTAACCTTTTTTGTAGAGCCGATCGAGAGCTACAACGAATGTAGTTACGAAAGTTTTGCTATTTCTCTTAGATTTGGAAATATTCTTCAAAAACTCAACTGGGAGATAAGGCGACTTGAACCGTTTTACCACTTCGCTACTGAATTAAACATATTGTAAATATTCTATTCAATCGGTTTGTTCTTAAAGAATGATTATTCCTCTGGACAATTTTTGCGCTTATTCAAATAGCTAGTAAGAAAACTTTTATTCAACCTGACATTTTTTTTGCCTTTTATTCACATCAAATACACTATCAAAAAAAAATTGGCTGAATTTTCCAGAAAAAGACCCTAAGGTATTTATGGCGTGGTCAGGGGGAGTCGAGAAAAAGTCAAGAAATTGATGATTTTTTAAATACATTCTTTGATTGTAATGATCCCGCCAGAGACTTTATGAGACAATATTTTGGAGAGATAGTCTCGGTCTCAATGAACATGGAAATCTTTAGTCTAATCTCAGTCTCGAAATACGCAGTATCGACTCCTCTCGTGAAGACTCCGAGTCAATTTATCTCATCGCGGTCTCAAGTTTTTCGTATTTTTAATGTAAAATCTCCGATTTGACTCATTTTGGCTCGTCTCGATTTTCTACATATAAAAACCGCGAAAAACGGGAAAACGAGGTGAGATAAATTGACTCGGAGTCATTACGACAGAAGTCGATACTGCATATTTCGAGACTGAGACGAGACCAAAAATTTCCGCGTTCACTGAGACCGAGACAATTCCTCCAAAGTATTGTCTTGTGATGTCTTGTAAAGTCTCTCGCGACATCACTATTTGATTCTTTCAAAACCCCTACGCAAAATCCCAGATAGCCTAGGAGAATGGGTGTAACACAGAAATTTTTCTAAAAAAAGCGTTTTAACATAGGCTTTTATGAAATTCGAAAAAAAATATTAAAAATAGAAAAAAATTCGTCATTTTCCTGAAAGTTCGCACTTGAATGGAGCTTTTATGGAAGAAGATGAAAAAAAAAAATCCAAGTGGCCTAGGAGAATTGTTCAAAAGGGATAATTGAAAAATTGATGAAAAATCAATTTTTCCATGAAATTATAAATTTTAAATGGAAAAATTCTTCGAAATTCCAGTGGAAAATTTTCAACACTGTACATGGTTTTTCAAATATCAGCAACTATTCCCTTGATCCAAATATAAACTTCATAAATGCCAAATGAAATGATTATTTAAAAGATGAACAGAACGATTTTTCCATCCTGTCATAATCCTTCATTGGGATCGTCGTTCATTTCATTCTCCTAGAGAATTCAAACATTTCAGTTCATGTCAACACTCCAAACTTCATCATTGAAATAAATCCCTGAGCTTACAAATTTCCAACAAAAATATTGTAACAAAACTATCAAATTTTCCTCGATCAATCCATTTCTTTCATTCCCTTGAATCCATCCCTCGTCCATTTCAATCCTCCATAATCCGACTCAGACCCAAACCGAAATAATTGATTCTACCCATATATCGCTGCCACATGCCTCCATGAAACAAAACTTCAAAAGAACCACAAGTGCAACTGGAAATTGGAATAGTTAAGTTGCTAACCACCAAAGTAGAGTGCACTCATGCACCTCCATTCAATCGAGTGCAAGCGTCTCGAGTTAATTCCTCAAAATGCCTCTCGACTCTCACCGAAATACTTCACCACATTCTTGCAATTAAACTCTCCTCCCCCTCCCCCGCCCAGTAATTACCCCGAGCTCTTACTTCGATTCTTTCTGCTGAATGCAACACGACGAGAATAACATCTTATTTTCTGCTCCAAGGGGCGTTCAAGGTCGGGTCAATCCACCAGTGCAGGAGAAAACTCCTTTCTCTATATAAGAAGTGGATGAGAAATATGGAGAGAGTCCGGAGGCTGCCGAATAATAGGAAAACGGATAGTAGTGAAAAAAAAAAGTTTAAAAAAATAAGAAAAAGTCAATGTAATCTCTCTGAACGGCGAGATCCATCTTTATTCCGGAGTTTCCTGTAACCCTGCCTATTTGTTTGCCCACTCAAGAAACGATTTATATCTTCCCCTTTGCATTGGGAGAGGATATTTCATAGCCATCGTGGCACTACCATTAAATCCAGCGAAGAAGCATGAAATGTCCTCTGGCGTGATTTTTTCCTCTCCAACGCTGGTTTCTATTGCCTCTCTGATTCTATATGCTCTCTCCGTGTCAGTGGAGAAAATAAATTGGCCAGTCTCCGTGAGAGGTATTTTTCCGTGTAACGAAATAGTTTATTTCAGAGTGAGTGCCATGGGGTTTTTTACTCGCGTGGAGTTGGCGTCCGAGCCGAAGGCGAGGACTGTCCAACCGCGCGAGTCAAAAAAACCCATAACACTAGGCTTGAACGATATTTTTCAGTGCTTTTCAGTTTTACGAGGTTGGAGAAGGGTCAACACCAATCCCCGGACGAGGAAAAGTGAAGATCAGTACGGAAAATATTTTTGTCTCGGCTACATCGGTTCGTTGAATCGGGGCAATCCTTGTTTTTATTTGTTTCACCGAAATTTAATCGATTGTTTGCTTGTTGAAAGAATATTTTGTTTACGCTTATTGCTATTCGCATTGAATTACAGTAGAGTAAATGTAACTGACATTTTGAAGATTAATTTCAATCCAGCAGGAAATTTTTTCGCCTTCTCAATGTTACTTGAAATTTTACTTCAAAGAAATTAAAATTTCGGGAATAATTTAGTAGTATTTTCCAGGGAAATAGCATTGAATTCGATTTAGGGGGAAAATAATCATGAAATTTCAACGTTCACTGCGACTTCCATAAATTTTCAATTAAAACATGAAAATTCCGTTTGAATATTCAGTTAAATAGGGAAAACAGATCAATTTCTGGACGATTTCAACTTGCATTGAATATTCCATAAATAAAATGATAATTGTACTGATTATTTTGCCTTTCAATAATATTACTCGTGTATAATCATGATCAATTATGTTTTCAATTGATCGACATTTAATAAATAAAAAAAAATATAGCCCAGTCGTCCAGAAATTAGGGGTTTCGGCTCCATTCAACTATTTCTTAATTTCAGAAATAGTTGCTTTCCGTGCATTCCGTGCTTTTATTTTGATTTCAAATAATTTCTTTCTGCTAATTAAAGTATGCTTGAAGGTATGGAGCCCATTATGTCCTTTTCTAGGTGATTCTTTTATTTTAGATCCTACCACGAAACTCGAATTTCCCTGAACAGTCTAGCAATTGCCCTGTTCACTCTAGATATTTTAATTTCTTTGAAATAAAATTTCAGGGACAGTTTAGTAGTATTTTCCAGTGAAGCAACATTGAATTCGATTCAGTGGGAAAATAATCATAAAATGTCAACGTTCACTGCAACTTCCATAAACTTCCAATCAAACATGAAAATTCGATTTAAATGTTCAGATAAATAGACATTCACCTGAATTGTCCTGATTTCTGTCAATTTTCTTGGAATAATTCACCTGTAAGTTGGAGCTTCAGGGTAGAACGTATTTACTTCAATTAATCTCACAACTTTCCTCCGCTCGAGAGAATAATTTCGTCAATTCCATAAATCCCAGTGCTGTCATCCAGAAATAATAAACGCATTCGAGTGAATGAATGTGCTACAGGAGCACTCAAAAGTTCCATCATTTCCTGACGATCGCATGGATGTTGGTTCAGAAGAGTGACTAGTGTAAACGTGCGCTGGGTGATCAGCCCTGTTTGTCCATCCATTCCCGCTGATTCAGGAATTTACAATCATCAAACCGAGTGATACCAACACCAATTTGTGGTCATTTCCACTATCACGGGGTTCGATCCCTGGCCCAAGTTGTCCTTGTGTACACACTCACGATCCAGTTCTCCTGACCACACTTTTGGGGG
>NW_021683643.1:1717408-1727377 GCF_001412515.2 Diachasma alloeum
GGGGGGGGGGGGGGGGGGGCGAGTCGATTGCACCCGGGTTCTGTGGTAGGTGTAGCGAAAGGCGATAGACATTTGTAAACAGGGAGATCCTTTGTGGACGATAGGGTTTCGCACGGGGGCTGGACAAAGGAGTGTGGCTTGACAGTTCATGGAGGCATGGAGATTGTGGAATTGAGGAGTGTGTATTACTACTAGAATGGATGATGTTACGGCGGGTGATGCCGAGGCTGAGTAATTGGGTCGATAACGATAATACTGAGCATCCTGGTTCGGTTATTGACGCAAATGCCGTCTTGTGTATGTGGGGGTAACAATACGGGGGGTCCGGGGGGTGACGGAGGGTATTGAAATAATATCGCTATTTTGGAAAAGGCGAGGAGGCAAAAACGAAACCAATTATTTGCGCATTCATTGTTGCGAAAGGAATGAAATTTCAGGGACAATACAAAATTGTCATTTTTATTTTCATTTTGTTCATTTCAGTAGCGAAGTGGTAAAACACGGTTCAAGTCGACTTATCTCCCAGTTGAGTTTTTGACGGATATTTCCGAATCTAAGAGAGATAGCGAAATTTTCGTAATTACACGTACGAAAAAATCCTATAGGATTTGTTATAGGATTTCCTATAGGATTTTTATCTTGATAAAAATCCTATAGGATTTGTTATAGGATTTCCTATAGGATTTTTTCGAACGTGTAATTACAGAAAAGATTATGCAAAATTATGATTATTTTTCCCCTGATTACGTATAAGATTTTCTATAGGACTTCTGGTAGAAAATCCTATAGAAAATCTTCTAGGATTTCCTATCAGAAATCCTATAGGAAATCCTATAGGATTTTTTCGTACGTGTACGTTTAGTGTGGCTCTCAATCAGCTACAAAAAGGGTTATAAGGAAAATTTTGTCATCTCCCGTAGATTTCGAGGTATTTATTGAAAACTGGCCAATAGCCAAAATTGACTTGAACCGTTTTACCACTTCGCTACTGATTTATATTTTTAGACTTCACGTCCTCATTTTTCATACTGGGAAAATTGACTCTTTTGTGGGTTTGCAACGAACCTGTCGGGAATACTCGCTTATTTTGGAGCTCTTGTGGTACTGTGATTATTTTCTCCATTCTGAGTTACTTATACTTCACAGCACCGAATATTGCGCTCTGATTGGACAGAATTCGATGGTCAGAAATATTTAATACATTTACAAGATAACAATACATTTCAATTTTAATAGATTTAATACATTTTAATTTTTAATACATTTTCATTTATTTATTTAAATGTTTACTTGAGACGAGTAATTTTTCTTCAATCGCTTAATTCTCCCAGGCAGCCCCACAAAGGTCTCATGCTTTAAAATATTCTTGAGGTTTAAGAATATCCGAATACTTTGGCTATTTTTTCTCCAGTGAAATGCTTTTTACTTTTGTAGTCCAACGTCAGAGCTTTCATTTGAGCTCCATTTGACCCTAAGTTGCCGGACATTTTAGAATGATTTTATTATTTAAACTTTGGAGACCTAAATTTGAATCGCGATATTGAACTGTTAGAAAATATTTTAAAAATCTGAAGAAAAATTAGAAAGTTTACTTTCCAAAGAAACCTGATAAAATTATTCAAACGTTGCGATTTTTGAAAATTACGAGAATTTTCTGTGAATAATTTATAAACCATTAATTTTGTACCATAACAATCATTTGTTCATAATCGTAACAAATTTATTAACGTTCAGAATTTCACCAGAAAACGATTTCGTGCCGAAAAAAATTAGGTTTTCGAAAGTTAAGTAATTTCTATTATTTATTGATAAATAAAAGGACGTTTAAAAAATAATAATTCTGTACATAAAGAAGCTAATTTACTTCTCTCAAGTAATTTTGGTCTACATATTAGGAAATTTTTCTCTCAGTGCGACCAATATGCCAAATCCATTAATGACGGAGACTACCCTGTTAGAAATTTCTTAAAATTGCAGTCACAGCATCATCTAAATTTTCGACGTTGTGGGGTTGAACTCAATTTCACATGAAAGCGTTCACTAAATTTCTCATTTATCTTGAAAATTCAAGAAAATGAGAAATGGTTTTTCATATAAAACAATCATTGATTTTTCAATGAAAGCTTGAATTTCCAAAAACATCGTGAAAGTTGAACATCACATACAATTCAATTTTCAATAAATTTAGAATTCAGAAAAGTTGTTGCTTGAATTTTCAAAATTTTCAAGATTTTTCAGTGCCGTATGGACCCGAAAATCGAGAATTACTTGAATGTTCAAGAAAAAAATTGATTCATCAATGAAGAAATATAGAGAAATTTCCTCTAACTTTGTCGTTGTTAAAAATTTCAAGCTTTTTCACTTGAAATTTCAAGAGTAATTTTCTAACAGTGTACTGACAATCTGTAAATCCGTAAAATTCTGCCACACGACCGGATTTTTCATTCCTCGATGATACCAAGATCACATTAAACCGTTTCAACCGTGCACGAACAATAATAGACTGAACCCGAGGGGCTAATGTTAACGTTTAACTCTATTTTTAACCCGAAAAAATCCCCCTATAATGAGCGCCCCAATGTTCCACCGAAAATTCCGACAACCCTGCAATTTATCACCGATAGGAGGACGATCGGGTGCACCTGCACTGAGCCCCTCGTAACTCCCCCGACAATACGCGCTCCAGTTATTCCCTCGCAGGACATAAATTTCAACTTCGGGTTATTAATTACACATTCGTGCAATTCTCGATCTCACAAAAGACCTCTTCTTCGCTCTCCTTTTGCCTTCGATTTTATCGACTTCAACGCACAGACATTGTCTGACTACTCTCGGCCCTTTCTACTTCGCGAACACCGGTTCTCGGTTTTGTTATTCGGGAGTCGGTAATTTCATTCGTAATTCAATTGTTCGTGCGCAGATATGTCAGAGAATAGAGGGAAAAAGTGTAATTGCATTGACTAAATTTTCGAGAAACCCTCTGGTTATTCTACCTTCACTCTCTGCAGTCCTTTCCGGTGATAGAATCAGTGGTTTAAACTTCATAAAATGAGTTCGGGGAGGAATTTCATAGCGACAGGGAATTTCACGGGTGAAGAATATTGCTCTACCACTTCAGGCCATTTTTATTAATTGAACACTGATAGAATGATTCACTTATTCCAAATCAGATTCGTTAACTATTAACCCTTCACGTACGGTGTTCATATAACGCGGCTTGTCCCAACGGCCAGGAGACTTACAGCGCGTCAATACTCCGTTATGCAATGAGCGATAACTTGAAAACAGTTGAACGAAAAAAATTGAAATAAAATGCATTGGCTGCATTGAATTTTGAAATAAACTCCCTAAGAAATGTTTTTTCTTTCCATAATTTCCTAATTTTTGACAGCAATTTTAATATTAGCCGACAATTGGTTGCCGCCATCTTCGAACATGTTAAATTTATTTATAACAAACAAATAATTCAACAAATCGAAATTTACCTTCCAATTTTTCTTCTAATCTTATCGATAAACGAGATAATTTAATACGATTGAATCGGTTTGATGTAAAATTTTCATCTACAACTTTTGTTCCTAGAAAAAAATATTATAAATGCATTGAAAAAACAAGAAAATAGTTCACTGCAGAGACAATTCCATTGACTTTTGAAATATCTTTTTCCAAATGTCAATGTGTCTCTTAGAATGAGAGAAAATGATTTTTACTGTTGACGGAAAGGGTCGATACAATGCATTGACTCCGGCCGATAGGACAAGCTTATGGACCGATACTTGGTATCGACGCCGTACGTGAGGGCTTATCGAATGGTAGGGTTGAATGTGACCAAATCAATATTCGTTAATATTTAACAAATGGTTCACTTGAAAGGTGCACTGATAGAGTGATTCATTTATTCCAAACGAGATTCGTTAACTATTAACGAATGGTAGAGTTGAATATGACCAAATGAATATTCGTTAATAGTTAACGAATGGTTCACTTGAATGGCGAAAGTCAAGTCAAACAATTAACTATTAACGAATGAACATTTGGTGGAACCGAATAGATTCTAACCTCCAACAAAAATCCCTTCGTTAACAATAACTAATCCGTTCTATCAGAGTGAAAGTCGAGTTAAACAAGGCTTCTGAAACATAAATTTGTTAACTACTAACGAATGAACATTTGGCGAGACCGAATAGACCCTAGCCTCCAACCAAATCCATTTGTTAACAATAACTAATCCTTTCTATTAGTGAAAAACATTTTTACAACCGAATTGGGGCACTTAATCGTTTAATCGTTCGAATTGGAGTATGTGCGCACGAAGAGGACATAGTTGAATAAGAATTACTTGAAAAATCGTGACAAATTTTACTGCGCGAACGGTAATCGTGAAGCAGAATGTAATTCAATGAAAAATACCTGTTTGTGGAGGATATTTTGCGATTGGTTCGGTAATTTTTCTCTCACTTTTTTCTCCGTGTGGGTAGCCTTGCGTGTGCGTTCATTTTTTCATTTTCATTTAACGAAACTATCGAATTTCCTGATGTGTTTGTATTGATTTATTACATTTTGTAATGATAATTCTCAAAAAATTCATTAGGAAAATATTTATGAAATAATGATTGAGTGATTTTGTTACTTGTTTCATAAATAGTGGGAATTGTTTTTAATTAGAGAGTTTTTCCGCCGAATTGACGCATTTCAATTGTTTAAATTGGAATATGTATGTGTTTTTTTTTATTTACATGTACCGAAACTATCGAACTGTGACGATTTTTCAGTGAAGATTGAGAGATTCATATGAAATCGTTCATCTTTATTTATTTATTGAGCTTCAACTGAATCTCGAGAGAACTGGAGCTTTCAATTTCCATAGAATTAGAAAACTGAATAGCTGCACTGATAGAACGAATTAGTTATTGTTAACGAATCGATTTTGGTTAGAGGTTAGGGTCTATTCGATCCCACCAAATGTTCATTCGTTAATAGTTAACGAATGTACATTTGAGGAGCCGTGTTTGACTTGACTTTCGCCATTCAAGTGAACCATTCGTTAACTATTAACGAATATTCATTTGGTCATATTCAACTGTACCATTCGTTAATAGTTCACGAATCTTGTTTGGAATAAATTAATCAGTCTATTAGTGTGGTGTTCCGATAAAAGTTGAAAACTTTTTCCCAATTCTCACTCATTCTCTCTTGCAGATTTCTCGGGGATAAAATAATCGAGTGGATGTCACGTAGAGACAGGGAAAAATGTCCGATCTCACGAGGTCGAGCGCGACGAAAGTGAAAATCCCACCACCCCTCAATCTTCATCCCGAGAGTCAAGATGACGACACATTGAACCCCAGGACTGCTAGGAGTGAGTAAAAAATACAGGGCACAATATCTTCATTTCCAGTTGTCATTTACTAAAACAAGTGGATAATTGCATTTTTCATAAATGACTATAGTTATTGTTGCAAATAAATTAGCAATTCACTTCCGAATGGGTTCTCCTTTTTTAAAAATAGTATTTCTTAATTCGTTTCTTCTATTTGTTCGTATCATTAATTGACACGTCCGCTTTCGGGAAATATCCGCACGGAGAAAATAAAATAGTAAAGATTACTATGTCGGAATCCGCACATAGTTAAACGTTACTAAAGTTTTGTAAGTATTACTATGGACATGGTAGTGGCTACCATGGTCATAGGTACTATGGACATCGCAATAATTACTATTTTACATAGTAAGCTCTACTATGTTACGTAAAATTCCCTATAACACATAATGGAATTATTCTAAATAATTAAATATCATCAAGGAGTGAAACAGGAGTAGATCAATGTTAGACAAAGAAATATCATTAATTCAAGAACGACAATTTTCTTACCGTAAGAACCATCGAAGAAAGAAATTATGTTTCTGAATGAAATAATGGATTTACTCAGAGAGCTGCTAATAAACCCCATTAAACCCTAAATTAAATTTGCAGTTGCATTTTCATTTATATCAAATAAATAGTTTTATAAATGTACGTTGAATTCGCAATTAATTTCAAACACAAGAATATATGTACCGCAATTTTTCCGATTTCTCTCATTTTTTGCTAGAATAATTGAACTAAATTCTACAGTTTCCATTGATTTTTCCATCAAATTGTGAATGTTCAATGGCGAAATACTTTAAAATTTCGATGGAACGGTCACTTGATAAAAATTCTACACGTATTGTCGACAACAATCAACAGTCTATCAAAATTCATCAATGATTCCATTCAGGATAAAAAAAACAATTTGAAATATTCAACAACCCATGATATTTAAAGTGAAATATTCCATCAGTGCAATTGCCAATTTTTCAGTATTGAAGAACGATCTATTGTTGCACGAGGCTGTCATCAAAAATGAGCCAGAGACTGTGAGAAAAGTTCTCCAAGAAACTGTGGCCGTCGATTCCCGTAACAACGTGAGTTGAATTTCAAATAAAACTATATTTCCCCAGCACTCGTTTCCATCTCGCCCCAACACAATTTCAATGTATTTCTCTCGGGAGTCATAAAAATCGGTACAACAAAATTCTTTTGTGGATGCATCTCAGGACGTACGAAAAGTAAATAGGTCACGGATGCATCGGAAGTCCCATTTGCATATTCTAGTATCACGGGTTTTGATAATTTACCCATCGGCACGTATCAGCAGGATTTTAGCATGAAAATATCCCAAATGAGTGCTTCTTCATTTTTTCGGTGCGGAATCTAGTATGGGAGAGCACCGATTCATTGGGCGGCCTCCAGGGGTAATACGGAGATCATTGAAATGCTTATTCGAGCGGAATGCGACATCGAGGCGCGGGATAAGGTGAGATGTTCTGAATTTTTATTTTAAAGTGAACCAGTTTGTGGGAATTCGGTTCCAGTCCACTTCACTTGGATTTTTTTTTGCATGAAGGTGGGATATAATACAACTGAGTATTATAAATACATTCTACAATGTTAATATTTTCCTGAAATTCAAGTAACAGTTGTGTTGCATAACAATTTTTAATATTTTCATATTGAAATGGATTTAAGTTTAATATTTGCCATTGTTTCCTCAATTTCAAATAAAATTTTCTGGAATACACTTTAGTTCAGTTGGACTCCGGTGAATAAACAAATTTATATTCGTATTGATTTATTTGAAAAAATATTAACAACCCCTTGCATTAGGTCAGCGGAAGCAGAGTTAAATCAATGAAATTCTCGGAAAGAGAATCGCCGAATCGATGGATAAATGCTAAAGGAGAAGAGATGGGGATGGTCCATCATTTTTTCATGAGAGTAAACCGTAAAACTGAGTTATTCTACGTTAGATGAAAAGCATAAAAAAAAAAAAATTTATGAATTCATCTGTAATTTTTGGAGAATTCCGGTATTTCAAAAATTTAGGGCGTGAGTTATTCTAAAATCAAGTGATTTTGTCATCAATTTCCAAAGTCACAATACTGAAAATCAGAGAACAGATTCTAAATCGTAGGAATTTTGTCTTTAACATTCGGTTGATCGCGGCGCACCAGCCTAAATCGACATATTGATAAATTTGGAAGGTCTAGGAAAAATCTGAAAAAATCAAGAGGGATATCAAGTAATCAAATTAGAGAATTTGAAAACAGCACGATTACAATGCTTCCACTCGGAAGCAAAAAATCGGAAAAAGTGCAGTGCGGCGCTCTAACTTTTAGGACAATTTTAGTTGGTGTTGGAAATCCCTCACTATTAGAGATGAATTCCTAAAAGCTATGGATCACCTCCTCAAACTGCAGATTACCTTCTATCCCTAAAAACCAAAACATGTATTTCTGCGTGTGAATTCTTAAAGCTCTGAAAGAGCCAGAATATTGTGCTCTCCCAAGCATTAATTCACTCCAATCCTCTCACCTATTTGCACTGAATAATCAACTTTACGTGGATTTCCACCAGTTCGGGATGAGGCCGCTTCACATGGCCGCTTGGTACGGACATCTAGAGGCCGTCAGGATGCTCATCGATGCCGGCGCAAGTGTGACAGCTGTCAATAAGGTATGACGATCCCCTTAATGAGTAAAATCAATATTAATTGTCCTCAGTTCTAAAATACGCTATTGCTCCACTGAGTGAACCAGGATTCTTTGAGATATACAGGGTGTCCCAAGACTCATCGTAAAGTTTAATAAATTTTTGGACTCCGTCGCATTGTTAAGGATATCCGAGCACTTTAGCTATTTTTTCTACAGTGAAATGGGATACCGGTCAAAATAACACACGTAAATTTCAACACACAGATTAAACACACAAACACGCGTTAAATTTGTATATGTTAAATTCAGTAGCGAAGCGGTAAACCGGGTAAAGTCGATTTTGACTTTTGGCCAACTTTTGATGAATATCTCGGAGTCTGAGAGAGATAGCGACATTTTTATCATGAACTTTTTATAACCCTTAATTGGCTCTACAAAAAAGCCTATGATAAAAATGTTTCTATCTCTTTTAGATTCCGAGATATTCGTCAAAAACTGGTCAATGGTCAAAACCGACTTAACCCGGTTCACCGCTTCGTTACTAAATTTAACATATACAAATTTAACACGTGTGTGTGTGTGTGTATTTGAAGTAATTTATTTAATACAAATAATATTTTTTGTGATTATGAGTATTAGGAGTAGATTTCAAAGGAACTATGAAATGTTGTAGTGTAATATTATTTTGTTGTGATTAGTTTAATTGTAATTTCATATCGATTTATTGAATTAGCCGATTTATCGATTTATATGTTCTCATTTATTGATGCAATTCACTGTATTGTTGTTCATATTTTTTTGATTTTTCATTAAATGAATTCTCAAGCCAAAAGTAAATATTTATTAATTTCGAAGACTGAGTTGATAATTGTGTTGGACGTGTGTATTGATTTTTTTGTGTTGAATTCGTTTGTGTTAACATTTATGTGTGGCATTTTGACATGTAATCGTGAACTGCTTTTCTAATTTTGTAGTCTAACATCAGAGCTTTCATTTGAACCCCATTTGACTCTAAGTTTCCGGACATTTTATAATTATTTTATTATTTAAACTTTGTAGGCCTGAATTTGAAACTCAATATTGAACCGTTAGAAAACATTCTAAAAATCTGAAAAAAATTGGAATGTTTACTTTTTTCCTAGGTTAAAAAATAATAATTCAGTGCAAAATTTAATTTGAATAACGCTGAATATTCACGATTTTTTCAGATTTTTTTCATGCAATTTAATTGACAAATTTGATGATTTAAAACGGTTGAAACAGATACTTGGATATCCTTAAGGAGTTATTCGGCAGCAAAGCAAAAATCCACCGCAATTGCCCCTCTGTCTGAAAATTCATATCACCAATGAAAATGATGGCAATTAATTCTGCATTTAATTCCCAATGATCTGAAAAAAAATTGTTTTCCTATCACCACGACCGGATGAGTTAAACCGCAATTAATTCCACTGCGGCGTAAGAGCCATTTCATCCCTATACGCAACCTGAAAATCATAGTCAACGTAAAAAATTCATGTCTCCACTCTCATTTAATACCCAGGAATGAAATTGATTGGAAGCGATTGGATATTCAATGCCATTATCCTTCCGTTTTGAATGGGAAAAGGGATATGATTTCTCCATCAGTGGAAAGCGTTTGATTGGCTGTCCGTTCTTTTATTGATAACTCATGAACAAAGCGTCGGAGACAAAAATTTCATTAATGTTTTTGTCTCTAAATGATCCTCCCGGGCTACCCTTACTATATGAACAATGAATTTTCGGACACTGTATCGGGCTTCACTTTTTTTGAAATGTAAATAGCTCATAACTATAACTCATTTCAATAGAATGGGATAGTTTTTTTCCCTCAGAAAGGTCAACTTTTTCCCTTTAGGGTGAGCCGAGCCTGATAATCTTGAATTAAGAAAACTTGTTCCTGTTATTCCCATGAATTACCCCCCCCCCCCC
>NW_021683643.1:1727761-1752506 GCF_001412515.2 Diachasma alloeum
CCCCCCGGATAATAATTTCAACTCATAAATTTGATTTGAACATGAATCTTAAATTGTCAACTTTCGTGTACTTGACGATAAAAAAGTGGAATAACCCCAGTTGGAGAATTTAATATTACAGCCCTATAAAATCAGTCACGCTGTCTCACGAATAAGTTATATTCTTGAGGCTCGAGGAGGATCATAAAATTCCGAGATAAATTCGTACCTCAGTTGAATATCGATTTTACGATATGCGACGTAGCGCCGAGTATCACTTCTATGATGCTTACCTACATACGTAACACATGTTACAAGGTATTACTGTTGCGGAGAGCCCGGTAATTCAACGTACCCGGGGAGCTGAGCATTTGCCGCATTCCACCCACGAGGATACCCCATTGAATTTCTCATCATTCAAAAGTTAAAACTCTTCCCTAATGGACTTCCCGACTTTTTCTCATAATTCCTTCTACTCTCGTTATATACGGGGGAAAAAATTTATATTTCATTCGATGCAGAGGACTCTTTGAGCACTGAATGAAGATTTTTTCAAGTATTGAACGGAGAATATTTTTTCTTACGAGGATGACTGCTCTTGAATTCAAAATGTGGAGAATGTGGCTTCAATCATTTTTTATTCTCGATTTGAGAATCGAGAACTGTTTCTGTATTAGAATGAGATCCAACGAGTTCAGTTCGATGTCACAAATCTGCAATTTGTTTTTTTAATGAAGAAATAAAAAATATTGTTATTCACAATAACAATATTATATATATTGTGATTAACAATATAATATTGTTAATAACAATATATATAATATAACAATGTTATATTATATAATATTGTTAATAACAATATATATAATATTGTTAATATATATTAACAATATTATTATAGATTGTTATTGTTGTTAATAAAAAAAAATAAAAAATTCAGAATTTTTTATTCTGAAATTGTGAGTAACAATATTTTTTACTCAGAAATATAAAAATCCTGGAATTGAAAATATTTTCTCGTATATTCAATACATATGGAGTGTAATTCATTGGAATTAAAAGACAACAAATAGAAGATCTGCATTTCGCAATGAAAAAAATAATAAGGAAAATTAATATTGTTGAATAAAAAAATTTAAAAATAGAGAATTCTTTAAAAATAAATTTCATGAATATAAACTGTAATTCATTGAGACGCTAGAATAATTTTCACGAACAACAACAATATTCTGCAATCAAGAGTAGAAAAATCCTCGAATCAAACTTGTTCATGACTTTCCCTCGCAATTGCTTCTGTGCGCAGAAAAAATATACCCTTTTGATGTGTGCATCGCGAGGGAACAACGCAGATGTAATTGAATATTTGACTGGAGCTGTGGAGACGCTGAATATCGATGCCATTGACTGCACAGGTGCCACTGCTCTGCATCACGCCGCTGTTTCTGGCAATCCTGGTGTCATTGAGGCACTATCCAAAATACCGGAAATTAAGCTGGACGTCACTGATAAAGTAAATAATAACCGAACGGAGATCCAATATCAATGCTTGAAATGAACATTCCTCCCTTTGTAATAATTCTGAATCTGCTGAAGTTCATTTCGAAGTGCTCTTCTCCCCTGTTTTTGTTTTTTCCATTGAAATTCTGGAACTGAATTCCGTCAGTTTTTCCGTTGTTTTTTTATTTGTTTTTCATTATAAAATTCGAGAAAATTTATGCCCGAGAATACTTATAGGCAAAACCCGACAGAAAAAAATAACGATCGAAACATTATTTCAAAGTACTTTTCTCCCTTGATTTTAACTTTTAAGGGGAGATTACTATGAGTTTTAAAAGTCGCAGGCTATCGGAGTGAGTTTTCTCATGCATTGAAGAACGATTATGTATGTCTGAAAACGAGGTTTTTTACAAATTTTAGAAAAAATGTGTACAATAACAACTAAGAATTAGTTTTTTGAAATTCGACTCTTACACAGCTAATTTCGTTTTGTTTAATATAAGAATTGGCGCCGTCCATGTGAAATAGGCAGAAAAATTATCCTTAAAAAAATTTAATATATTCTCGATTCTTTCAGAAACATTTTTCGGACTACTTTACATAAATGGTGCAATTGTTTATTTAAAAAACGACATTAGCTGTGTAGTAGTTGCATTTCAAGAAACTAATTCATAACTGTAATTGCACCCATTTTTTGACAAATTTTGAAAAAAAAACCTTTGTAGCTGAAAAAACTGAGGCGCTGGACTATTTTCAACATTTTAAGCGTCTGCCGGGCAAACGAAAAATAACCAATTAATTTTTATCCACTAATTATTCGTTTTTAGACATATATAATCGATTTTCAATATATGAGAAATCTCATTAGTCTCCCCTTCAAGGAAATGCTTGGGCAATTCCTTCGTTTTCCTTATTTTTTTTCTGCTGTATTTTTTTTATTTGTTACGAAAATATCTATTGAATAAACCACCATAAAGATGCATAATTTTCAATAGAAAAAATGAATAGAATTTTGATAAAATTCCTTAGAAAAAGTGCGGGGTTTTCCCATAACATTTTTGTTACGTTCTAAAATGAATCTTACGCAATCCCAAATGAACCAGAAACAACAAACCCCCCTGCACTGTTCCTGCGCTGATGGTCACGGCGAGGCAGTTGAAATTCTCATCAAACTCGGTGCAAACTTAAACAGCCAGGACAAGGATGGAAACACCCCTATGCATGTGGCAACGCGAATGAGATACACCGGAATAGTACAGACCCTATTAAAAGCCAATGCAGACATTGAGATAGCTGATGAGGCTGGGTTAACAGCTCTCCATGTTGCAGCCAGTCAGGGCTGCAAGGGCATTCTGGAGCTCATTCTCCAGCACAGCAGTATCACCAATGTACAGTGCAATGTAAGCTGAAACGTTAATCTTCTCTCCTAGAATTTTGAACTTTTTCTCATTCGTTTTTTCTGCTTGTGGAGGCTGGGAATACAGCGCTTCATCTCGCATGTCAAAACAACCAAGTGGATTCTGTGGAAATACTGATAAAACATGGGGCGGATCTGAATTCTCTTAATTCGGTGAGTGAATGGGAATTAGCTTGCATGGAGATATTGCATGGATTATTCTGACACAACTTTCTAGATTCCTCTATACTGGGAGGGAAGTGAACAAGTTCTCAAACAAGTCTTGCTTGCACGGAAAAAATCGTCAGTTGAAAATGACCGATTAGTATTCTTGTTTCCTTCAATTTGCATTAAGAAAAATATTCACAATATCCTTTTCTCGACAGAAAAAAGTAAATATGAATTTATTGTCCAATATTTTCTATAAGATATTCTTCTATTGAAGAACGACCGCGAAAAACTGTCACATTTTCAACGAAGATCATGAAAAAAACTAGTGGAATTCTCAAACAAGAGAATTATCATTTTCTACTGACATTTATCATAATCAGAAATGAAAAAACTAAATTGGCAAGTATTTCCTGCAATGTCCATTGAAAAAAAAATTATTCGAAACTTTACGCTAAAGAATTTTTATGAAACGAAATACCAATACAATTTTCTCGTCAGAAAAAAGTAAATATTAATTTATTGACCAATATTTTCGATAAGATATTCTTCTATTGAATAACGCGCGCGAAAAACTATCACATTTTCAACGAAGATCATGAAAAAAATAATAGAATTTTTAAACAAGAGCATTAGAATTTTTTACGAAAATTTCTCATAATCAGAAATGCAAAAACGGCTTAATTGATGTTTCAATTGAAACTTTATTACGAGGTACTTAAATAAACCCCTTCATTTCCATCAAATCAAATAGATTTAATTTAAATAAACTATTCTTCTGGGTGCAATAGAAAAATCCAGAGATATCCCCAGTATAAGAATCCCCAGTATTTCCTGCAATTTCCACTGAAAAAAAAAATTATTCCAAACTACATGCTAAAGAATTTTTATGAACGAAATACCAATACCATTTTCTCGAGAGAAAAAAGTAAACATCAATTTATAGTCCAATATTTTCGACAAGATATTCTCTACTCTTCAATGCTATTGAAGAGCCCCCCCGGGAAAAACTGTCGTATTTTCAACCGTCGCATGAAAAAACTCACGGAATTCCCAAGCGAGAGCATTAGGATTTTCTACTAAAATTTCTCATAATCAGAAATGAAAACATTAGGTGGAAATGGGTATGGCAATTCCCATGAAACCAAGGGGAAACCTATTGACCTCACATCGCATTTCCAGAAACTCCAAACTCCGATACACATTGCGGCGGAAGTGGGTCACACGGATGTCTGCAAACTCCTACTCGCAGCCGGGGTTAACATTGAACAGAAGGAAAAAGTAAACGATTATTTTCTCTCATTCTGTGGGTTTGGTCATGGGTTCTCCTGATTAGCTGAACACTGATGGTTTTTTTTGTTTGGAATCGTTCATTCTAGAGCGGAAAAACACCTCTGTATATCGCTGCTGGGGGTAGCTTCACGGCGATTGTGGATATGATCATCAAAACAGCAAGACTAGAGTATTTGGTATGAAATATAAATTACGAATACAATGATGGTTTCAGAGAAATTAATTTTTGTGAGAACAGATAATTTTGGTGAGAAATGTTTTTCGGGAAGAGGATTATTTCCCAACTTGTTTTGTGATTAAACTTTATAATGAGTCATGCCCTAAAAAAATTGAGAAAGCGTTCTTCTGGGAAATTTTGAAAAAACACTCGTCCTCATATTTTGGAGGTCGTTTTCTCTAGCAGAAAAAGATTTAATAAAGAATGACCTCCTCACGTTTGAGACATGAAAGATTGACTTGTTCTGATGTTGCATAAATTTTCTCATTTTCAAAAAATCTGTTGGAAATTTTTTTTATAAAAATCACCTGTTTTCGAGATTAATGCATAAATTTCAGGTAAGATTCCATTAAATATCAAACACGGAATATCTCCTTACGATTTTTCCTGAAATTCCTCATAATTACGACAATTCAAAGACATGAGCAATCGAAAATTTGTCGGGGAAAATATTGTGGGGCTTTTTCTAGCTTGAAAGGTAGTGAACAAAAGAAATTATCTCCACAGTTAAGAAATAAAAAATTGACTTGTTCTTTGTCGTGAATGTTGTGCAACGTTTTCTCATTTTCAAAAAAATATTTGCAAAAAATCTCGTGGCAATTTTTTAAAATAAAAATCACTTGTTCTCGAAATTAATGCATAAATTTCAGGTACGATTAGATAAAATTTCAAACACGAAATCTCTCCTTACGATTTCCCGTGAAATTCCTCATAATTAGGGCGATTTAAAGACATGAGAAATTGAAAAATTTTCGGGGAAAATGTTGTGGGTCATTATTTCTAGCTGAAAATGCAGTGAACAAAAGAAATTATCTTCCCATTAAAGAAATGAATGTTGCCTAACAACGTCTTCTCATTTTCAAAAAATCTCTTGGCAATTTTCTTCTTAAAACCACTTTTTCTTCCTCCAAAATTCATCTTCTTCCCCAATAAATGCCGAAATTTCACGTGGGATTCCGTAAAATGTCAAGAGATTTCCCCAATAACGGAAAAAATCCCAACGCAAAATCCCTCCTCCCAATTTCCCCTGAAATCCCTCACAATCAAGAAGATTCAAAGATGAAAACTTGAATTGTTTTTATTTTCCCTAAATTTTCCCACCGGAGATACCGAAAGGTCAAGTTATTGAATATGGTTCAGGAGGATCAAGGATCGGAGAAAAATGGAGATCTGATCCCGGTCAGTAGACGATGGAGAGAGGAGGCCAGGCGGAGTACCGTATCTGGTGTATACAATGGGGGAATTACCGAGCATGTGCGCTGTATTCTCCGGAGACTGGCTTACAAGCAACTTGATGCTGGGGACTGGAGGAAACTCGCACTCCACTGGGCATTTACCCATGATCACATACACGCCATTGAACAGCAGTACACTGGTGAGTAAATGGCCTCGTTATCCTTGGGGGCTTTGATGAGGACATCATGAAAGCATCGATTTATGACTGACATGTCCCTCATTTTTTTCCTCTTCGTTATTTCAAGGGTCTTCTAGCTACAAAGAGCATGGGTATAGGATGCTCATGATATGGGCCTCTGGACTCAGCCCTGAACTTCAATTAAGCAAGGAATTGCATGAAGCACTTTTGGCGATCGATAAAAAAAATGTTGCTGGTAAATTTTTCCTCACTAAATCCCCAGCATTACGTGCAGTTTCTTCCGTTAATATCTCTGAACTCTTTAAATGCAGGGGAAATATGTCTTTGTAGATTAAATTTTCCAGAAGAAAAATTGACTGCATTTTTTTTTTCAAAGTTTCACGTTTTTGTGATAATTAAGAATATTCAAGTACGTGAACCTTTTTTTCTCGTTGAAATGTAAACTATTTAAACCCCATTTTATTATTTAAAAAACATTACAGGTCCAAATTTGACTTTTCATACTGAACTATTAAAAGACATTTGGGGAATCTCTGCTTTTGGAGGAAAATTTATAGAATAATTTTTAAATAGAAATTTTTGGAGTCATGACTTTTTCATAAATCATTTATGAACTATTTCAGACTAGGGGGCTACGCCCCCTGCTCTCCTCCGCTCGCCGACCCCTATGATCCTTATTCTGACCCTTGTGGCCTTTAATCTAAAACGTGACCCTTATTTTGACCCTTCATTTCTGACCTCTAATTTTGGAGTCTTAATTTCGAGCACCAAATTTTCATCACCAAAAGTCGATTTGGATTTTTGCAATATAGAAAGATATTGAGACCCTTATTTTGATCCTTCGGACCCTTAGTTTCTCACCCCCATCGCGCTTATTTGAACCCTTAATCTGACCTTTGTGACCCATTGGGATCCTTAACCTCATTCTCATTATAACCCTCGTGAACCTTATTTTGACCCTGGTGACCTTTTTTTTGACCCCTATGTCCCTTATTGGAACCCTTACTCTGACCCTCGTGACCCTTATGACCCTGATTGTAACCCTGATAACCCTTATTCTGACCCTCATGACCCTTAATTTTAGAATCTTAATTTCGAGTACCAAATTTTTATCACCAGAAGTCGATTTGGAATTTTATAGCATAAAGAGAAATCGATCTCATGCCATTAATGTCCCCGAAAGTTTAATCAATTTCAAGTATTTCTTCATACGAAGAAAATCGTCACGAAAAATTGCAAAATATGAATTGCATGACGTTAAATACTCATGGAGCTTCTCATATTTATCTGTTGAATTAAAAATTTCAAGATGAAAAATCACCCCGTCTACAAGTAAAATCATTTTTCATGTTTATCAAATAGAAATTCCCTCGCATTTTTTCAGAGATATTTGAAAAAAAAGTATTAACAACTCAATTTTCCCTCAAATTTCACGAATACCCCCCCAACAGTCTTGTTAATCTCTTATAATTCAAGATAAAGTTGAAAAACATCTGGATCAAGGAGACGACGATAAAAGTGATAAGCAACGTTGCCACAGGTGCACAGTCACGTGAATCCCTCCATCGAGACTGAACAAGTATAATCAATTTTTTTACGACTCTACCCAGAAATAACGCCGATAGAACCTGTGAAAGACAAACGCTTATAGAAAGAATAATGAAAGTGAATAATGTACATATCTGGTAAATGTGATAATTCAAATAAACGTATTTAATTTGAAGGATAATTCAATGTGAGACTAAATGGATGTTATTAAAAATGTGAAGATTTATTAATTCGTAGTTATTTTCGCCTCTCCGATCCAATCCTATAAAATAAACGCCCACTTGGCTCTTCTCTCGTATAACAAAAATATGGGTAATAGTTCAATTGTATTTATTCTTGAAGTTCTCGTCATCATGTGGGACGAGATTGATTTTCGAGAGTATGACGAGTGTGATTGAATTCACTTACGTCGTACGTAACATTTACTACGTAGGTTCAATCCATCGTCATCTCCGAGTTTAATGTCGTATCTAACGACATTTCGAGGAGAGAGTCATATAATATTTATTATGCTCGTAATTCTGCAGAATTCATGGGAATTAATTCCAACGAATTGATCAAATCCAATAGAACGATTAAATTTTTTACATTTTGTTAACATTAATTTCAATTTAGGATTTCCAAACATCCCTGGGTCATTTTTAGATTCATTGTTTGATGAATATATAGCTCCTGATCCAGAGGAGATAGCCAAACTGGCATTCAGTTTTTTAGAGCGAAAGGAAAGCTATGAAAAAGGTATTCAGCAAAAAACACACTCATCTGATTTTATCATTTCACAAAACGAACGGCAATCTCGAATGCAATAAAATGAATTTTACTTTTATCTTCTCCAATTCGCCGATTTGTGTTTGTATCTGTATGTTCATATTTTCATTGATTTTGTGAAAGGGTAGGCCAGCATGAGTTTCGTTTTCGCTGGATATTGGATGGAGATAGCAAAATTTTCATGCAGAATTTTTTTAGAGCAAAACAAAAGCTGCAAAAAAAAGGATGCATCGGAAATTCGCTATCTTCCCCCAATATTCAGCGATAAATTAACTCATTTGATGTTACCCTTTCACAAAATCAATGAATATATCGAATGAAATGAAATGAAGTGGATGTTCACCATTTCACTGATTTATATTTGTTTTTGTATATCAATATTTTTGTTGATTTTGCGAAAGGGTAAAAACTCATGAGTTTGGTTTTTGTTAAATATTGAAACGATAGCTGAGAGGAAAGCTATACATTGAAAACCCTCTACCTGCCTCCAATATTCAACAATAAATCAACTCATGTGATTGTGCCCTTTCACAAAATCAATGAAAATAGCCAATAAAATCAAATGAATTGGACTTTTACGTTCACCAATTCACTGATTTATGTTCGTCTTTGTATTGATATTTTCGTTGATTTTGTCAATGGATAAAACGACAGAAATTTTTTTGCAGAGCGAAATTAAACCAAGAACACAAGGTATACACCAAAATTTCACTATCTCCCTTCAATATCCAGCAAAAAAAACTTACCCGATTTTACCCTTTCGCAAAATCAATGAAAATATCGAATGAAATGAAATGAAGTGGATGTTTACCAATTCACTGATATATGTTCGTCCTTGTACAATGATATTTTCGTTGATATTGTGAATGGATAAAACGACATAAATTTGTTTATGCACTTTTTTTCCGATCGAAACTAAACCTATAAAACAATGTAAACATCAAAATTTCTCTATCTCCCTTCAATATCCAGCGAAAAACAACTCATCCGATTTTACCCTTTCACAACATTAATGAACGTATCGAATGAAATGAAATGAATTGGAATTTACGTTACCCAATTCACTGATTTATTTTCCCATGAAAACTGCAACGAGAAAACTGAAATGTAAAAAAACGTAGGAGCTAGTGGAAGTGACACTGGGACAACCACCCAGTTTGCATTACGTAGTAATACTTGGCTTCATCAACAGTATTTTAATAATTAATTTTAACGAGATGAATTATGAATTTGTTCGTGAATGCAGGAGGCATCAGAACCCCTTGGAGTAATATTCCTCCAGTTATTTGACTTCCTCCTTCAAAAATATAGAAATATTTTGTTCTCTTTTCTGTTCCTTTGCTTCTCAATGCAGCTTCGAGCCTTAACGATTGTACGGATGATACTTGCTGGAGTTATTCGATGAAGTTGAGTACCCCCGCTGGGGTCCACCAGCGTAGCTGTCGTTGGTCGACGATATAATCGGGATGATGGTGTGATTCGAGGATCCATAACGCTGGCCGCCTGTCAGAATCGTATAAAATAATTCGTGATGCTTAATCTATCGTTAATTCCGCGGTAATTCATTGATATCGGGATTGAGGATGCGCCAGCATTGAATCCAGAGGCATTAATATTCAGTTGTTTAATCCGTCCACTTGATTTATATCGAGAATCTTTATATGTAAAATTTGATAGAATATTAAAATATGAATTATCGTAATATTAATTTCCCTTAATTTTAGATTCCCTGGATTTATCATTTCTTCTAAACTTATACTCCTTAAATTCAAGGGGAAAAACATTCAAAGTTACGTCTATAAAATAACAAATTCTAAAAAAAGAAGAATTTCCACGTTCAACAATCAAAAAATAGAGGTGGTGCGCTTGTTATTTTCCTCTGCATACTCGTCGCAATGGAAAAAAAACTCTCACACTTGTTCCCCCCCCCCCTTTTGTGCCGTCGTTAAAGCTCTTTTTGTGTTTGGATCTGGTTTTCTCGCCCCTCATCCCCTCCCTCTTTTTTTATTCACGTTTTTTTCTCTATTTCCCATTGACGTTCCTCTGTTTTCAACGCCTAGCGTCTATAGGGATGGTAATTTGAGTGATGGGAGAGGGAGAAACGCTGAGGACCCGGTGCATCTCCATTTGATACGAGTGTCAGGCTTCCGGTCTCGGTTTTGAATTTTGGTGGATGAGTGGGAACTGAAAGGAGGAACAAAAGGAATAATGGAAGTGAGGATTAATGGAATACCCGGATATGAATTACATTAATTACTCTAGTTGAATCAGAATGATTCAGTCTTATGATAATTGCAGCTTGAGACTGTTTGACGAAGCATAAAACACTGCACTCTCATTCATTTTCCCTTGACTCTCGACAAAAAAACAAATACTCTTTTTGAAAGAACGAAAAAGTGGACCACCTCGATGGCTTTTCTCACCCGTAAGAAAAAAGTTGAAAGAAAAATACAAAGTGTAAAAAAAAAATTCTCTCTTTTGCAATTCGTTTCTCCTTCTCTCCTTGCAATTTTTTTTTTTGTTTTTCCAGTGAAACAATGACATGTATGAGCTAATTGTGAGGAAACAGATTCTAATTGTGAAAAAACAGAAGCGACAAAAAGAAAGCAGAAGGTTAACATTCAACTTTTTTTCACCCATTCTTTAACGAAATCTTGAAATATTCAATACTCTTTTTTTTATAATTCTCTTTTTTTCAACTTTCTGAGAGTTGGCAACTGCTATTTAACGCCACCCCCCCCTCCCGCAGCGAATTTCACTGGGGCTTTACAGAAAATTTTGATTTGACGACAAACACTCACTCATTCATTCCACTTATGACGATTCATTCAGTGATCAATTGATTATTTTGATATGATGAATGAGGATAAATTATTAACATCTCAAAGGGTCTCCAAAATCTCTACATAATGATGAATACAAGCGTTGAGAAGCTGTGCAGTGTTTTAAAGCTAAATCAAAAAGGATAAATTTACGAAAATTAAAATGTAACAAAAACTAGAGAGGAAATTAATCGATTCTTATTGAAATAACTTAATTACGTTAAAGGATGCAAGGAGCCAGTCTGTGATGGATTGACAATTGCAATTACTCCAGTATTTATAATTTTTTTTTTCATCTGTATTTTACTCAATATTTTCATTTTCTATTCAATAATTCCTCGTAAGCTATATCAGTATGCACTTTATGAATAGTGATTTCTTCACGTCTTCTATGTTATTATTACAGCTAATAATATTCATATTCAACTTATCACCTTTACATCGTTACATACCAATTATTATATCGTTAATATGATTATAGATAATATTGTATTCTTAAGTATCAATTAATCAATTAATCCACTAGAAACACCGTTAAGTATTTTTATCAATATAATAGATCTGCATATATTTATTCACTTAGTTTTTCTTTACTGTTTCATGGTATCAATAGATGTAGATTGTTTATTATTTAATAGTTGTAGGTAGTATAGGTTTTTTTTCATCTTCAATTAATAGTAAATGAAGTAACAGTAACTGTAATAGTACTGGTTCTTGGGGTGTCATCGGTACTAGGGGGAAGAATTATCGATTTTTTTTTGGGACCAGTTGAATTTAATTTCGTGGGTAATTTTAAAGGTTTTGCTGTCCTCCCCCCCCCGCGCTGACTGCCTTTCTCTCATTTTTCAATTAATGATGAACGGCTATTGAGGATAAAAATCAATTTCAATTTAGATTCGATGGGAAACTAAAATAATTTGGCCACTTTTATTTGGAAATACTGCCGCAGACGTTCATTCCTCATTTTTTAAGTTTTTTTCCTTTTTAATTATTAAACTAACGAATTATTTTATGATTTCATTATAGGTTACTTGTTTGTTTTCTTCATGTTTTATTTCCTATGCACTATTATGCGATAATAACGTAGTCAATACTCTCTCTGTTTAAAATCCTTATTTAGACTTTGCGAACCATGGGCTTAATAATCAATTTTTTTAGTTTTCTTGTCATTTACTTATATTTTTCATAATTAAATTTACGTTAAAATTCGAGGTTTCATTATTTCTTTCACTTTAAATCTTTGTTTTTTTTTTACCGGTAGAAAAATTATTCAAATGCTTAACAGCTGGCTTAAACAAATTCCCCGTCTGATCAAACCGTTCTAATCTCCCAGTCACTCGTATCCACAGTCATTCGTCACTTTCACTCGCATTTTTATTCTTGGCTTTTTCGTTTCGTTCCCCTCCCCTTACGAACAAATTAATTTACAACGACTAAACGACGACTTAGATAAATCCATTTTTCTTCCTTGAGTTTTTTTTCCCTTTTAAGAATTACTGATTAATTATGATTCTCACGAGAACACAATGATTGGCATTTGTCGGCATTTACTTTTTTTCTTGTTTAAAAAATATTACTTTGTTTTTTTTTACCACATTCTAATCCCTTAATACTCCTATTTAACTGCCTTATGTCAAGGATTTTTGTTTTACTCTTCATTTTATTTTCACCGTTAAAAGTTAGCAATGAATTACTTAATAATTGATAGATTAATCAATGACAGTCAACTTGATATTATTTTCTCTAATTCTACGTCCGTTCGCCTTCAAACCCTCCCCCTCCCCACCGCCACCCGCCCGTCACGTTCGTAAGCCCGACTTTCAAGTTTCCTTATCACTCCCATTAACGAGGAACACTATATAATTCTGTGCTTAATTTTTAATTAAAAACGAGACAATTGATTCATTTCGATCTTCCCCCTTCCCCCCAAGTGTCAACATCTGTATTAAGGTACTTCTCCTGCGATAGATCAGTAATTTATAATACATTTGTACAAAAACTTATCGTCTCTTAATCAATAATTTGTCGATTCATCTATTAACGTTGTAATTTTTATAATTTTCCTCATTGCTTCAGAAATCATTCGTTACCATCTATCTCCATTCACGCACATTTCACACCATTCAAGATTCATCTCTTTCCTCTGTTCTGGTTGAATAAAATATGATAAAAAAATGAACACGAAAGGGTCTCTCGAGAAATTAACTCAACGATAAAAAGAAAAGCGAAGAGAAAAAAAAAAGGAAATCGATACTATGACGAAAATTACTTTTGTAATGACTTCTTTTATGCACTCGTAAATCCACACAAAAAACATCTCAGCCAATCATAACGGATCACAGGGTTGGCCGCTTATATTCCTAGCCTTAGGCAGAGGTAACAATTGTCTATTTTTTTTTCATCGTCTTAATAAACTATAGACCGTTTATTTTTTTTTCATGCATTTAAAATAGCCTTCAAATTCATTAATAGTAAATAACCAACGCGATTTAATGGATAATCCTCCTTTTGCATGTGTTTTCCTTTTATAAATTACGAAAAAACGTTTAAATTACATCTAAAATGTCACTCGAATTACTCAAATTAAGTTTACGAGAGTCACAAGACTCGTTTATTGAAAAATAGTAACATGGATAATGCGAGATAATTGTAGTAATCAAAGATATATCTTGATCCTCTCCCTAACAGTCATAATGTAGTAATTAATAATGATAATTGCAGCAGTAGTTTGACACGTCATTGTTTCATATTTCTTCATTTTTCTATTAGACTTTTTTTCTCATGTCACATCACTTTATCCTAAAAATCCCAGAGTACAGCGGCAATATTTCCAAGAGATTTGGGGCCATTTTTTCCCCCCTGAGAGAAAGGCGAAAGGATTTTAAACTACTGTAAAGTATCTTATACTCGAGCGTCTCAGTGCAGTAAATCCGTCAATATGGGGTAATTTGTTAGTTATTCCGGCGTCGTGTCTGTCCCAGTAATTGAACAAAAATTCGTTACACTCTAGAAATGTTAGACGCGAGATGGAGAAACATCTGGCTACGTGTAAATACTCTTCCCTCTCGTGTAGAAAATAATGCAAACTCTCTGCCAATTCAGGCATTAACGATTACAAGTTTTATGATTTAATTTATCAATACGCACGGTTAATATTATAGTCATATTTACCCAGGGCTTACATCTTAATTCAACGGGCAAAACTATCTTAATTACTCATTTTTTTCATTGTTAATCAACGGATTATCAGACAAATACGACTTTTACACACTTGTTAAATTTTCTCCATCAATATCTTCAACATTCGTAACAATAAGCTAATAAGTTTCAGTTTTCTTTCCATTAATCATTTTTGTTGTAACATAATTCCTAAGTTCTTAACTCCGACGTTAATCTTTATCAATTAAGGCTTGGTTCATCTTCTGTTTTCTTAGTTATTTCATTTCACACAATAATTCTACCTTAATTCAGGACCAGTGTGAGCTTGGTGTTATTTCTTCCACTAGTCTTCGTTTTAATTTTCATTTAATTCCTATGACTAACTATGATTTCATTAGATATCGTAGAAGGGTCCCGTCTGACTTAATTGGAGAATTGATAATTGACACGTGAAACAGGCAAGAACGTTTGTTATCTCTAGATTAATTTCTAATTACCTAAATTGAAAAATTGGTTTTCTCGTTTTCTATTCACCAAAAACTCGAGCTGTCACAGCTATCGTGGGATAAATTCATGAAATAATAATTATCGATTATGAATGACTTGGAAACGCGTGTAGGTACAACAGTGAGCCTTTGTTTGCTTTGAAAAATTGTTCATAATTCTTCAATCGTTTTTATCCCCTCTCACTCACACCCTCGCTGCTCTTACCTTAAACTCTCTTAGATTTATTCAACACTTGTGTTACTTCGTACGGTTGACTTCACTCGAAATACAATTAATCAAGCAGAAACGAAATAAGGGCCAGTCACTGATCCACTGACACTAACGATAACGAGGTATATCCTTCGAAAAATGCTTCTAAATTATGCACGTGAGAGAAGTTATTTTAGAACACGTTCCTTCCCATTGTTCATTATCTATTTAAAATACCCTACATTTTTCATAATTTTCGGTTTAATCAGTAGAACTATCGAAGAGCAGTCATGGCGATTGCCCGGAGACACGAACATGTCCCAGGCCAGTCCTTACTTATTATTTATAATTAATAATTAGTGAAGCTGACACGATAGCTGCAACGAACCGAGCTTACCATTCTGTTCAGTTCTGAGATTTAAATTATTTTGTTCACACATTCATCACTATACTATCCCTTTTACAATGAATTCGTTCTCACCTGTTCACGTGCGCAATAAACTGCCTTTACACGACTATACAATTAAAAAATAAAAGGGCACTTTGGGGTAAATATGACGATAATAACACTTTGTGATCAATTGTTTAATTATTAATAGCGCGTCAGATGTAAAATTGAGGAGTATAAACGGTGTTAAACCACAAAATAATTGGTTATCATTAATTATCAATAAATTTTCTTTACTCAGTTCATTGGAGGTTTCATTAACGATACTAAGGCGCTGGAACGAGTCACGTTTACCTCAATCGACATTCAATAAATTATTTTAATATCGTAATTTTCAGTTGTCGTTGTTGGTAATATTGTGACAGTCAACAGCGATTTTGATAGTTTATTTTATCATTTTGACGGTTCAGAAATGTTCATTAATAGATAGTTGTATCAATAACGTTGAGTTTTGTAGTTTAATTTATAATATTTTAACTCTAAAAGATCCATCTTATTCACCACATACATGCATAATGGTATCAGAGACAGTTGCTAGTTATGTATATCGTATATACATCTATATTTTTATTTCTCTGTGAACATGACTAATTATCGAATGTCAAATCATCGATTTCATGTAGAAAATTCACTGCTAATTGTGTAAACCATGTATGTGTTTATGTTCAACTGATTTTTGTTTTTTTGGCTGTTTATCGCACCCTTCCCTCTTACGATTGAATTAAGAAAAGAAAAAATACACGTTTGCCCGTTCTCTCACGCCTCATCTTTCACTCTCTCATGCACAAGTGCTTTTATCGGCTCTCAACATCATTGGTTAATTTGTAGTTCCACGATTTTTGTCAAATTAAATTCCCACCACCCTTATGATAACGCGCAACTGTAGAAATAAATGGAGATCGCAAGTGTGTGCCCACACAGGCAAACGAATAATTGGAAAATAATTCGTAATAAGCAGTTGGGTAATGGTAATATCATGTATCAATGATCAATAACTTGTTTTTTTTTGTGAGTGTCTGTGTATATTATATTCACCATTCATTATCATATTTTTAATAATGTGTATATAATGTCATAATCGACAATAATTTTAGGTTTTGTTTGTTTTATCGTTAACCTCTACTTTAATTATTATTACCATGATCATTAATTCATTGTTCATCATGTTGAATTTTTTTTAACATTTCCCTTGTCCCTCCTTCCTCTCTCTTTTTATCCTTTCCTGTTTTATTTTTTCTTTATTCTCATTGAAAAATTCTTTCTCTACTTTCCTTCCTTCGTTTTATAATCGTCTTACTCCATACATATCTCGTTCATGTTTTTCTTTTTCTCATATTTTTCAATTTTTTTTTCATCATTTTCTTCTTTTTTCAGAGATAATGCGTTGGCGGATTGTACGTAGTTACCAAAACGTATGAGGACAGAACACTCGATTTGAGATTTATCATTCCACCTGATTTGTTAATCTTTTTTTTCTATTAATACAGTTACATTACGAATAATCAGTCCATTCATTATTTAAAGAAGGAAATATTATTTATGAAAATAAACCAGAGGCAGTTGATTGCCTTGAATTCAAGGGGGAGGGGGGGTTAGATTGAATCAGAATGTTCTCAAATCCTCGTTTAGGTAATTGCGTAGTTTATTTACTGGGAAAAATAATAAAAAAAACGTTTCGCATTAAATTAATGGGCTGACGAGCGAGCGTAAAGGACTTGTATAAAGTTTCAACAATCGTTTCACTTCGTAAAACTTCATCGATGTAATCTTTCATTTTCATTAGTTTTTAGTTTGCCTCTGTTTTAATTTTAAAATTTACATTCTACAATTTGTAAAGCTCACTGGGGGCACGATCTTACCAATACAAAGCTAAACGTTACAAGTATACGAGGTCATTTATTACAGTAATTAATTTCCTTTATTTATCATTAGGTTTTTTTTATCTTTACCGACGTAACGTTTATTACCTTACCACTCACTAAATCATGATAGTGTCTTTTATTCGTTAATTGTTTTTTTTTCTCTCCATTGGGCGACTCACGGTGATCACAGATTGAGGTGAAATGTCCAGTTGTTATTTACTCTGATTATTTTTTGCGATCGCAGCCTCGATGAAGATAACAAAATAGCACTGGATGTCTGTGATATCCATGAGCCGCTTGATCCATCCATAAAAAATATCGCCCCCCCCCCATTCCCACTTTAAAAAGGTGATCCTAAAAAATTCCACGTACAGTTATTTCCATTTTGCAAGCGAATCGGTATTCTGTTAAAACAAAAAAATTAATCCCTCCCTCTCACGTTATAATTTCCCTGTCCCAAGCACTCTTATCCCCATATCGATTCCCTCTGGAGATTCCTGTGAGTGTGCGTATCAGCAGTATTTTAATTGTTCATACTCATTGTGTAAATGTCATTGTGTTATTGGCTGTTTCACTTATCCCTCGATCCTCTCCACACATTATTCGCTATTCTTTTTGTTCCTTAATTTCTGTCTACAGTAATTTAGAATTTTCGAGTGTTAATTGTTTCTTTCAATTTCATGGCTGTCGATTTATAATTGGCGTACATCTCATTGTTAGCTAATGTAATGACTAATTTTTCCACAGAGGATGAATAAATGATGGTATAAAGGACAAAATAGCTCTGGAAAACTGTTTGAGGGAGAGAGCAATGTCTCGGGGATTAAAATTCAATTATGAAAAATACGGTAAAAGGGTAAGGTAAAAAACACAATCAAAAATTGTTGGCAAATGAACAGAAAATCTCACACTGAGTGATTAAAAGAGATGACATTGACGGCGTTAGCTCGTGTTTTATAAAAAACGAAAAACAAAAATGATGCGTAGATAATAAACATTTAAAAAAGGGAAACGTATCATTTAGTTAATATAACCAGTCTTGAGTGGATTGAGTGGACGTTTGTGGCGTACCCTCCCTACAAATTTAATATATTAAACTTCTTCATTAAAGCATTAACTTTACTTAAATGTCAAGATTCATCTTATTAAATTTCATTTTGTTGACTTTTTCCTTTATTATTTTGATTTCACCTAATTCTTTACGTATGTTTAGTTATGAATGTAACAACTAATTAAGTTACAATGGAAAAATATAGTTAAACCAACAACGAACTAACTTAAACTGCATTTACACTGTATTCTGCATTTTTCATTAAAATTTAAATTTATTAGTTCTTTTTCTTCTTTAACGCCGTGACAACTTTTATATGCGTTTTACCATGATAACCCTTACGATAAAAATTCACGGATTGGCATTACGAATTAGTCAACGAGAGGGAACCTATCATTTCGATGGAGGGGGAAATGAATAATAATTCTTATCTGTTAAGTTTGAGTGAATTGTAACGTAATGCGAGGTGGAGATCTCATGTAAATAAACAAAAACGATACAACGAATAGACCTGGGTGCATAATAACCTTAGGAAATTATTTAAAAAATTATCAACAACCTTGAAATTGTTCAACGATATCTACACGAATTAAAAAAGAATTGAGAATTTTTCCCTATTTTTTTCTACTATATCCCGATATTTAAAAAATATTAATGATCATTAAATCATCGTTTATTTCCATTTACAATTAGTTAAAGTCAATCAATAATTTCTCTAGTTGATTTTTCGTAAATTTTTTTTTCATTCACTAAAATTTCAAATAAAAAAGAAAAAGGTATTTACAAATTCATGGGAAAAATATTCATTAAAAAAAACGGATAATTAATCTATCGTAGAATATCACTCTCGACAATATCAATTAAATTTATTTTGTCATCCGTCTGAGACTCGTTAGTAGAAAAAATCAATGTGATTCGTTCATTTTGCCACATATCGCATTCCACGTATTGCATTTTTTCATTAAATTGCCTTGTAAAATCATGCATCTATCAAAATTAAAAAAAGAATTTAAATTTATCATTTCAATTCATCACGTTAATCATTAGTTTTAAAACATTCCTTCAGTTATATTGTGGTTTTTCTTCTCATTAAGTGTTTATGGATAATAATAATAAGGACATTGTTGTAAGTTCATTACTCGCAGTCATTGTCTAGCACTAGTGGTTCCATTGAATTCAATCTTTATCTTCGTTAATTAGTTGTTCATTTTGTTTCGTTCGTTCTTCCTATTATATTACAATTACAGGTAAGATGAGATGGACAGCCTTAGATAACAAAAAAAATGAAATTAACGCAATTCCCTATGATTTCCTCCACCCCTGGTACCCCATTGTTTCCTTCGCTCATTAAATAACGCATCCTGGAATTCGAATAATTTCCTTAATTCTCTTTAAAGTCACGTCTTCTATTTAGATTTCTTCGTTTTCCCTTACTCATTTTTTTAATCAACTTTAGCCTCTTATTTATCTGAATAATCAACAACGCATTCCACTCGCTTATTTATAGTTTCTTTTTTAACTCGTATTATGCGTGTAAGACTGTGTTTTCATCAATTAATGTATTTATGTAAATGTATAATTATTAATTTTCTCGGTAATATCCGCGTTATCATCATCACGTACCCGACGTTTGTTAAATTTTCTCATTTCTCTCATTAAATTTTCCTTAGCACAAAGACAAAAGGGTTATTTGATTGAGCTCCCTTTGTATTCCTTAATTACTCGTTAATTGTAAGATGTCTTGATCCCAGAATTGTATTTTTTTTAAATTTTATCCCTCTTTATCGAGCCGCGTCACTTCTCGTTAAACACGACGACCTCAATAATTTTCCAAAATTAATGAGAAAGAGGAGAGTAATTGCAAGAAGAGATAAATCATCGCTGCGATCGCAATTACTCCATTAGATGGTTCAATTCAATTTATTTCCCCTTGCAGAATTTTTCCCCTCGCCAGTTGAAAATAAAGTAATAAAAAAATGGATTTTTTGTCACTATACGTGCGGTAAAGAAAGTCACATAACGCGGCCCGGTAATAATTCTTTCAAGCATTTTAAATGGAGAGCCGTCGTTTTCAGAAATATATTCATTTACAGGTTCTATGGTAAACCCTACAGAGTAAATATAATTAAGCCATATATTTAATCAGGTAGACTTTTCAGATCAGTGCCCCCTCCTCTCTCACATTCCCCCCCTCCCAAAAAAATACCACACCTTATTTAATTTCAGCTGTTGTTAATGCATCATAAGTTATTCAATCTCACCCGCCCTCGAGACATCCACCAATTTCCATTATCAATTTATTTAACAATTATTCATCAGTGAAAAATCATACAAATCCCCTTACCACAAAATTTAAATTTATATCAATGATGAACTCAGTCTCGCCAGTCTAAAATTTATAGTTATTAATACAGCAAAAATCTTACAGTCGTCAGTTGTTTATCATTAAAAATTGCGCAATTACGAAAGGTTAACTAGGATTATTTTTTTTATTCATTCATTATCATTCTTGATTTTTTGTATTTTTCTTTTTTCATTTATTATTAGTCTTTCCGACACTGGAGATGTTTGTCGATGACTGTGAAACAAAAGATACTACAGAACAATTCAGAAGATAATGGGATAGCTCAGATCCAGTGGACAATAACTTTTAGACAAGGAGGAATTATAAAATAAACAATTCAAAATAATTGAGGCTATACCCTACAGTACAATTTGTAAGGAATATTGAATTTGATGCATCGCGTTGCATTACGTTTTGATATTTTTGTTCTACGCTTATCCTATTGACGAAGAGAAAATTAATTTTAAGGTGAAGGAATAAAACAGAATAAATATAATTGAAGATAATTAAGGTTATAAATGGAAATGTACAGTAATTGGTCTCGAGAGCAGAGATTTGAGGGACTGTTGACTCACAGGGGTCACAATAATCAAGACCCCTTGAATTTTAATCACAATCAAAAAATGTTATTTATTAATTCTACTTTACACTTTATTATACTTTAAGTTGGCACGGTGTGTTTAAATTAATACGAGTTTAAATGCGTTGTAAGGGCGGTTTTAATTAGTATTGACAGTCCACAGGCCGTGCAAAAGTCTCCTCTCAAGATGATGAAAACTAATTAAGAGTTAATTACGGTAGGAAAATTCTAGTCTGAAAAAAGGGGGGAAAAACAACAAAAACTACAGTAGCCAGCTACAGCTGTCAATGATTTGACACACAATGTTCAACGCGACAATGATTCTATTTTTAAACTTTAACCATTAACTCTATGTCTCCTTCGTTCATTGCTTTATTTTAAAATTTAATTAGCTTTATGATCAGCCAGTGAACGTATTACTTTAACTATCGAGTTGTTTTTACCTAATTTAATAATTGGATTTCATTCATGTCTCATAAGTTTCATTTCCTTTACTCGATAATCTAACTATAATTAATTAGTTACATAAGATAAGTGGAAGGGGTTTTTTTAGATGTCTCGAAGGCGTTGGCCCATCAGATGCGCCTTCAAAATTCATTATATTGGAATCATAATAATTTGTTTCAATAATTTTCTATTTTTTATTTAAAAAATTCATTAATAATTGAACGGTGTCTATTGCTGTCAAAAACCGGTGGTGAACGAGTGCAGAATGAAATTTGTGCACAAATCTCAAACGATAAAACGAAATATATTCAGTGTCCACCTCGTTCACCCCCGTGCCATATTTATTTTCATCTCTCCACTATCATACGTTTCCTTTATTAATTAAAAAATGTTCCTTTACGCTCGCTTGGTCTTCTTTTTTTTATTCAAAAATCTCTAATGTCGCCCTGACCATAATGTCACCCTAACACTGCTCTTATTTAATATCTCCCATCATTCCCAGCGCCACCTAAAGAGCCTACTTGCAGCATGGGATGTCTACAATGATTAAAGTCTCAAGCAGAAAAACAAAATGTCCATTAAAATTTTATTAAACCCCCACTTTCCGACCCCATGCAATTGTCATAACATCTCCAACATGATAGAGAACATCCCCAATAAAATAATCGAATAATCGGGCATTCCATTGACAAATGCAATGTAAAATGCCGACGAAAAATTGACCTATCCAATGAATAATCGTACAAAGTATTGATAATAAATTTCAAGTGAAAGATAAAAATATGGACAACCCATGCCAACAAGATGAAGCTATTTAGTGCATATCTCTCAACATCCGGGATTGATTAAAATGGTCATGAGGTGGGCCACTCTTTGTAATCAAAGCCTTGCTGGCCAGGTTTTGGAGCGCTGGCAGCATACCCACCTTGGTTGCTATCAGCACCCTGATAAGAACGTTGTGGATAATTAGTATCAGCAAAACTCCCAGTGTAACCAGTATAACCACTGTAATCAGGTGTCTTAGCTGAACTGCTGCTTGATCCTGGCGCACCAGAGCCTGTCGTTTGCCTTGAATACATATCACCTGAAACCAACCCACCATCTAATACTGATTTTCACCCCTAAAACACTATTATTCAAACACCTACACAACTAAACTAACAAAACATGGACTCGAAACGATTCAATTTAATTCGTCCATTGGTGATTACTGACGATTGATTAAACTGGTAAAATGTGTGAAGCCTAATTGATCTATATACTAGTAACAAGTGAATTACAGGCACAAGCGAACGATAATCTTCAACTTCACAATATTGAGACATTAATTTAACTCATTATTATTATTATTTCATTCTGCTTTATTTGACGAACAGGGCGAGGAGTATAGAGATGAGAGGAATTAGAATAGGAGTGCACTAGCCTACTCTACATTCTATTTTAAATAAAATCGTTGCCCTTCGTCAATGGGCTGAAATACTCGAGGAATTGTTGTCTATTGTTAACAATTCACATAACAAAAGGATGAGTTCAATGCGGCAATTGATATTTTTTTAATTGTTATGACTGAGGGCAAAATGCAGCTGCTACTCAACAATCTGATTATCGAATTTCTTCAAAACTACATTTGGTGTATTGAACAGTGATGTATAATCCCAGCAGTGTACGTAGGCTCGTAATTTTTTAGAAAGAAAATACTATGGATGGCAAGCGTGACATCAACAAATGTACAGAAAAATCATAATCCATACTACATGAATGTACTTTCGTAAGTATTTTGAAGGCAGTCTTAGAGGTATGAGTGACACAATATATCGTAAATGAAAGTATTTGAGAGTTACTGGGAGTCGGAGTGACTCGGAGTAGCTCTCTGGGAGTCACTAGTTCTATTAACTCATTCAAGTTAGATTTTTGAGACGCTCGTTAGATTTTGTTTCCGCAGGAAGTCATGCCTTTTCAGATTGTAATTGCGGAGTTGTGAAAAATGGAATATTATAAGAGGCAAGCGCAAGTAACAGATGAGGAGTCTGTGTTTTTTTTTTCCTTCAATGAGATGAAAAAGTGGCACTTGAGGTGATGAATTTTGCACGTGGAAATTCATTGGGGTGGGTGTGGGTAGGTGTTTATGACTAAATTCCAACATTACTCTCGTTTAAATGTTCAGTGAGAGAGGAGAATACTTCTTTTCAATGGGTATGAATTGAGGACTGGCTTATTTAATATAAGAATTCAGAATTCAGTTTAATATAAGAATTCAGAATTTTTCATCTACTTGATATTTTCATTGGAGACATACATGGTTGAATGTCATTTTGCTACAACATAAAACCTATATTGTTTACTAGAACTGAATTAAACCGAAGAGATTAGAATTGTCGTATGAAAATCACACGTTTTTGCCGGAATGACGAGCACTTCACTCAGTATTACTCACATAGAACCTCGGTAGAGTGCATTTACAAAGGAAACTCAGCAACTTCTTGCGAAGAAAACGATTTCAACTGAAGTTATTAAGCTTGATTAGAACTTTCTTCATCCCCTACAACTGAATTAATCCAACAGAGTGAAGTATTCTTTTCAGAAACTCACCAACTTGTTAACTTTTTGTAAAGTAAATAATTCCTACTACTTTATGTATCTCTTGCAAATTGACCCAACAAAACAAACTATCACAGTATTATTTTCTCATAATTAAATGAGCAAACCGATGCAAAGTGTAAAATTCCGTTGATTTATTCAGTAATTTCACAGTTGGTTTATTCAGTAATCATTCGAATTGACTGAAAATTCAAGTGATTTCTGAAATTTTTGGCTCATTTCTACTTGAAACTATTTGAAACTATCAGAATTCCACCTTAAAATTGAAATTTCACAGGAGTTTCTCCTCAAGTCACTTTCAATGTCATTCATTTCAGCAATGAATATGTTTCCATCCCATTTCATATGAACTACAATCTCCACATGTTGAAACTTAATCATATCAAGTGAGCCTGTGATTCCGTGAAGATGGCACACATGTAAAATATCAATCTGTTGTTTCGTAATGTTACGTGATGTGTGATAAACGAGTGAGGGGTGGGGAGGGTTGGGGGGGG
>NW_021683643.1:1752828-1806880 GCF_001412515.2 Diachasma alloeum
GGGGGGGGGGGGGGGGGGGGGGGGGGGGGGGGGGGGGGGGGGGGGGGGGGGGGGGGGGGGGGGGGGGGGGGGGGGGGGGGGGGGGGGGGGGGGCAGGGGTAACGAATGTGTATTTATGGTGGTAACAGTCATCACGACAAAACGATGAGCATAGTGATAAGAAAAATGTTAATGAAGAATAAATAATTGAAAATTAAAGAGAGGAAAAAAACTTAATGAAAGAAGAAATTTGACTTTTGAGCTTTTGTGAAGACTCACCCTGCGGGCCAGAGGGGTTCGAGTTGGAGTTGGGCTGCGAGGAGTTGGGCTGAGGGGGCTGGGGTGGGGGTTGGGTTCCGTGCGGTGGGCCATTTTGTGGCATATTCCAGGAGTTCCAGGAACCACCCGGACCACCCCCCGCAGCCCCGCCAGTGCCAGCTGTGGGCCCGTAACCCCCTGAAGCGGCCGCCGCCGGCCCACCTGCGATCATTAACCACAAAAAACACGTGTCACCGAATCCGTAAACAGTCTCATTACACTTGTCTCGGACGTGTGATTTTTGTTTCGTTTTTTTATTTTTTATTTTTGGTTTCTTCGCAATTTTGAAAGTACGATTTTTGTCTCTTACTCCTGACTCGCTTGTACATCATGTTCTTATGGGGACATTTGAATATTACGTCACACGATTGAGGGGAAGGGATGGGTGATGTTTGTCGATTAACCGAAAACATCGATTTTTCATGCCCAAATATCGATGTTTTTGAGCAAGCTAACAAAATTTTACATTTTTTTATCGAATAAATAATAATGTTGATTGATTGAGAATAAAAGAAATTATAATTTATCCGCAATCGGAAGTAATTATTTTCTAGAGTAGCACCCTATAAATGAGAAGTGGACAGATCCAATCGTCTATTGTTGTTTAGGGTAGTATATTGGCTACAACTATTATCAATAATAATATATGTAACAATCAACAATTAATGCAGCCAACGTCCAGCCACGGAAAATATTCGATATATTTTTTTCGATTAATCAATAACTCTGTTTCGAGATTCAAAATTTGACTCTCCACCAATACTTATCATTGAAACGTAAGTTACTCGAGTTGTATTTTTTAAATGTAATATTTTCAGGAAAAACATTTAAAAAATTGATTTTTTAAAATTGTTTTTTTTTCTATGTAAAAATGAGAAAAAACATCGATTTTTTGAATAATCTATTTTTTTCCGGAAAAATCGATTCACAACATCGATGTTTTTAAAAACATCGCCCATCCCTATTGAGGGGAGGGAGGGGGTTCTTTAGATTGTGATGTCGCACCATTTTTTTCATTTTTAATCGACGAATTGCAAATGCAATTTCGTTCTCGTCCCCTTTTCTTGCGAAGATTTCACCAATTCTGCAAACTATCCCAAAGGTTCATAACGAGTAATTTGGGAATGTGATGGCAACAATTTAATGAGTTGCAAAATGTTTGACGAGCATCGCATAGAGATTTCATTGTTCACTTAAAGATTTGCCTTTTTTTAATTCTAATTTTATGAAGAAGTCCAAAAAACGTGTGACGTAATATTGGCATGGCCCCTTATGCGGAGATTTATTTTCGTGGCTTGATTCTCCTTCCAATACACCATTAGAAATCTTTAGCTGAACGTTTTTATATACTTCTTGGAAATTTTAATGACGTTACATTGCGAGAAAAAATGACGTTTTCAAACAAGTGTTTGTTTGAAGGAGAAAATCGCAAGTTAAATAGAATAATAATAATAATGATATGATGGCAATCCTGTAATTTAGAAACAAAATATTTCTTGATGAACTCCATTTTATCAAAAATGTTCCGCCTCTTGAGTCAAATATTTGGCTGTTCAAATGAAACAATTTCCATCTTTGTAACTTTCTACTTGCGATTTTTTCAGTTTAAACGAGACTTGTTTGAGAAGATGTTTTATTTTTCTCTCAGTGTATAGTTCCACTTAAATTTCGAGGAATTCCACAATTCAAAGTTAACAATTTTATGAAAACATCGATGTAAATCGTGAATTTCAATTATATTTGTCCGTAGAAATTAACATAAGGAGAATTCAGTGGAATTTGATACTGAATATTCAAATTTTGATTGAAAATTCAAGTAGGTTGAAAATTCTCATCTTTCTGTTGCTAAAAAATTGGAAATTCCATTGAATTCCCAGTGAAATATCATCTCTTTTCTAACAGTGTATCAGTGGGAGGAACGAGTTTGAGTGAGAAATCACAGCAAGTCGATCGCACCGGCAGAGAGAGATCGTGAGACAATTTTTCATCGAGGTTATTTGAAAGACGTGACAATTGTGTCTTGAACACAAATGGAAACTCATCCGGGAGAACCTGACGCCTTCAAACTTGACATTACACTGAGACAGTCATCCTACTGTATTTTCTTTCCTAATAATCATACGAAACAATTGCTGGACCCACCGTGTGGCCCACCAACTCCCAAAAATACTCAACACAAATAAATTCCTCACCCTAATTATCAGTTTTCCTTCCTTTGTCAATGACATACCACTAAACCTGTCCAAGCGGGATGGAGAGTTGGATAGGATTGGGACAAATGTCGTCTTAATTTTTAACGTTTAAAACCCTTATTTAAAAAACACAATTTGAAATTCTTTCATTGCGACGGAGGCAATCGAAAAGGAAGGAGTTGGAGGATCTACATTGATGATGAAGTTAATCAACAAAAAATATTCCCATCTAAAAAAACAAATCTAAAGCTTTCCCCCTCCTCTCTCACGCTCTCTCCCTCCGTTGAATTCACCCACGAAAATGTTTCTCGAAAGCACAAAGACCAGAAAAAAAAATATCAACATACATTTAATCCAGAGAAATATTTTCATGAGGTAAAAGCAGTCGATTGACAATAGATCATCGGCTGGATCGACTGCCTCTGTCGCGAAAGTTTATCAGAATGGATGATGAATGCGAGAAAAATCAACAATCTGAATGATTCTATCGAGTGATATTTCGTCGTGAGGACTCACCGTAGCTTCCGTATCCCTGAGTGGCAGCTGCTGGTTGAACGCTGTAGTTGCTGCCCCATTGGTGAGGTGGGGGTGGAGGGATCTGCTGCTGCTGGGGTGGTCCAGGTGGTGCACCCCAGCCTTGAGCATTGTACTGGGTGCTGTAGCCAGCGTAACCACCAGTCTGGGGACTTGTTCCCCAGCCCTGATACTGCTGCATCATGTTGCCAGGTGGTCCCATTGGTCCACCCATCATTGGTCCACCCATCTGACCATTGGGCCCACCCATGGGACCCATGTTACCAGCCATTCCCATCGGTGGCCCACCCTGCTGTGGTGGACCCCATTGGCCCTGATGACTGTCATTCATCTTGCTGGACGAGTCACGTGGTTCAGCACGCTTTATCTCAACCTGAAACCAAGAGGTTTGGGGGTCGAGGTATGAGAAAACCACTGGGAATATTCATTCCATTTTTCGGATTTCTATCGCTGAGAATATTCAAGTTTCAATTCATTTACTTTAATTGTTCAAATATTTTAATGTTGATAATCATTTGGTGGAATTAATCTTCAGTTTTTTTATCGACAGGTTCATTAAGGAATCCATGAAATTCAATCGAGTGTAACATATATTCGATAAATATCAAGTGATGAAAGTTGTTTTGAACCGTAATTTTTATCCAATTTCAATTCAGATTCCCTGTTGATTTTTTTATAGTTTTTTTTATTCAAATGAACGAAACAAGCCCAAAGAATTGAAATACCATGAAAATTGCGACTTGAAACAACTTTCATAGATTGAAATTTTGTGTACACTTCTTGGAACCTTAATTTTGTCCTTGAAAATTCACAAATTGTATTAAAAAATTAATGATAACAGTAAGTTTCAGTGCAATTATTCAATTATCGGTGCTGTATAGTCATGTTTTTGCTGCTCAAAAACTTGTAATTCCATTGAATCTTCAGTGAAGATTGAAATTTCACGATTTCTTCCCTTTAATCGAATCCAACGTCACTTTCCTGAAAATTACTACTAGACTGTCCATGAAATTTCAATTTTTCTTAACAAATACATCAACAATTGACAATTCACGTTGATTAAATAATCAACTCAAATGAAAGTCGCCATACGCAGCATAAAAAGAAAATCCCAAAGTCCCACTTGAATATCCTCAAAACTCTCAAGGCTGTTCACTCTCATTGGAAATCGCTGGTATCGCCCTTCTAATCTAATGTGCACGGATAATATAACAAGATGTATAATTTCTCTTTATTACACTAGACTTAATACTGTACGCTAATTTTACTACGATGTTTATCGATTTATTTATAGGCTATTTGCACTGGGAAAATAAGGTAGAAATTATTGGATTTTCATATTCTTTTTTGTTAATTATAAATAACGAGTATCTACGAACTATAGTAACAAATAGTTTTTCTGGTAAAGTGTGGTTTTCTTGTGAGGATTATACTGTACCTGTTTGCCGGCTAGGTTGACGAAATGCTCGGATACACATCGGTCCACAGCGTCTTCATCTTCGAAGCTGAGAAAGCCAAATCCTGTTGTCCAAACGTGACACAATTTTTTTAGCAAGAAAATGGACCATTTTCGGTACATTTTTCTCCAAGTATGCATTATTTAGTTTATTTTACTCATTTTCTTTGCAGTTATTATTTACCGCGGCTCATTGTACTCGCATACGTCACATACGTTACGTGCAAGAATAATTTATTTATTTCCTTTCATTTGATGAGTGGAAATGTCGAATGTTACGGTAAATCGATTTCAAACTAGTGAGAACGTGTGATTTCACCTGTTGTAATTCGTTCGGGTTGACAAGTATGTAAGTGGGTTGATGATATTGATAAATGGAGCAGTCTTGTGAATTGAGTGAGATTATTAGAGAAATAATGGCGGTTCCCCGAGTGCCTTAAAAGGTAGCTTAGTCAACTTAAGCTATTTGTGGTACACCTTACAGTAGCACAGCCTTAAGTTACACTTAACAGAGATACTTAGAGTAAATTCCACATAATTGGATAACGAGTGTAACGTAATGTAACGTATTCACCGAAACAATTATTTTATTTAAAAAAAAAAGACATGTGGTATTAGAGTATCTTTAGATTTAGCAATTCTTAATAGAGCTTAATTTTAAGTTGAAGTTTACTAATTTAGTTTATGCATAAAGGAGAAAATGTGATGATGTAAAAAAAATGGTTGTGGTGGGGGGTTGCTCTCACCTCTGGATTTCTTTTTCTCCTGGTCGTACATTATAACGACTTCCATGACCTTGCCGAAGCGGGCGAAAAATTGTCGAAGGTCAGTCTCGGTTACGTTGCTGGGCAGGCCACCGAGAAAGACTTTTGGAAAGCCACCGCTGCGTTTTGGCTTCTGCAGGGTGCGTGGATTGCATGGTTTTGGATCGATCTGATGGATCAAAATGGTAAATTAATTTCTGAACATTTTTTATGGGGAAATAAATGGCAGGAAAACTCGAATTTCTTGAATTCATCAGTTTTGCTTCGTTAAAAATACGAAATTATCTCGGAAACGAGTGATTTTATCGGGATATGTCAAGAGACATATTTTGTTAAGGATTTTCTCAGCTATAAAAAAGGCCCTATCGAATTTTCATCCAGGACCGATAGTTTCTGAGATATTCAAAGTTAAAAACCTAATTTTTATGAATATAAATGTCCACCAATTTTAGGCTGAAATTTTCAGTACATTTTTTGGAATTGTTTATCAAGTAACAATTATAATAAAATTTCAGGGAATTTTGTCATTGAAAATTCACAATTTGATGAAATCAGTCAAAACTGTAAATTTCCGTTCAATTATTCTACGAAAATCTACAGAATTCAGAAAAATTCAGCTAAGTATATTCTCGAATTTTCACTGAATAATCATGATGCTGCTACTCAAAAAATTATAATTTCATCGAATTGTCAGCAAAATTAAAGATTTAATCCCCCCCCCCNCCCCCCCAAATCAAACTCAATGCCCACCCAATGACTACTAAACTGTCCATGGAATTTCAATTTGGCTCCAACATCACCCCATCAATTAAAAATTCATGTTGATTTAATCAAGTCAATTGAAGTTCGCTGTATGCACGATAAAATAATTCCAAAGTCCCAATTGAATATCCTAAACCCCTCAAGGCTGATAACTCTCATTAAAAATCACTGCTATCGCCCTTCTAATCTGATTCTAATGATCTTCTCTCGGGACCGATAATTTCTGAGACAAATTCAAACGAAATAAAAACGTTGTCATCATGAAAATTTCATCATGATCATGAAAAATTTCATCATTCTTACCGTACGGCCATCCAACTGATGTGGTCCGTTCTGAAGAACAAGTCCCACATTAGCAGGATCACTGAACGTGACAAAGCCAAAGCCACGGCTTCGTCCAGACTCAGAGTTCTTCATAACCACGCAGTCAATAACTTCGCCATAACGGCTGAAGTAACGCTGTAGATTTTCTTGCGTTGTCTCCCAGGATAAGCCGCCAACAAATAATTTTCTGTAAATTGATGAATAACAATGTCATAAATGTCGGCCAAACAGCCTGATGATTCTCCACCCCAGCATTGAGGAGCGATAAATATTGAGGGGCGTGATAAAACAATGAATTTTTATTCCATATCAATACGCCACGAGCATTATGCGGAAGAATTATCGAATCGAAATTTATTGAATAAAATACGAAACGATCACGTCAGTCGGGAGATGAGTCATCTCAACACACGAGGGGGCTGGTGAGGAAGAAAAAATTCTGTGATGACAGCACATCACGTGATGGCTGATAGGTACCATATACTGTTAAAAAATTTTGACTGAAATTTTCAGTACACTTTTTGCAGATTTTTATCGAATTTAATTACCACTGAAATTTCAAGGAATTTCGACATTGAAAATTCAGAATTTTGTGGAAAAATCAAAGAGAACTGTAAATTATAGTTATCCATTTTTCCCTGATAATAGATAGAAAACCGGAAAATTCCGGTAAATATATTCTGGAATGTTCAGAACAGTGACACTGAATGCGATTTAGGGAGAACAAAATCATGAAATTTTAGATTTCACTGGAAATTCTATATAATTTGGCACTGAATACTCATATTAGATTAGAAATTCAAATCAATTAAGGAATTCTCGTCGTTATGCTGCTTAAAATTCAGGAATTTTACTGAATTTTCAGTGAAACCTGAAATTTCGTGATTTTTTCCCCCTAAATCGCATTCAGTGTCACTGTCCTGAAAATTAGTAGTCGACTGTTCATGAAATTTCATTTTTTTTCTAACAGTGTAGGGTTTATCAAGTTCCATAATTAATTGATCTATGTTTATTCATTCTTTTACGATCATGTGCAATCATTTTTAAGACATTTCAAGGTTTCAATCATCAATAGCTAAATGAATATATTCTGTAATTTTCAGGACAGTGACACTGAATGCGATTTAAGAAGAACAAAATCGTTATATTTTATATTTCACTCAAAATTCTATGTAATTCGGCACTGAATACTCATATTAGATTGGAAATTCAAATCAATTAAGGAATTCTCGTCTTTATACTGCTTAAAATTCTGGAATTTTACTGAATTTTCAGTGAAACGTGAAATTTCATTATTTTTTTTCCCTAAATCGCATTCAGTGTCACTGTCCTGAAAATTAGTAGTCGACTGTCCATGAGATTTCATATTTTTTTCTAACAATGTAAGGTTTATCAAGTTCCATAATTAATTGATCTATTTTCATTCATTTTTTTGCGATCATGTGCAATCATTTTTAAGGCATTTCAAGGTTTCAATCATCAATAGCTAAATGAATATATTCTGTAATTTTCAGGACAGTGACACTGAATGCGATTTAAAAAGAACAAAATCGTTATATTTCATATTTCACTCAAAATTCTATGCAATTCGGCACTGAATACTCATATTAGATTGGAAATTCAAATCAATTAAGGAATTCTCGTCTTTATACTGCTTAAAATTCTGGAATTTTACTGAATTTTCAGTGAAACGTGAAATTTCATTATTTTTTTTCCCTAAATCGCATTCAGTGTCACTGTCCTGAAAATTAGTAGTCGACTGTCCATGAAATTTCATTTTTTTTTCTAACAGTGTAAGGTTTATCAAGTTCCATAATTAATTGATCTATTTTCATTCATTTTTTTGCCATCATGTGCAATCATTTTGAAGGCATTTCAAGGTTTCAATCATCAATAACTAGAGATTGGCAGAGTGAAATTGGTCAATTTTTTCTCATATTCAAGGTTTTTTCAGGGTTTGAAATGAGACTCCATTTATTCAAATCGTATCATTCAGTCAGAAAATATTGACGATTTAAAATGAGCCATTTAAAAAAAAACTCCTAACAATCTTAGAACGTTTTCTTCATAATCATCACCCCGACAAACGTGAGTAAAAGAAAGTAGAGCAAACCGGGTACTTTTGGAAAACTATTCCAATTCTTCATACATTTAATAGCTCATGAACATCGGGAAATTCGCAAAAGCATTAATTTTGCCCCACCCTCTGAATAATTGTCAATCAACCTCGTGCCTGAGCCTTCCCCGATCATTCCCAACATTTAATCACTGATCCTACGAATAAGATAAAATTCTTATCGCCTTTAACAAAGCCACAAAGGCGTACAAAATCGGCTAAAATTAATTTCTGAGCAAGTGAAACATCAGTCACGCTGGGATGAAATCATCAAAAAAATCATCAGTCAATGGAATTAATGAAGTTAAACTCACAATCAGTCTAGACCAAAAACTATTGAAGCCCCCCCGATAAATAATTAATGCCACGAGAACCCAAAGAAGCTTGTAAACAAAAATCAGAGTAATTTTCGGAATAAAAATAAATTGCCCCAAATCCCGACTATTCTCGCTGTTTCTCAAAGCGTTTCCGTAAGAAGCCGCGGGGCGAGGGGATCAAGCCGAGGATGGAAAGCCAACGGCGACTGCCGGCACAATGCTACACTTTCACCGTTCTTTCCAAAAAAAATTCCCTCAAAACACGAGAATTCTCGGCCGATGGGGAGCGAAAAAAATATTGGAGCAGAAAAGCTAAATTGGATTTTTAACTGAAATAGCAGATTAGTAGCGGTGCGTGAGCCGGCGTTGGAGTGTTCTCGGATCGTGTGAAAAAGGCACGCTTCACTGAGGAGAAAAAAAAATCCCGGCCGCTCCGTCTCGAATTTCGTGCGAAAGGGGCACAAACAAACGTCCGCCATTGATGTAAATGTTACGCATCTGCGGAGTCGAATGTGGAATAGGATCTTTCATCGAATTTATTTGGAAATTCCACAGCATTAAAACCCAAGCGACATTTCAGGCCTCCACAATCACCCCTCCGCCCGGCCCTGCGCCCCGCCGCGCAGTAACGCAATCCCGTGTACTACGATGACGATTGAACGAGAGGAAAAAAATGCTGATCCTAATTTACCACTGGTTAACCACAATTTTCAATCGTTATTGATACGTTAAACACTCACCCCTTTTCGTCGTCGTCCATTTCGGCTTTCACTCTCATAATATTTCACTTATAACTACGTGAATTGTTGTTACTTTAGCGGACGCGTGTGGGAATATGGCACGATGCTTTAGCGCGGACGAGGGTAATGGCTTCCCACAAATGAAACAACCAACGATGAAACTCGAGCGACTTCGGGTTATAGCCGGGGAATGTAAACGTAACCGATGCTATGCGCGTCACTTCCCGTTTTTAGTTCACGCATTTCTTGACTGGTGGAGTCAAATCAGTTATTGCGCGCGCAGAACAGGGGTGGAGATGTTTTACCCAGAGCCCTTGGGATATTTTTCTTATCAACAATTGCAATGACTCATTCGTTGACGTTAATTACTGCATGAAAAAAGGTATCAAATCGAATGTTTTCATTGATTAAAAAAAATGTACGCAATTTTCTCGGATTTTTATGGATTGAGAATGCAGAATAAATAATTAAATTTTTCGTTACCACATCGGAGGAGTCGATACAGCACTGAGATCGAGAATATATTCTCAAAAATTATCCAAAATATCGATAAATAATCGGGTGGATTAATTCTCTCGAAGAGAGATTAGCTGATTTTCGGGGAAAATATTATGAATAATTTTTCGTTACAGTAGGTGAATTGAGCCATATTGTCACACTGGGTTCAATGATCTACCGTCACGGCGGCAAAACCCCGCCATCTTGCATTTTAATCACGTGGCGTCATTCAAAATCCCGCGGCAACAGTGGAATTGTTGGAATTCCGAGAATCTCTTCTCAGAGAATAATCCCAATTTATTCATCTCCGAAAACTCTTGGGGAACGAGTATTACCACCGATGGCGAGCCGAAATAACCGCGCGATAATTCACCGATCCCCAATTTTCTCAGCACGACATCTAATCTGCATTTATTTGCAATCGAAGATACAGAAAACGAATTCATTAATTAATCTCGAATGATGGATATGCTGATCTTCTAGGTAGAAATATACGGATTCAGGTTATAGTCTCCTCCGCTCCCTGTTAGACGCACTCGGTCAGTCGCCAGTGACTCTCAACCTAATTGGCAATAACAATCGTAGACACTTCCCCCCACATACGATAGAATTTCATCGAAAAACTATGCTAGCGCATTCTTGAAGAAATTTTGTTGCAGATTATGCAACTTTACTGTGTTTTTTTAAAGAGGTTTTTGATAGAAAAAAAATCGTTATATTGAGATTTTTGTAAAGAAAAATTCTTGTGCATAAATTTTCCAAGTTTTTCCCGCTGTATTTTCATTTCTTTCTTATAATAAAATTTAAAAAATGAATCTTTCGATAGATACTTCAATAAATATGATTTTATATAAAAAAAAATTAACAGAACCGCCGCAAAAAAATGTAAGTTTTCAACAGAATTCTAATAAAACGGCATTTGAATTCTTATAAAAGTCTATCAGAAATTCAAGAGGAAGCGTTTTTCCATTAAATTATTTAATACACGACCATAACACGAGCCGTCCCGAGCAACTGCAACTCCATCAACGCAAACATTTTGAAACGGCATCAGCTCGTAAACCCATAAACCTGTAATTTTCCACGCGGCCCACGAGTACATACTCTCCTGTACAATAAAATATAAACTGTATACCGAGAATATGTACAACTACGTGATAGAAATCTATCGGGGAGATCTTTTGTAGTTTCCGAGGCACGTGGAAAGCCTCAACGATAATAAAACCTCAAACTTCAGGTGTAAACATGAAGAATTGATTTTATGTTGAAAACCTGATGCAGAAGGATCGATACAGGAGAAACGTGCAGTTGTCTGAGGCTGCATGAATAAATGAAACTTAGAGGGGATGAGAACGAGTAACCCCCCCCCGCCCCTGTACATTTCCCTGAATATTTGAGGGGAGGTAGCCTCACGTCTCCCTGTGGAGAATCTCTACCTGCTTGAAGGAAGGAAACAGTGGTGCATTGCACGGTACTTTGATCCTGGGAATATAGTTGACAGTAGGGATGCAAAATGCCGGTAATTTTCGACATGCATCAAGCCAGCCCTAAATTTACCGTTTTCTGACCATTTGTGACCTGACGCATACCGCGTGATGCAAATTCACCGGTCAATTTACCCAATTGTCAGTAATTTTTTCTCGTTGTCATTTATGCTGAAAAATCGTCTATCTAGATGTAATCTCACCGTCATTTTTATGATCGGTCATTTTTTTTTCAGTTTCTACATGATTTTTCTTAGAAATTTTAATAAAATTATGAGAACGCTGAAACGGAAATGGAAAATTTAGTGAATGTCTTAGTATGGAATTGCTAACAAGGGGAAAATTACTCTTGTGAGGTATATAGTATAGTTATTTTTGGTTCAACCAATTTTTTGCAAGTCCCCAGATCTGGTGCAACAACAAACTGAAGAATGGGGCAACGTATTGTATATTATACTGGCCTATATGGCATTCATGTTTTTTGTTCTTCTTTTATAACTTTCAATATTCATTTACTTGGGGTTTATTATAGGGACGGGAACGAAGTGTACAGACTCGAGAGGGTATATATATGGATGAATAAATAATAAAAAATAGTATAGTTATTTTTGCTAATAAATTAGAAATATGCTTCCGAATGGTTATTTTGCACATCATTTCCTTCTATCGTGTATAATTCAGTGTTTATTTCATTTTATTAAACTGAATAAGATGTCCTTTTACCTAATTTTGTCATATTTTTAATTTAGTTAAATGTTATCAGCATCACTATTCTTATTATCCCTTTTCTTCTATACAACCGATTGTCTTTTTTACGGTTCTGTCTCTCCCCCCAACCCTTCGATAAAATGTTGGTAGAAAAATTTTATTTACACATACTTAAATGAATTTGAAACATCACATTTGAAGAAACCGTCAGGAAGCTCACTTTCAGGGAAATTCATGAAAAATTCGGAATTTCCAACAATCATCATAAAAATCAAATCAACCAATATAGCTATCGTAATCATCTTTTAACTTCGACATAATGGCATTAAAACAAACATTTTAAGATTGAATTCATTTGAAGCATGATATTCAAAAATATCCTCGGAATTCTAATTTTCAAAAAAAAAAAAAAATTTGAAAATTTTCGAATAAATCAAAATAACGATTACTTCTATCGCCTTCATTTTCGAACTCGGTTAAAGGGACATCTGAACAAATTTTTAAGCTATCATGCAATCAATTCGAAACATTTTTTTAAGTTATCGTGAGACAACCGATTTTCGAAAAAATTCCAAAATTACAAAAACCAATCGATGAATGAAATTTTAAGTAATGGCGATCGATAAGGCTCAACAATACCTACATTTGAAAAGGAGACCAACGCCACACGAGTAAAAAACCCCATCACAACAGGCCGGAAAAATACTATTTCGGACTTTTTGGCTCATAATCGGTCGATATAACGCAAAAAACCCACAACTTAAATTGGAACGATTACAATGCTTCCATCCGGAACCAACAAAATCATAATTAATCAGCAACATCCAAATACATCCTGCGATACATCATCGTTTTTTTACAATCTCATTTTAATGAATAAATTATAAAATTTGCTTTGAAAATAGTCGATCATTCTTCATTAAATGTCAAAGTTCATCAAAATTCTTCGTTAAAAAAAACAGAACGAGCTTCCCCAAAAAATGCCCCTCTATTGATCCACCTGAATATAATCGTATCGTAGAATAAAGGGTTAAAAAAATGAGACAGAAAAGACTGAGGCTGAAGAGAATAACCACCGATTCCTGGAATGATCTCAGCAGAGCGATGGAACAATCATTTCTCCATCGTAAAACTCATTTGTTCGGAATCGTAACTAATTTATTCATATTCTGAATTTTACGAGAAATCGATTTTATTCCTAACAAAACAAGGTTTCCGAAAGTTGAGAAAATTTCAATCATTTATTTATAAACAACGGATGTTTAAAAACATACTAATTCTGTGCACAAGGCAATTTGAATGATACTAAATATTAATTATTTTTTTCAAATGGTTCTCACGTAATTTGATTAACAAATTCGGTGATTGAAAATAGTTGAATCTATAGTGTGGTCTGTATCGAACTGAAAGATACTTGGATATTCTTAAATTGGGAGAACTACTTGAAAACAAATCATAATTGGTCAGCAACATCCAAATTATATCCCGCGATCCATCATCGCTTTTTTTCCATTTCATTTTCATGAATAAATTATGAAATTTGCTTTGAAAGTGGTCGACCATTTTCCATTAAAGATGTTCGACACCCTTTTACCCAAAATTGACGTTGTTTTCATTTTTCTGGCAAATTATCGATGGGAGTGACGTGAAAAAATATAACGATTTTGTGGTTTGTCATTCTTTAATGGCTCACGAAGTTGCGTAGTGGTGCGATAATTTTCATGCGTTTTTTCTACACTTTTGTGATTCTTTTTAGAAGTTTAGAGAAAACCCAGGACAATATTCGCACCACCTTAAAATTTCGTCAGTCATTAAATAATGACAAAACGCAAAAACGTGATATTTTTTCACGTCAATTCCATCATAAGTTTGGAAGAAAAATTAAAAAAACGTGAATTTTGGCAGAAAGGGTGTAGAACAACCTTAAACGTCCAAGAAGTTTGCGAGTTTTACATTGAATAAAAAAAGCTATTCATCAAAATTCTTCGTTAAAAAAAAAAACACAGAACGGGTTTCGACGATCTTGAAATTTTCCACAAAAAATGTCTCTCTACTGATTCGCCTGAACAACGTATCGTAGAATAAAGGGTTAAAAAAATGAGACAGAAAAGACATGCTGAAAAGAATACCCACCGATTCCTGGAATGATCTCAGCGATAGACTTAATCGATTCATCGGTTTTATTCTCTTTCCTCCGCTCGCAACGAGTTACACGGGGCCCTATCATCAAGAAGGCTCCGAGGGGCCGCAAAAAAAGATAGAGTTTAGAAAAATGCTCTCGTCTGCTCAGCCCCAGATATTTAAACGTCTAGTCGTGGGCCCCTAAAACAACTAACGTCCAATACTTTCCTTTCAATTTCGCCGCCCACTGGATATTCAACGTTCGACTGAAAATAAACGAGTATCGTTCACTGTCTCGGGTCCCCCCGATATCGTAGGAGCCAAATGTTGTAACTGGTAGATTCTCTTTTCCTGGAATGCTCTGGGGCCACATGTTTCTTTCCGGGGACGAGGGAAATGAGCTGGACGTAGCAGGAATGGTCGAGAGTATATTTCCATATTTCTCCGCTGCGATTGATTATTTTCCATTTATTGAGCATTCAATTTTTAAATAAATAAAACGTACGATTGGAAGATATCAGAACTATTCATTTATTTATACACTATTTTGTAATGAATGTTCCAACGCACACAGAAAAATTTGATGGAAAAACGCAGTGCATTCGCATTGGAACCAAATGTTGTAAGTAACTCTTGTGGATTAGCTTCTCCTGAAGTTTCCACGGGCCACGTGTTTCTTTCGAGGATCAGGGAAATGAGCTGGACGTGACAGAAATGGTCAATATTATTTCCATCTGTTCTCCGGTGGTGCGTTGCGCTCAATGAATCGACAAATTACTGTACAACGCTCGATGGGACGTGATCCAGTCTGCATGACATGTATGATTAGCATGGCACGATCGAAATCATTGGCGTTTCTACGGAAGTCCTCGATTTGTCAACGACACGAGCTCGTATAATGCGAGAGTGAAAATCGTGTGACATCTCTGGAGCTGATGAATTTTCTCATTATTTTGTGGATATCATCAGGAGAAATGTGATATACGAAATTTTGAATTTTACTTCCGCATGGTAGCAGTGAAATCGTTCCTATTTTTAGATTCTCTAATTTTACTTGGAAATTATGTAGAATGATCTGAAATGTAAAAATACGAAGCTTGACGGCTATGTGTGCGCACTGTTAGAAATAAGGGGAAATTTCATGAACAGTTGACTAGGAATTTTCAGGAGAGTGACATTGAATGCCATTTAAGGTCTAATATCCCAAGATAATCGGACTCATAAGTTAGGTCCTATGGATTTTCGGAAAAAATTCTAAATAACTTAATTTATTTCATTCTCGTAAGGTACAGAGTTTTTCTATTTTCATGTATTGTTGATGCAGATGACAATAACTGTTTGAATCAAATAAGAAATTATTTGTTAATTAATTTTTCATCACGCTGTGACGAAAAGTGAACTTTTCGGCACGCTCCGCGTGCCTAAAAGTCCAATTTCCGCCACATTGTGATGAAAAATATTGTTCGTAACTCGTGAAAAAATGTTTTTTAGCTCGTGGGAACCTCCCACTCGCCACACTTTTTTGCACTCGTTACGAAATATACTATTTTGAATCAAATAAGGAACGCTTTCACGAAGTTTACATTTTTTAGAGTTGAATATCACAGAAATTATGCAGTACGGAATTTTACAAAAAATTCTCCGTATTCGGTATTTATCAATCTATCACGTATTAGTTTTTTAAAAACGTCGTAAGAACGGTTTCCTCATAAGATGGAGAAATCGAGTTGGGAGAGACCCATAACCCCCGTATGGCCCGTGCCTCTCGTGTTAGAAGCCAGCATTTCATTATTTATTGTCTTCTAAACTGTGTAGTACAGCCAGTAAACATTTTTTTCAATAGCTGAGGATTATTATAAACATTATCTCTGAAAAATATGGGGACAATCTTGAGAGAAACGTGTTTTCTAGGGATATACCTCAAGGGAAAAACAATAATGAAATTTCAGATTTCACTGAGAATCCACCGAAATTCCAAATTTTTTTAACAGCAGTGATATAAGATTTTCTAAACTTGTTTGAATGTTCAATGAAATCATGAATATTCAGTGCTAAATTACGATGAATTTTTAGATAATTGAAAATTCAGAAATATATTTAGCGGAATTTTCCTGATTCCTACTAATTTTCAGGAAATAATTGAACAGAAATTTACAGTTCTGATTTATCCTTGGGAATTTTCAATGGCGAAATTCCTTGAAATTCCAATGCAACTAAAATTTTGGAAAAGTGTACCGAAAATTTCAGCGAATTTTTTTAATAGTGAATGTGCCGATGTCTACCTGGTAGTCCACTTTTAGAAAATCGAAAAATTAAAGGACTAGAATAATTCAAAAAAATCTCATGGTGAATTTTTAGAGAATTGAAAATTCAAAACATATTTACCAGAATTTTCCTGATTTCTACTAATTATCAGGAAATCTTTGAACTCAAATTTATAGTTCTCATTCATTTTTCCTTGAACTTGTGAATTTTCAACGGCGAAATGCCTTGAAATTTCAGTGGAACTAAAATGTCATAAAAAATTCAAAAAAGTGTACCGAAAATTTCAGCCAAATTTTTTAACAGTGAATGTGCGGATGTCTACCGTTGGTCACTTTTATAAAATCGAAGGCTTGAAGAATAACTTTAAAAAATCTCATACTTTGTCAGTTAATGGGTATTAATGGTGACGAACTCTGCTGAGTTTCAGTCCAATCGACTCAGCCGTTTTGGAGAAATTTCCATTTGTTTCTGAATGGTTTTTCACAAATATCTCCCAAATTATCAAACCGATTTCAATTTTTACCTCAAAATATTCGTCTCGAAGTCCTTTATCTCCATCAATCAAATTATGCACACCCGTTCGCACAAAATTGATCAAAAAATCCTTGTTCGCACTCTAACTTTTGAAAAAATCGAAATATCAACTTGAAATTTGGCATGAAATTTCCTCTTATTTTTTGCAATTAGCCAAGGACATTTATCAATTCTTTCCGGCGATTACAGAGCCTTTGAAAGATCCTCATAAAAGTTCTCCGTGTCAATAAAAGTTGATCTAATAGTGATTTTGTAGTTCTTTTGATCCACTGACGGTTCAGTATTCCATAGAGTGTGAGATCGAATGGCGAACATGACCATCGGCACCGATAAAACCAAAGAAATTTATCAATTTTTTCCTCGAAATTTTTCCTTCGAGAGATCGTTGTAAAAGTTTTCTGCGCCAATTAAAAATTTTATGATTCCTTCAAAAACTGTCCATGAAATTTCAATTTTTTTCTAACGGTGTACTTGAACCCGTCTTCCGCATGCCCCCGAAAACCTCAGAAGCCGGATGTAGAGTTCGCGACCTTGGTCATTGTCCCGGTAAATTGACTCTGTGAAAATTTACAATCCAAGAAGAGGAATCCACAAATCAATCTGAAATTTCACGGGACAATGATCCAGCCAGCATCTGGCTAATGTCCATGGATTTACCGTTCCATCCCGATGGGATTTAACCCGGGCATTACATCATACTTGTATCGAAGAGTGTTAAAAAGAAGGCAAATGAGAGAGCGGGGTATGAACCAAGAGAGTTGTGGCAAGAGACGATGGGGCCAGTCGAGTATCCACGCTCTCTCGTCACGGCACTCCCGTTTAGTTGTGACTGTGCCATCCGACACGCAGCACCACGCTTACTTCTCCCTGGCGATCCCACGCGCACCCGGGGCAGGGGCATCAACGCACCGAGAGAGAGAAAAGGGTCCATTCGAGTGAACTTAACTTAGAAACTGGAATAACAATAAGTAAGGAGAAAGAAGTGAAAATAGGGCCAGCGGAGAATCGTTCTCGCTCATCCTGAGCTATTCATTTGACCGTGAACCAGTGCCGCGTCAAGTTCAATCCCAGTGAAACCTCCAGTTACCATTGACTTTGCAAAAAAATTCACACCGGTTTTGCATATCGCGTTAAACAAGGTGCTCACTCAACTTATGAATTAACGTTATAATCATATCGGAGAATCATTTTTGCGCGAGTACTTGATGAGAATGTTGAAGTGAACTGTTAAGAAATTGGCTGAAATTTTCCGGAAAAGTACCTTGAATTCGATTTAAAGGGAAAAAGTCTGTGGAATTTCAAGTTTCTCTGATAATTCAAGTGAAGTTCCAATTTCTCAGTGGCGGGAAAACGAAAATTCCACAAATTACATGAATTTTCAGGGAATTCCTTTGGAATGCCCGGAATTCCAGGAATTTCTAAGGAATTCCGTGAGGAATCTGGAATTCAAGGAGATTTCTTGGAATTTTTATGATTTTTCATTAATTTTCCCGGAATAATTAAACTGTCATTTACAGTTCCCCGGATTTTTCGACGAAATTATGAATTTTCAATGACAAAATTCCTTGACATTTCAGTGGAAAATGTTCAACAATGTGTTCGTTCAAGGGTTAACGGAACTTCGTTAATTTGTCAAATTTTTGTACAAATTCCCTGCCGGAAGTTATCGATATGTTGGAAAATCGAAGCACATTAGTCTCTAGAAGGCAATGATGAAGATCAATGCGCTTTGGTTTCGACAAATATTAAAAGTTTTGGAGCAGGAAATTTGCTTGAAAATTGCGAGGAAACGGTTACCTTTTGTTACCCCTTAGGAAACAGGAAAATTCAAATTTCTCTCTAAATTTTAATTCTCTTTGAATTTATTTAATGCCTAAAGGTGGTTAGGCGGTGTTGTGAATCAAATTTGGAGGGAGAATTCCCGTATTTCCCGGTAGCTTAGCTGGGAGAGTGCCCGGCGCGTAACTTTTACCAGCAACAACCAGAAATTTTGCTCGAACAGCACAAGAATTTTTCACAGCCGGTACATTACGATTTTTTCAGTCCTATTCCTAGAATTTTTCCAAAGAATTTCTCTCCATGTAATTTTTACCAATTAATGTTTTCCAGTGATTTCCAGTGATAGAAATCACTGATGGGTTACTCTAGTCAGCGTTCAGTATCACCAATAATTGTCGATAGATTTTTAAAATTCGCTGAACATCGTGTTCCTGAACGTCACGAAAATGCACTGTTAAAAAAAATTGGATGAATTCTCCGAAAAAAGGCCTTCAATTGGATTTTAGGAAAAAGTCAATGGAATTTCACGGTCTAAAAATCAAGTCAGCCCCAATTTTTTAGCGATAGAAAGACGGAAATGACACAATTTACATGAAATTTTAAGTGAAAATGAATAATCATTGCCAAATCCTCTTTAATTTTTAGCAAATTCCTTAAAATTTTTTGTAATGCTAGGAATTTTTAAGGAATTCCCTGAAAATTCAGAGGAATGTGGAATTCATGGGGCAATTCCTCTTAATTTTCCTACCCTGACATTAATTTTCCCGAAATAATTAAACTGAAATTCACGGTTCCCACGAATTTTCCCAAAAATCTATCAAAATTCCTTAAAAATTAAGGAATTAAAATTCAGTAAAAAATTTTTACCACTATGTTTCGGCCGATAAAAAAAATCCCCGTATAAAACGCCTCCCGAATTGCATCCACCCCCTAACTGAGAAAGGTTGAAACGGTCCGAAAAGACCAATAGAAAACACTATACTGTTAGAAATTTCTTGAAATTTCAGTCACAGCGTCATCTGAATTCTCAATGTTATGAGCTTCAATGTAATGTCGAATGAAAATGATCATAAAATATCTCATTCATCTTGAGAATTCAAGAAAATCGGATTTTTCATGTTATGCAATCATTGATATTCCAATGAAAGCTTGAATTTTCAAACTCATTGCGAAAATTAAACATCAGATGAAATTCAATTTTTAATAGATTGAGAATTTACAAAAGTTCTTGCCTGAATTTTCCCGATTCTGAACATTTTTCAGTGCCGCATGGACCTGAAAATCGAGAATTACTTGAATATTCAAGAAATTAACTGATTCGCCAACGAAGAAATATACAGAAATGTCACGTAACGGTCTCGCTAAAAATTTCAACCTTTTCCCTTGAAATTACAAGAGTAATTTTCTAACAGTGTACTACATATTCAGTAGTATATTGACCACTACTAAGTTTCAATTCGCACTTATCATTTTGTCGCTCCGTATCAACTCAAAAACTCCGCGTTACATCACTCGTATCCAAAACTCCATCTTATCCCCTCCCCCTCCCCCCAGATTTTCGGGTCATTTAAAGACCTAAAGTTCACTGGCCTTTGCGGTCCGTCTCCCCCTCCCCTCCCCACCCCCTAGGGATATCGTAAAGTCATGGGATTAACGCAAGGGAGAATCAAGATTCATGTGAACGGAAATACGAAGAGCCGTGCGAGTGTAGACACGAAGAAACAATTGGGCTATGCATAAATCTAAAAAGTACTTCCTACATATTTGCCTCCTATCAAGTAGCGGGGAGGGGGAGGGCGGGAGGGAGGAGGAGAAGAGATTATAACAAAACCGTATTACCCCGTTGCACCGTATTGTTTACATCTCTCCTCCACAAGTATTCAATACGTCGTGAAGAATTCCGCTAACTCGATGCAAAAAAAGAACCGTAAGAGGTTAATCCACCGAGAACGACTGTTAACGGTGCCCCCNCCCCCCCCCCCCCACTGCGTTGAACTAAGAACATTAAAGAGATCCCAAACGACTGGGATTTGCACCTCATTGACCGCGTGCAAAACCTCAGTACGCAAAATACGTGAAATAGCATTCATGAGGAGTTTCCGTTCGAATTTAATTAAAATAGAAGGAACGTCCTTGAAAAATGAGACTAATGCACAGTGACCTCAATTCCATTTGACAATGATAAAAGTGCGTGACACTGGGTGAAATAAAATCATAAGTCTCAGGGGGAGACTCGTGTTGGTAATGGAAATCTTATGTGTTATCTGCTCATTTTGTGGGGGAAAGTAAATGTGGAAAGAATAGTTCTTGGAAATGTTTTTCTCTTTCAGAGAGAAATAATTCTGGAACTGGGAGGAATGTTTCTAATGTTGACAAGAATTCCAATTAAATGGGGAGAAATATTTGGAGAAATAATGATTGATTAGTCACGCACAAAGTACTTCCTGCGATATATTTGTGCTTTTTTGAGAATTCATTTTTATGCATTGTATTTAGTACCAAATGTTCCTGATACGCCGAATGTTCCCAATTTCAAGCAGCTTTCATGCAATAATTGAACTGAAATTTACGGTTTCCATTGTACACTGTTAAAATTTGTTTGAAATTTCATGGAAGACATGATAGTAATTCTCATGAGAGTGACATTGAATCGGATTTAGGGGAAAAATGGTTATAAAATTTCAAGTTTTAAGTAAAATTCAAGGAAATTCATGAATTTTCAGTGGCAGTGACATGGAAATTTCAAAACTTGATAGAATTTTCAATGGAATATGAATTTTCAAAAATAAAATTACATGAATTTTCCATTTTTCCCTGAATTTTCCCGATTTTTATGAATTTTTGGAGAATAATTGGGCCTAAAAATCAAGTATTTTAATGATTTTCAGATCATTCGAACAAAAAATCAATAGAATATTTGATTTCTCAATGACAAGATTTTCAGAAATTTCAGTGGAAATTGAATACGATAAAAATTTCCGAGATTTGGCACGGAAAATTCAGACGAAAATTTTCAACAGTGTAGTAAATATCTTCAGATGAGGTAGACTCATTAAAACACTCCCTATTTAACAATTCAAAGAATGGACATTCGTCCGTATATTGTAGATTCTTGTTGTAAGCACAAAGATGTGATATCAAGCAAACAATTCAGTGATCAATGATATAATTATGTCTCAATCGGTTGAGTGCTCTCGCCCACGGCCCAGGCCGAACTGTCCACTGTCCCGTTGCTTAGGGGACCTCCAACCCAGGTTCGTCATTTATTTGCACTGATAAAAAAAATTACTTTTATTGAGATGTTTCCTTCTTGGAACAAGTATTATATACTTGAACCAATGTCAAATACATAAGATCTTACGTTGAATATCAATTATTTCTTCTTGAGATACATTTACTTGAATCAAATAAAACAGTCCTTGGCGTCAAGTCACATGTATTCACCATAAAAATTGGAAAAGTTCTTTTTTTTTATCTTAAGATAATCTCCAGTCGAGAAATTTTCTACTTTCATGAATTGATCAAAAATTCGTACCCAGGAGATGATTGCATTGAAGAATGAATTGAATGTTCTTTTCTCGAATGAAGCCGATGTTTAAATTGAGCTTTCCGTGCATCACATCGAAGAAAATTTGTGATATCCAAGTTTGCGTTGAATTGCCGTAATCTGTGATTCTGTTATTGTAAACTAATGCGATTGTTTTTAGTCAAGAAATATAAACTTGTTTCAACTCAACGACATCTTACTACAATCTCAAAGCTTTTTCCGCGTAACAATACTCATCCTGATTCGACATACGAAATGCTCACTACAAATATAATTTACTTGGAACAACGCGTGATCGTGTTGATTGAGATAACGTATTTCGTCATGAGAATAATTTTGATTTTTGAGTAAACCAACGAATTTCTGGAGTTAGCAAACTTTTGGCTAGAAAAAAATCAAATACTTTCATTATTGCGACAAATAAAAGCAAATTCAATTCTAGAGAAGTTCGATTTCTCCCAATCAAATGTAATTCAAGGAGATATAACTGGTATTCACTATGAAGTCAAGTTTATTTGAAAATTAACAACCAAATGGTAGTTGGTTCAAATCAAATTATCTTGATGAAATTAATTTTTTCTGTCAGTGCAGGCTACGTCGAGATCTCCGTCGCCTGCGTATCAATTATTGAGAGGATGTTTACGCTAAAGTATCCTTGCATCTCTCCAAACAAAGCCATCTCAGTCCCGCGTTATGATCATTCGCCCCTAGTAGCTATTTCAAGTGTGAAAAATCTCTCCACACCATAAATTTTTCCATCAAATTGTGAATTTTTAATGACGAAAAATATCTGAAACTTCAGTGGAACCGCCACTTGATAAAAATTTCAACAGTAAAACTAGAATTTATTTCCCATCCTCACAATATCCCCACGAAAGAGGTCGTTCTATCGGTAGATTCCAGTAATCTCAGCCAGACTTGAATCGAAAAATAACTCCGATAGCGAAAAAATGACGTCACTATCGAAGATCAAAGAAACCATTCAGCATTCGCCTAAACTGGAATTATGACCTATCGAATCACATGCGCATGTGAAGACCTCCCCCAGCAGATAGCACATAAAAATCCTCAATTAAAAACCTCAATAAAAAACTCACTATTCCCTCGATTAAATTCTTGCAGATATCCATCAATCGGTGAAAGAATAGAAGTCCCCTTTGTTACCCATTTGAAGATGCAAAGAGGCTCATTCATCCACATGAAAAATGATCCAAGTGCTTCGTAGAAAATGGGTGAAGATAAGGGTCTGATGGATACCAGCAGAAAGAAGAGCATTGGTATCATTGATGGGATACAGCTGATTGAGGATGAGGAGATCCAGGAAGTGTGCAAATGGGCAAGGTGACGGATAATTCAGTGATGCGTAGACGACGTGGCTTGGGCAGTGCCATTGTCGGCCTCACAGTCGGTTTTCTCCTCGGCTTGATCATGATGAATTACCGGGGTATAACGAGCAGTCAGATGGCCCCAACACTAGGCACGAGGGGTTCAGTAACGGGAGGAGCATCTGCAAGGGTTCACAATCTCGAGGCCAATGTCTCGGGGAAAAATCTCGTTTTCGTTGGAGTGATGACAGCCCACAAGTACCTGGGCACAAGGGCCAAAGCTGTTTGGGAGACGTGGGGCAAAACGGTGCCTGGGAAAATAGCATTTTTCTCGTCGGGCTTTTCGACATTACCGGTGAACACACCGGATCTGCCTCTGGTGGCACTTGCCACTGTTGATGATGGCTATCCACCGCAGAAGAAGTCGTTTCTCATGCTGCAATACATGTGGAATCACTTTGGGGATCAATTCGAGTGGTTCCTGAGGGCCGATGACGATGTTTATGTCAGGAGTGATAGGCTGGAGAGACTGCTGAGGTCAGTGGACTCCAGGAAAGCTATATACATTGGACAGGCGGGGAGGGGCAATTCTGAGGAGTTTGGATTACTGTCGCTGGAGTATGATGAGAACTTTTGCATGGGTGGGCCCGGGGTCATACTCTCCAGGGAGACACTCGGGAGAATTGTTCCGCATATCAAGGAGTGTCTTAGGAATCTTTATACCAGTCATGAGGATGTGGAGCTTGGCCGGTGTGTCAGGAAACACGCTGGGATACCCTGCACGTGGAGCTATGAGGTAATGTTTAGTTATTAACAGCACAATCCTTAAGGTGTTTCGGTTGAAAAGTCAAAATAATGATAAAAAATTGGAAACTTCATGGGAGAAATCTCTAAGTATGCTGCATCATTGAGAATTCTTGCACATTTTCTTCAGATCTCAGTTTCAAGAAAAAAAATAATGAGATTTGGATGTTTTTGTAACCCCTCCAGCTATAGCCTCCGAGGTTACCCCACTCGCAATTAAGGAAATTTCCATGGCACCCAAAAAAATAATGAACTATTGAGGAAAAACTAGTGGGTGATAAATCAAATCTTTTCTGAGAACACGTATAAGTTTCAGATTTTTTTCAGATTTCATAAGAAAGTTATTTGAAAAAATGATTCGGAAAATTATGAGTTTCGGGGCAATTACGCCCTCACGCTCGGGCGCGTGATTCGAATGTCATTGAGCATCATGGGAAAGGTATGGGTTGGACCATGGAACTGAGAGAGAGAAATACTTGTCAGGTTTACCAACTCGAGACGCATTTTAATATTATTTCAATAATTAGAATGACATCCAATAAAAATCATTTGACACCCGTAGGTGATGAGAAAAAAATCAATCAATCTGATAAATAAAATCAATATCCAAAAGAATTCAAAAGCACACTTAAATAGTTACTTGAAAATTGGAAAATTTCGTGCTCAGCGATTGAATCAGGGCTCGAGAACAATAAGACTCCCCTTCCGCTTCACCCCCCCCCCTTCCCCTGTGATCTACAGTCGAAACACTTTAATTGTATTCTTTGACCGATGAGGTGATGAACAATTTGGAGTTGGCCTGTGCCAGAAGGTCAATACCAAATGAAACTTCCCAATACAAAATTTTTTCAGTAAGATTAAGGCCCGTTCGGGCCAGTAGTTCCTGAGATATAATAACTTATTTAAATTCCATTTTTCCTTAATATCTCAAAAACTACTGCACCGATTTTACAATACTCGTCTCGATAGCCTCAGTAAGTCAATCAGAATATATAGACTCTTTAATACCCAGTTTGGAGATATCGCCGTTTTCCCGTTTTTCATGAAACATCTGGTACGCACGATAACTTGAGAAAAAAAGGAGATAGCAAGTTGAAATTTGCTACGGTTCTAGCTCTTATAGCACTAAAGGTTGGTATTTTGGATGGGCGCAATCGGCTGAGCGGTTCCTGAGATATGCAACCTTTTGTGTAAATATATGTCTTCAAATATCTCTTGAACTACTTGACGGATTTCAACGTTTTTTCAAAATACTCGTCTCGGCAGCCACTATATGGATCAATCATCAAAATATATATATCCGTTCATACAAAGTCTCCGAGGTATCCCCGTTTTTTCGTTTCTGAGTGACGCGGCGTCCATTTGAAATTTCGAGATAAAAATCGAACGAAAACATCAATTTAGATAACGTTCGCAGATAATGGAGCCGGGCCTTAATGAAAAACAAAACGACCAACATGACTCTTTTACAAGTCATTTCGCAAGTTTGATTATTTATCTGGAAGAAATGATGGGTTTGATTTGTTTATCGATGAAATGACAGCGAAATCGTCTCGGCGGTTGCGAGTTGAATGGAAAGTCTCATTGTCGTGAATTAGAATTAAATTTCACCTCCAATTGTTCATGGAGTTTCTTATTCACTTGGGAAGTTCAACAAAATTGAGTTTTTCATGTTAGGAGATCATATTTGAAATGACTGACTGAATTCTCAAACTCATTGTGAAAATTGAACATCAGATTCAATTGAATTTTCAAAAAATAATAGATGGCTCATGACTTGAAGAAATTCCCATCCAAACAGATGTTTCATTGTATTTTTTTTTCGAATGTTCTATGACTGCGGTTTGTAGAGTAGTTTGTGGGCACCACTGTATCAGTCTCTCCGGAATTCCTCGTCCCCGTAATTACCTAATTGATGATGGTGACTGATGCTGAACGTTGACATTCTAATTTCTTATGGTTATTATTATCGTGAGATGTTGTGTGGGAAGAAACCTGTGATTATGTATGCATTTCCTTTGTTACCAACCGGTTTCTGGTGTGTCGTCTTTCTCATGGGTTTTCATTTCTTTTGGTCGCGTTCTCGGATGATAGGTCAAGCGATGATGGAAGCGACACCTTGGGAACTCATGATGGGATTTTTTTGTGATTCTGATGAGTTATTCTCTCGGAATTTGATTAATGATTTACATACTTTGTACGCTCAGAGAATAAAAGATGTTCTGGGAGCAAAAAAATATAGACATTCAATAAAAATTCATTGCAATTTCTTACAGAATGCACTTGTTTTTTCTATTAAATTTTTTCATACTTGGAGTGGTTCAACTTGCCACAACCCTTTAATCCTTTTCGGCATCCCAGCGAGAAGGAGATCGCGTCAATATGGAATTTACTGTTATAAATTTTCCACTGAAATTTCAAGGAATTTTGTCATCGAAAATGATTAATTTCATGACAAAATCCGTGGGAACTGTAAATTTCAGTTCAATTATTCCGGGAAAATTAATGGAAAATCAGGACAATTCAGAGAAATCTCTCCTTGAATTCTAAATTACTCTGAATTTTCGGGGAGTTCCTTAAAAAATTCCTCGAATTCCGAGAATTTTAAAAAAATTCCCTGAAAATTCAAGGGAATTAGGCAGTGACTATTCGTTTTCACTTGAAAATTCATGTAAATCGTGAAATTTTCATCTTTCTGCCGCTATAAAAACAAGACTTTACTTAAATTTTCAGAGAAACTTGAAATTCCATTGATTGTTTTCCCTCAAATCGAATTTAAGATATTTTTCCGAAAAATTCAGCCAAATTTTTTTAACAGTGATCCTAGAAATCTGTTCTTTCTCTCAGTGATAATCTCTCAGTTTCTCTCGGTTCGGCCTTTGCCTTTGGTTCGATCTCGTGTCCTTCGGACTTGAGAATGTATGCGAGAGTGTTTGCTGAGACAACTTGTGAGGGGCTTGATGAGTCATTGCAAACTTCAGAGTTTACTGATGAATTCGCCGAAGTGTATTTATTTAAAAAATGCCGGAGGTCAATGGTCCAGGGATGTGCAAAGGTTTCTTGGGTTTTATGCTGGGGCGAATGGTCACTTGGTCAAGATGTAATGATTCAATTGAACGGAACAGGTAATTCTATACCCTGGATTGTCAATGAGGATGTTGGTCGTTAGGTGGAAAAGGAAAATAACAGGGAAACGTTGGAGGGTTATCACGAGCTTTCTCACTAAGAGATGTTAAATGGCTATGACGGTGGATGGAGAATCGTTAATTGGATTTTGCTAATGAGTGACATGGCGATTGCACTCGACTGTGGGTTGATAAACTGGCGTAAACTGTCTTGAATTTGATGCTTCAAGAGATTATAGAATCAAGCATTAATGATCATTTGGCGGTGAAGTCGTAACTTCTTCGGAATTTTCATATTAAAGATGACAAAAATCTTATGTTTTGTTTATTTACGATAGAATTCCGTTACGAATGCACTAGAACACGTTTCAACAACTTGTAAATTTAATTGCACACGTCAAAATCTATTGGTTTTCTACTGGAATTATTAGTATTAGTATGATTTTTTTTTGTTCCGATTTACATTAATTGCGATAGAAAACCGTGGAAGAATACTAATTTTTCTATGAAGCTTATTCTGTTACGATTTCTCATATAAAAATTCTTGACCATGAATTTTTTTAGTTTCTCTTCTTGAATTTTACAATGGAACAAAAAAAGTATACAATGGAAAAATCTGGCAAAACTTATGCCCTAGAAATTCTATAGAAACAAGTGGGAAATTGCTCTTGTATTGAATATAGCATAGTTATTTTTGCTAGTAAATTAGCAATATGCTTCCGAATGGTTATTTCGCACATCATTTCCTTCTATCATGTTTAATTCATTGTTTATTTCATTTTATTAAATTGTATATGATTTCTTTTCAACTAATTTTGTCCGATTTTCAACTTACTTAAATGATATCATTATCATTATATCATCATTCAATCAATTCAGCACTTTTTTTTTAGCTATCGTGGAAAAACGAATTTTGGAAAAATTAAAAAAATTGATAAATGAATTAAATGTCAATTAATGATTGATAGGGCTCAACAATACCTACATTTGGGGGGAAAAAAAGATTCAATTCCATCGATTCATTAGTGAACAATCGAAGAAAAGTCTGTTTACATACATACATATGTACGGACACGGTCTAAAAATTGCATTTTCGGACTATTTGGATCATAATGGGTCGACATAAGAAGAAAAATCCAAAACTTACATTTGAACGATTACAATGCTTCCATTCGGAAACAAAAATGTGAAAGGAATGATAAGAATTATTGATTATTGACCTCTTCTGATTTTTTACCCGAACTCTAATAGAAATTACAATATTGATGTGCACTTTTTACTTGGAATATTGGAATTAATACTAGACTTATCGCATTTTTTATCAGTATATCGGCGAAAAATTCCTGAAATTCAGGAGTTATTTTTACCAGATTTTTCTCTCCATACAAGATATCGACGTCAGATCGATAGCTAAATTTGAAAATTCGAACATTCCGATAACAGCTCTAATAATCATTTCAGATGCAATCGATCCTCTACCATAATAGCAGCGGTGATCAGGCATTCACGGGTAATCTCAAGAAGAAGGAAGTCCATAGGGCAATTACCCTGCATCCGGTTAAAAGCCCACCACACATGTACCGCCTCCACAACTACATGAGGGTGAGTAAAAACATATAAATCCATAATCCCACAGTTACAACACCTACTCAACCCTGCTTTTATGTTTCCTCTGTATAACACCAGATGAGTTTGAATTGAAGTTTACGTTTCAGGGTCTGAGAATCCAGGACTTGAAGCAGGAGCGCATCAAGCTCCATCGGGATATCACCGTGATGATTGAGCAGTTGGGAATGACTACTAGAGACTTCCAACGACATTTATCGGGATCCAAAGAACTCAGCACTGTTCTTCACGATATTGAGATGCTTGGTAAACCATTTTCAACTTCATGATCATTCCATCATTTCCAATTAATAATTTCCATAATTTTCATTCCGCTATTCGAAAAAAAATTCAATTAAGGTCCGAGTGGATTATCTTTCGAACGTCATCTCGTTTTTCCATCTTCATAATATAAAATATATCACAATTTCCACTGGATTATACATCACGCAGGAGTCCCTAAAAATTATGATTGTACAATTTAAAAAAGTAGAAAAAAAATGAACATTTTCAAAGAACGTGTTTAATAAAGTTTAAGAAATAAATCCGATTGAGACGAAATAGTGAATGGATAATTTATCATGGTAACTAACGATCTGACACCAATTGATTACTGTGACAAATGACGACCTAACAGCCATTAGATACATCAAATTATTAATTTGCAATTTCCTCCCTATTGGGTTTATTTCCCAATATTATTCAAAAACGCTCTTTGAAAATGTTCAGGTTTTTTTCAAAGTTTTTTAGTTGTACAATCATAATTTTTAGAGACTCCAGGGCTATGTAAAACTGAATAGCAATTGATCTTGAATAGATCATTCCAGATTATCAAATTAAAAAAATAACCAAGATCACGTTCGAAAGATATTCCACCCGGGCCTTAAATTAAATTCAGTAGGATACTACCTATGTACCCAACTCTGTAGCCCAAATGGCAGTATTATAACAAAGTGTCGTTTTCATTTCATTTAATTTACGTTATTTTAGTTGTTAAGGGTTGGGAGGGGAACAAAATGTAAAAACCCGAAAAGGCATACATACAGACCATAAAGAATTAAATTCAGTAGCGAAGCTGTAAAACAGTTCAAGTCTATTCTGATAAGTTTTCAATGAATATCTCTGAATCTAAGGCAGGTAGCGAAATTTTTGTAATACCTTTTTTGTGGAGGAAATTGAAACCTATAAAAAAGGTTATTATAAAAACTTGTTTATCTCCCCTAAATTCGGAGATATTTCTCGAAATCTCAGCTAAGAACCAAGTCGACAGGAATTGTTTTACCGCTTAGCACTTGAATTCTCAAACTTATATGATTTTCACATGACATTCAATTGAATTTTCAACAGATAAGAAATTCACATCAAAAGTAGCTTAAACCCTTATAATTTTCATTGCAAGATGAGCCAGAAAATAGGCATTTGATTGAAATTACCTAATTAATCAGTAACAAAACATCAGAATTTAATGTTAAATAAAAAATTCAAGTGTTACCATGAAATCTCGGAAAACAAGTGGTGGAAAAATCCTTGGATTTCAAAATTTCGTCGTTCTCGGAGAGAAATGTTCAATAAAAATTAGGAAACTCACAATTCGCTCACCGATTACAGAATCGACTCAGAAAATTTAAGTCACGTTAGCGTAATTTTTCATAGGAGATACAGATAAAAATTACGGAAGGCTCTGAAAAAATTCCACTACGGAAAAGATACATAATTTTTACTGAATATTTCTCTCCGTGTTGAATTTCCATCGTGTTCCTAAAAATCAGCGGTGGGTATCTGAAAATCACTGACATGTCCCTGAAAATCAAAACAATTTTCCTCTGTGAAAAATTCCCATTCATCTATGCTCCAACCATTTATATTACTACGGCCATTAGAGACAATTGACCAGCCGCAAATTGCTCGACAGTGATGAAGAAACACGCCGAGAAAATCGTACAGAGCGACACGCACTGCCAGACAAATCAATCAAAAGTTATTCATTATGTCTTACGCAATCCTGTCACGGATAATTTGACATTAATAGACCGTTCATGCGCGACACAAAAAGCACCCCCTCGAGCCACTCTCGTTCTATTTTTACTCAACTACTCTGAATGTATCAATTCACCTCATTTCAATAATTGAAATCCATTGATTTGATTGACAGGAGTTCCGGCGGGCTTGCGAAGCTTCAAGCCACGTTCCAGTCGAGAAGTTGTCCCCTGGGACTTTATATCGAGGTCGGAGTACAGTCTCGCCGACGCGAATCCCAGACGACGTATTCATAGTCACATTAAGGAGGGTCTGGAGGACATAACGAGAGAAGTTATGGATTCAATTAATGCCTGCTCGAGGCAACGTGGACGTGTTGTTGAGGAGAGATCTGCATTGTATGGGTACAGGAGAGTCGATGCTTATGGGGCTGACACTATTCTTGATCTTCTTCTAGTCTATCGGAAGTACAGGGGACGAAAAGTCACACTTCCGGTTAGAAGACACGTTTATGTCCATCAGCATTATACTGGTGATTATCGGAAATTGATTATTGATTAATCGTTGGATGTCGCTGATACTCGATAAGTCCATCCCGTCTTAATTATTTCGATAATTAATTGCTTGGAGATAAAATGTCGTGACCCATTTTCTGTTCATCATTTCTGCAATTCCAAGGCAATTTCGTGATTTCAAATTTCAATGTTTTATTAGTATCGCGTTGATTTTTATTCATTCATTTTCATTTTATTCGTTGCTTCATTTCAAACAAATCCGTGCAATGATTATTAATTATATTATTAATTATATTGCTAAAGCCAGTAGCATTTGTATGTCCTGTTCATTTTCGTTTTTTATTCGACTTCGTAATGCTATTATTTTTATTTCTGCCCATTCAATTAATTTGATTGTTCTGATTAACATTACTATCAATATTATTCATAATAACAGTATGATCAATTAATCGTTCAAATGGTTGAATGGAATTAAGTGTCGAAAGCTTTTTTTGCAACAATTTTTATCAAGCAGTCTGTCGGAATTCATTCATATTCGTTTTTCAGTTCACTTCGAAACTCTATTATTTTGATTTCTTTTTATTCAATTGGTTCGATTGTTCCCAGTTATTATTCACATAATTATCATCATGTAGTTGATTATATTGGCTATATTATTAGGAATGATAATTTTTTAGATATTTGCAGATCTACGTATCAAAAAATTCAATAGATTTCGATTTTTCTACACGAATATTCTCGTGGAATTTTTTCTATAAAAATACTTGGACATGAGTTTTCCAAGTTTTTTTTTTTCACTTTGATCCTGCAATGCGAAACAAAAACAATGTAGCGGAAATAACTGAGAAGATCCGTGCCCAATAGTTTCAATAGAAAAAATCTCAAGAGAAAAATTCAAACAGCAAAATCGAAATCTATTGACTCAAATATCCGACAGAATCTGCGCAAAAAACCAATAGAATTTTAACAGAATCCCCACAGAATTTCTAGAGAATTCCAATAGAATTTTCCAGCGAATTCGCTAAGCTTTTCTATGGAATTTTTTGTGGAAGACATTTATCTACACAGCTCATCCACTTTATTCATCTTTTATTAGTTTTCCATTTCAATTAACATCATTCCCGTCTAATTCCTCCAATTGACTCGATCGCATAGACTGAACATACTCAACAATTCTATTCAATGACCACCGATACAGCTCCCCAACAATCAGGTCATTTAATTATCCCCCAATTGCAGGGATAGAGATCCGAGAGGTCGTGAATTGCGAAGAAACTGATCGTCACCGTTCCCAGCTGACTTCTCAGAAGCCTCAGAGTATCTTCAACGCTGGATTCCTGGGTTTCAGTTCAGCAAAAGAGATCGATCCCATCAAAGACAAATCGATAAGATTCATCCTGCCACTGTCAGGTAGATTCCACGTATTCCAAAGGTTCCTGAGGAATTACGAGGAGATCTGCTTGATGACTGGTGATAAGACTGAACTCTTGGTAGTCCTGTACCCCCACAGGACCGACAATTCCGTAGATAGCACGATGGAGCTAATCAACAGAATGAGGATTAAATACTCGAGTGCCAGAATTGAAGTAATCCCAGGATCTGGGAATTTCTCCAGAGCTCAAGCCCTGAACCTGGGGGTCTCCCAGTCTCGAGAGGACGATCTCATGTTCTTTGTGGATGTGGACATTGTCCTGAAAGCCTCTGCCCTCCAGAGGATACGTCTCAACACAGTGATAGGGAGACAAGTCTACTTTCCAATTGTCTTCAGCCAGTTTGACCCAAAAATCGTTCGCGAGAACTCAAACACCCAGGACCCTTTCCTTATCAACGAATTCACTGGGTTCTGGCGGCAATTTGGCTTCGGTATAGTCTCCCTTTACAAGAAGGATTACCTCTCAATCGGTGGATTTGACCTATCTATAACTGGATGGGGAAAGGAGGATGTTGACTTCTTCGAGAAAGCTGTTAAATCCAAATTGAATGTCTTCAGAGCCCCTGATAAGCATCTTGTTCATGTGTTTCATGATGTCGAGTGTGACGAGAGACTATCTGGTATTCAATTATCCATGTGTCGGGGAACCAGGGTCGACACATTCGGCAGCACTCAGGCACTAGCTAGGATCGTTTATGATAATCCAGAGTATCTGAGGTTCGCCAGAGCCAGGAGAGCCAGACTCACTGCACAAGGAAATTGAATTGTCAATTTGTTTTGAGGAGACGAGGAAAACCCAACGATATTGTAGAGAAACTGTGATCTGACTTTAATGGACTGTCAATTCCTTTGTAGGCGTGAATAGCAGAAATACTTTATAATGTGTAAATATGAAACGATTGGATTCAGTGATATATTTTTAGCGAGCGAATTTTTATTGGAAGAATACAAATTTATGATTGGGGAGGACTGCAATGAGAGAAGAAAAGCATGTTCTCTGACGCGGCAAGAATGAAAAATCTAGTGTTGAACATTTGAAGGTTCTTATTTTGAAAAAGAAGGGAGATTAGTTTCTCGTTTTGGCTATCCAATACTCAAAGATAAAAAATTCATTGTTAGATTGAAGAGTAATGATATTTATTGATGAACTTTGTTTTATAAATGATAACTGCATCATTCAAACCTTTCGTATGTTCAGATGAAACAATTTCTCTCTTGATAATTTCAGATTTTTCAGATCAAATAAGACTTGTTTGACAACATGTTTTTTCTTCCTCTCAGGGTGGGGTGGATCGTCCTGTGATTGAACAAATTCACGTGTTTGTATGATTAATTCAGTAGAGTGTAACGTTTTCCCTCTCGAGGAACAATCTGATATTTATTAGTCCAATGAGACCTTCTGGAACTACTGCTTGCTCACAAATTGTTAGCTGTTTTCAGCCATTAAGTCCCTCAATAACGGTCAAACATTTGCATGTAAAGAAGGAATGGTCGGAACAATAATTTTATGAATACTGAGAGAAAATAGGATTTTACCTAACGAGATGGTAAATTACGTTTTTCGCGAGTGTGAGGATTGCAGCCCGAGCCGAAGGCGAAGAGTTGTAATCACACTCGTCAAAAACGTTATTTATCACGAGTTATGTGAGAATTTGTCTGTCCCCGCTGCTACGTTCATCTTGTACCAAAATGTGTCTTTTCGTTTACTTCACCCAGAAAAACGGTTTATTTGAATTGAATAAGCTTTACTTGAATCAAAGAGATTGTTTATTTGACTCTAACAGAGCATTTGTAGCCTTCAAATACAGTCCAGTTAATTCAAATAAATCATTTCTCTGAGTGTTGTGAAAAGGTTCGGCACTCGTTAAACGCAATATCACTAACAAAAAAACATAGTTTAGACACATATGCAATGGGATTTTTTAACTCATGTTATTGCCAGTCCTCGGTTTCATCTCAAGCCGCTAACTTCATACTCGTAAAAGTCGCACAACGTCTGTAAATAAACGCTTCGTGTGTGTAAAGTGCCGCTTTACAGGCAGACATGGTACAAAACAGATTTCTAAGATCAAGTCTACTCTTGTCACAATCTTTTCCTCGGTTGGACGCCCAAAAGGTTTGAAAGATTGAGGCAAGTTTGACTAATCTTCTGTTACAATCAATGATCAAGGGTGGAAACATCTTGTTCACTGAATAATTCGGAAAACTATCCATTCTTGTCACAGGAAGTCTAGTTTGCCTCAACCTTTATAGAGAGGTTTGCGGCAGGAATTTTCTTCCTCCTAGAAAATCGTTTTTTCTCTCAGTGAATATATCAAAGTTACATGACACCTGATAAATCTCATTCGTTCAATTACTGGACAACTCACCCCATTCAAAGTGCCTACACTGATAGAAGGATTTATTTGTTGTTAACGAGGCTTCTGTTAATGAATCTTGGTAATAGTTGAGAAGCCTCGTTAACAGCAACTAAATCATTCCACCTTTTCTATGAGTGAATTGGAAGAAGAAAAAAGATTCATTTCGACTCCGTCTAGTCAAATCGGCCATTTTGGATGTGTAAAAGAATATTGACAAGACTTGGCTCGAGGTCTGCTTCTCCTCTGCTTAACTAACGTGTCTTCAATCTTCCATATATGATAAGAAAAATGGTAATTACTGTAAGAAATGAATTTACTTTTGAAGTGTAAAATATAAGTCTTTTGGAATCATAAAGCAGAAACATTTTTGTCCGCTGGCGCGGAAAGAGCAGACTGATTGGGGGCTTCCCACTCCCCTGAAATGCTTTTCGCGTTCCAATCGTCACAAATGCAAATAGATTCACCCACTCTTGGCGCTGTGAGATAATAAACCTATCGCGTTAAGCAAGCTCAAGGACAAGAATAATCGCTTCGATTCCGTATAGTTGGCTGGTACAAGACAGTGTATCTTTTATCAATTAAAAACGTAGGGGGATCAGCATAAGTGAGTTTATTATTCCTCGAGTTGATTGCTGAACTACCGATCAAAACGCGGAAATCTTGAAAGATGGTAGGGTCGCGGTTTTTCGTGGCAGCAGCTGCGATTTTCTTCGTTTTTGGGCTGTCTGCTGAGGGAAAAATTATGCAGAAATGTGAAGTTGTCAAAGAGCTGCAGAAAGCAGGAATTTCCAAGACGTTCATCAGCAATTGGGTATTTTTCTATTTTTTATAGAATCTTCCTCATTTTTGCACAGTTTCATTTCAATATCACTGATAATGATATCTGGAATTTTTGCGAGACAATTATCTCGATAACCTCGATAACCATCTTTTCTACAGTTGAGAAGATTTCCGTTAAAGAAAGGCCTGACTATTGCCTGATTTGAGAGGCAACGCACCCCTTGTGTTTGTGCAGAAGTATGAATTTTTTGCCCCCCATAACTCAGTAGCGAAGTGGTCAAACGGTTTAAGTCGATTTTGGCTATTGGCCAGTTTTCAATGAATATCTCGAAATCTAAGGGAGATAGCAAAAGTTTTCTCATAACTTTTTTAGTAGCACTCAATTCGCTCTACAAAAAAGGTTATTATAAAAATTTCGCTATCTCCCTTCAATTCGGAAATATTTCTGGAAAACTCAACTAAAGATTAAATTGATTTAAACCGTTTGACCACTTCGCTACCGAATTGTTGATTTTTTGTTAATAAATGAACTCCAGGCACCGGACAATTTAGCAGTGCAGTGACTGAAGTTGTTTGGTTTTGACGAATTAAGAAATACGAACAGACGGACGATTCTATAATTCAGTAATGAAGTGGTAAACGGAGCTAAGTCGACTTATCTCCCAGTTGAGCTTTTGAGGAATATTTCCAAATCTAAGGGAGATTTGGAAATATTCCTTTGAAATATTCCAAATCTAAGGGAGCGGAATTTTCGTAATCACATTTGTTGTAGCACTCAATCGGCTCCACAAAAAAGGTTATAACAAAAATTTTGTTATCTCTCCGAGATCCCGAGATATTGATTGAAAACTGATCAATAGTCAAAATTGACTTATCTCCTTTTACCACTTCGCTACTGAATTAAAAACTTGAAATTCCTGTAGACCTTTGAAGATTCAATTAAATATGATAAATCGAATGATGACTTTCTTTCAAACTCATTAAGTCTCATCAGTTGAATTAAGAATTATAATCAGATAATAATCTCGTTAGTGCGAGGTTTTAGAGAGGAATTCCAAACGATTTATTTTTTTGTAGCTGAAAAAATTTCCGACTAAAAAGGTGTTATGGTGTTTTTGTTCAAACCACGCCCTCGACATAATTGAATCATTAAAGGAATAAGAAGAGGAATCAAGTTATCAAGTTTCCCTCATGAAATTCAGAATTGTAATTGAGCAATTCCCTCGATAACGAGAGACTCTGGAGAAAAATGTCTGAAGACCTTTTTTGTAGTTGAGAAAATTAAAGCTTGCAAAGTAGTACATTTCGTCATTGGGCCGAAAAAAACTCTTCTAGCTCATATGATTGCAGCCCGCGCCTCTGCAAGTTGTTTTCGGCCATCTGATGAACAATATTTTGTTGCCTTACGACCGGAATGACGAAAAGTTTTTCAAAGGTTTACATAAAAATCAATCAAATTATTCACTCATTAAGGGGACGAGATTAATCAACTCATTAAGTTTCACTTGTGGAATTCAGAGTTTTGTAGATAATTTCAATAATTAATTGCCCAATTAGTTCAAAACCAAGGAATTTCAGAGGAAAACCTGGTCACACTATTTTTTACAGGAGATTTCCTCATCCGATTTTATCTCAAACTTGATGATTCAATCATCAAGTTAATAAGATGATGCTATCAGTCTTAGATTCCGAGATATTCGTTGAAAACCGACCGATAGTCAAAATCGACTTGAAACGTTTTACCGCTTCGCTACTGAATTCTGCTCCCACTCCTCCGCAAAACGTCAAAATGCTGCATTTCTATTGGTTGCCATTCAGATAGGGAACAATCGTATGCAATACCACAAGAGCTTCAAAATTATCAGGTATTTCCCGATAGTTTCGTTGCAAACAAACGAAGAAGTCAAATTTTTCCTGAAAAACTGGACGAATTCGTTTGTATGTAGGGAACCTTGAGGGAAATAACTGATTAATTTTGAAGCTCGAGTGGTTTTCGGATGAAAATTTTTCCATCCAAATTTCGGCCAAGAGAATTGCTCTACATTGTTAGAAAAGAAAAAGTAATTTTATGAACAGTTGACTACTAATTTTCAGGATAGTGACACTGAATACAATTTAGGGGGAAAACAGTCATAAAATTACAGGTTTTACTGAAAATTCAGTAAATTTCCAGAATTTTAAGCGGCATAAAGACGAGAATTCCTTAATTTATTTGGATTTCCCATCGAATATGAATATTCAGTGCCAAATTACATCGAATTTTTAGTGAAATCTGAAATTTCATGATTTTTTTCTCCCTAAATCACATTCAGCGGTACTGTCCTGAAAATTCCAGAATATATTTTGCCGTACTGATCTTCACTTTTCCTCGTCCGGGGATTGGTATTGGCCCTTCCCCAAACTCGTAAAACTGAAAATCACTACGGGAAAATATCGTTCACGTGTAGTGCCATGGGGTTTTTTTACTCGTACGGTTGGCCAGTCCTCGCCTTCGGCTCGGACGCCAACTCCACGCCAGTAAAAAACCCCATGGCACTCGCCCTGAAATATACTATATCCGAATTTTCTGGTTTTCTGTTTATTTTCAGCAAAAAATGGAACTGAAATTTTCAATTCTCTCTGATTTTTCCACGAAATTCTGAAGTTTCAATGACGAAATTCCTTGAAATTTTAGTGGTAATTAAATTTGATAAAAATTTCCAAAAAGGGTACTGGAAAATTCAGACAAAAATTTTTAACAGTGTATGAAACTAAACTCATCTGTCAGTTCCATCGAGGGGCTCCCTCAACCAGGAACTCTTTTGTTTTTCATATACATATATCAACGTGAAAAATTACCAGTAGTAATACCACTAGTGCTCCAAAATTATCGGATATTTTCCGATAGCTTCGTTGCCTAGAAACGATTGTGTCAAATTTTGCAGATTTAAAATCCCGAGTGCGAAGCACGAGGGATTTTTCTGCGATTCATTCCTAGGCAGGGAAGCTTGAGGAAAATATCCGATTAATTTTGAAGCACGAGTGGTATTTGACGGATTATTTTTCCACTCGGATTTCAGCCAAGCAGAATGCAGTGAACATCCGGATACATTTACACAGCCATACATTTACAACCCACATTTTTGGTTATCTGTTACACAGAATATTAAACGTGAAATGCGTTGAAAGATGAGAAACATTTGAAAAGCTACTAGTGAATTTCTGCAAGTAATACCACGAGAGCTTCAAAATTATCGAGCAATTCCCGATAGGTTCGTTGCAAACAAATGAAGGAGTCAAATTTTTCCTGAAAAACTTGAAGACTTCGTTTGTATGCAGGGAACCTTGAGGGAATTACTCGATTAATTTTGAAGCTCGAGTAGTATTCGGGAGGGAATTTCCCCATCCAAATGTCGGCCAAAAGAATTGCACTATGAGACAAAATCCATCTGACAGTTCCAACCAGGGGTTCACTCGACCACGGAATCTTTTGTTTTCCACAAATATAGTCAACGTGAAAAACTACCAGTTGAATTATCAAAAATTATCAGCTGAATACCGTGTTGACTATATGAAATAACAGTCGAATAGTGCAATTCTATTGGCTGACATTTAGATGAGGAATATTCCCGTCGGAAATTTTTTAGAAATTTCCGAAATAAAACTGTTGGACAGCCTCAAATACTGCGCTCTGATTGGCTGAAATCCGAGTGAAAAAAATAACCAGTGGAATTATCAAAAATTATCAGTCAAATACTGCGTTGACTACATAAAATAGCAGTCGAATAGTGCAATTCTAGCGGTTGAAATTTGGATGGGGAAAATTCCCTAGGTAATTTTTCCTAACTTTTCTCTTCGCGTAGGTTTGCTTGATGATCACTGAGAGCGGTTTGAACACGGCGGCAAAAAAGGGACCAGGGACAGCCGCCAGTTATTCCTACGGAATTCTGCAAATCAGCAGTCTGAACAATAAGTATTGTATAAGTGGCAGAAAAGGTGGAATCTGTAATAAAAAATGCGAGGACTTCCTCAATGACGATATCAGTGATGATATCGCCTGCGCCCAGAAAATTCATACCGCTGAGGGGTTCAAGTACTGGAAGGGCTGGGTCCAAAAGTGCAAGAACAAACCTCTTCCTGATGTCGGAAACTGCAGGAGGCGGCGGAGGCGTTCGCTCTTTATCTAAGGATATCGATAATTTATCAATTGCATGTTTACCCCACTGTAACCAATAAAAATTGTTTTATCAGTATCAAGAAATCCACTTCGTGTCTTCATCGTTATCACCCAACGCGAAGACGTGGGAGATAACTTTTCTGTCTTAAACTATCTTATCGAACTCCTGAAAAAATCAAGAACTCGAGGGAATGAACTGACGTGTTATTTTGAAAATTCCATTTCAGTCGAATATTATGGGGCATAAAAATTTAACTACTTTCCGCGTGTACATTTACACAGAATTCTACGTAAAATCTGAGATTAGACTTTATGAAGTCAACGGGAACATTAGTTTTCTGTCCGGTAGTCGGTGCTGTTTTATCTTTATCAGGAAAAATAGGTAAGAGAACATGAGAGCAGGGAAGATCGTCCCACGAAGATCCACTTCCCTATAAGTACTGCAAGAGTAGAGCCATGGGGAACCTGTCCATACGGGCATCGAGGAGGTTAATAAATAACTGAATCAATGTGGTTTTCTAAATCGCTTCAGAAAACGCATTCACTTTCATCGACGAAAAAAGTTGAGAATGTTTATCCAAAACAGTTAACAATTGAAAACTTGATTTTTAACTGCATTGAGAGAAAAATTTAAGAAATTAGCATCAATGCTCTCCCATCAGCCCAAAAAGTTATTGAATTTTTCTCAAACATGTCTTGTTTCGACGAAAAAAATCGCAATTTGAAAATTATTAAAGAACAATTTCAGTAGCGAAGTGGTAAAAGGGTTTAAGTCGACTTATCTCCGAGTGGAGTTCTTGAGGAAGATTTCAGATTTCGTGCTCCACTGAAAATTCAATCAAGTTGTGAAATTTCCATCTCACTTCCACTGAAAACTCATGAATTTCCGTGAATTCTACTTAAAACTTGAAATTTCATAATCATTTTTTCCCTAAATCCGATTCAATTTCACTCTCGTGAGATATCCTATAATACCTTCCATGAAATGTCAAAAAATATCTAACAGCGTATACCGAGGGCCTACTCACTCCCGCAACCATGGCGCCACTCTGTGATGAAATCAATCCGAAATCACGTTGAAATCATGTAAAATAATGGAAATCGTCGAAATCACTGAAAACACGTGATTTCAACACTAAAATAATTCCCGAAAACACGCATCGAACTTTATTGATCGTCATATCAGTTATTTAATTGCCTCTGAAGTCATTGATTTCATTTCTTCCCGAAATCCCTGAAATCAACCCTGAAATTACGTGAAGTCGACTTAATTTCGAAATCATGGTATCACTTAATCAGGAAGTGAGTAGCCCCTCAAAGTCTACACGATATTTTAAAAACAATGGAAATTGAGTCAAAAAAGAGACACGACTAAAGTCTAATCAAGAATCAGGATCACTGGATGTGATCCAACATTGACGCAAACCCGATGCTAAAGTGTTAGTTTTAGAAAATCGAGTCATTAGACTTACAAAACCCACTGCGTGCGTCGACTTGAAAAGAATCTGGCACTAATTCCTTACATCCACATGTCGCATTCATCATCTACGTGACCTCTTTGCCTATCATCAATACCCCAACCATTTTTGCCTTTCAAATTAGCGGTGAAGTGGAGAAGTCAGATAAGTCAATTTGACTTTGCAATTGCTTTTCGGAGAATACGGTAGAATCTGCGAGAGATAGTGAAATTCTTCGAAGATCTTCATGAAAAATTTGGTATCTTGCTTTCAGCTCGAGATATCTATCTCAAACTTTGTTATCAATTGATTATTCCTCTTTTGCGATCAACTAATAATAGTTTTGTAATCAGCAAATCTATCTATTCTTGTGAATTCAGATTAATAAATTTTTTTATTGTCAGATGATTAGGATTTCCTGAGGGGGAAATATTGACAAGAAAATATTACAAGTTGATCAATGTTTTTTTACTTATTAGATAATTAAGAGTCTGATTAGGTTTCAATTATGGCAATCATGTTGCTCTAGAGGATGACTATGTTGTATTTAACCTTGGATGAACTCCTCCAATGATTATTCATTTTTCCTAAATTTCTTATTTTCTAGAGGCAAGAATTTCGATTAATTTTTTAATGTTGATAATTATTGAGGGAGTGCACTGAAGGTCATAATGAACATGCTCATTTTCTGCAGCTATATGATTGTCATAATTGACACCTAATGAGGATCGCCTGGGAATTACTCGGCTGGAGAAATACGGCATTGAAAAAATAAATACTTGGCCATGAAAAAAAAAAATATTCCATTGAATAAATACTGAGCCATGGGATCGACCCATGCGAATGTGAACGCTTGTTTTCAAAATTGATTATTTCCAAATCTATAAAGAATAACTGGATGAAACAAACAAAATTGAAAACCAGAATACCCCAGCTTCAATTAGAAACCGGTTTCATACCGGTTTCATTAGAAATAATCGAATTTAAGTTGTATTGAGTACACACTACGCTTGGTAACAGAAGGGCCTCGTCCGTGAGGGGTTAACGAATGGTAGAGTTGAATATGACCAAATGAATATTCGTTAATAGTTAACGAATGGTTCACTTGAAAGGTGAAAATCGAGTCAAATAAGCATTCTCAAATGTCCATTTGTTAACTATTAACGAATGAACACTTGATGAGGCGAATAGATCCTCGTATCGAAACAAATCCATTCGTTGCACCCAAAAAAAAATTACTTTTGATCAGTGAATCCATAAAATATAACATCTACGAAATGAAGTCGGCTTATCTGATCTCACCACTTCACGTGAAGGAAAAAAAATAACCAGTAGCCTTTGTAAGTTATTTTGAATTCAAATTTCAGACGCTACGGTTTGCGTACTGTTTCCGCAAGTTATTATCGGTCGGTTACAATGCGAATAATATTAGAGCCTAAGCCTTGTAGCGAGAGTCACTCATTCACGTGTATTTAAACGAATGACACCGTACGATTCATTTTTGCATGAAATAAAGTGAATAAAATTTATTATTATTCCTGACAATTAAATAAACTGAGTTAGAGTTTTATTATCACTTAGACCAATGGAAACTCTTTGCACCTTTGACAAATATTGCATAAGGCACGCGCCACTGGTTTCATTAAACCTCGTCGCGTCGATCAAGGCCGTTCCCCAAACCCCGAAAACTGTAATTATCATGAAATCCTTGAAATATTTTCCCCTCCTCTTTGCTAAAAAATTGTTCACGGGTATTCTTTACCCACCAGCAAGCTTCATTGCCGCAATAAATTCACTCGTATTTGCAAATTAGGATGAAAAAAATGTCTTCGAAAAGTACACAGAGCCACCAGTTGGCGGACAGGTGTTGGACACATATTTGCTCATCATTTGTGTGTGTATATTATGCGTTTTCATGAAGAGGATAGCTGGTAATCGTGCGCGTGCAATGCTCGCCTCCTTTCACTGGCGGAAGTGAAGTGTTGGGGTATAAGAAACGGAGATGTAAAATGCCGCGTGAGAGCGTGCCCGGGTCATCATTCGTGGATCAGCTCCATGAAAAAAAAATGAGAGGGGAAAATGAGAAAGAGAAAAAGAAAGAGAGAGAGAGAGAGAGAGAGAGAGAGAGAGAGAGAGAGAGCACGCGAATTTCGTGTGAATGATGATGAGTATGTGCGGGAGATTGAAATCAATTGAAATTTTCTAAACATTTTCAGGCATGCACATTCCCATTGAGAAATATCTGAATTTCAATTGATCATTTGACTTCAATTGCACGGAGATTCATCGGTGTTATTAAGATTCCACTTGAATGGGGGATAAAGAAGAAAGTGACGATTACTGTCGTCTGTGCAAATTGTCAGTGATCACTGCTGATGATATCAATCGCTCCTCCTGGAGGAAGAAGGAGGGAAATTGAGGGGATTAAAAATTATTGGAATTATCCTCGGGGTCTGGGACGGTGAAAAATCACTGAGAAGTGAATGATCCACTTTTAAAAAATTCAATGTAACGATTTTTGAAGCCTCTGCACTGTGAGAAATTTTTTGAAATTTCATGGAAGATATAGTTAATCTCATGAGAGTGACATTGAATCCTATTTAGGGAAAAAAGGTTATAAAATTTCAAGTTTTAAGGAAAATTCACGGAAACTCGTGAGTTCTCAGTGGGAGTGAGATGGAAATTTCACAACTTAATTGAATTTTCAGTGGAACATGAACACGATAAAAATTTCCTGAATTTGGCACGGAAAATTCAGACGAGAATTTTTAACAGTGTATTCCGCTTATGAAGTAATGTAATATGATGTCTATGTATATTTTTTTATGTACTGTCATATTTTGTTACAGTAATTGTAAACAAAAAAGAGAAATTAATTTCTTACTGTAATAAAAAAATTCATGATTTATACTGTAATTTTTTTAACAACAAAAACGTAACATAGTTCTGTACTCTAAATAAATTTGTTAATAAATTTATAACTTTGTTTCGCCAACTAAACAATTATTTGATTCGTAGAAGCCCTTGTTTGAGTCGCGGAAATATTTCTTCATATTAAGGAATCAATTTTTTTAATGCGAATAGAAACGCTAATAAAAATCCAGTTGAAGTTCAGATAAAAACTTCAATACGCGATAGTTGAATAAACCCATTTATCTGATTCGAATAAACCATTTCTCTGGGTGTAATTCATGTGATGCATTGCGTTCCTCAATATTCAATGAAATTGCAATTCTTCAGGCAACTATTTTTCTCAATTTCGAAGATAAAGAAGAAATGGATTTCAAAAATCGAAACATTGAATTTTTAAGTGCAGCTGGTACTTACATTTAANAGTAGTGCATTTCTCACTTTTATACTGCTCAACGGTAAAAAGACCTACTTCTCATGCTTAACTACCGTCGGTAAAAGAGCCCTTTTTGGGCTTGAGCAATGAAAATGCTATTTTCGATTTCAAAAGCAGGAAAATTTCGATTTCGACTTGAACCGTTGTACCGCTTCGCCATCGGGTTCAAAATATTGAAATTTAAATGCAGCTATTGCTCACATTAAAAAAAATCTAGTTCAGAATGAAGAAGGAGGGGAATTGAGAGGAATAAAAATTATTGGAATTATCCTCGGGGTCTGGGACGGTGAAACTCTAGCGCTCGGTGTGAGTTCGACCTCTGAAAAGGTCGAACTCACTAGGATTCACGATGAAAGTGAAGCCTTGGGTATCCATCCTGCCGTACCTTTCCATTTTTTTTCTCGAAATATCCCCTCGACTTTGAATTTTCGATGAGAATGCACAATTCCCCTCGTTTTTTGACCTGCTTCCTCGTCCGAATCGGTTGGGAGAGAACGTTTTGGGTGGACGAAGCAGACAGTTTTTTTTAGATAGTAGAAAGGTCAGAGATGAGGCGTTGCGTCGAAATTGGTGGGCCTAATGTGGAGGATTTACACGTAGGCTTTCAACGATAATGTTGAAAATTGAATGATGTCAAAAGCGGCATTGATTGGAATGGTGTGGAACACGATGAATTGGATTTTGACTTCTCTTCGTCATTACACTGAAAAAAACAAAGTGTTTTGAGAAGAGCAAAATATCTTGCACTGAGAAAAAAAAACTTTCCTCAAAGCATTTTGTACTTGTCCTAAAGACGAGGACAATTTCTCGATGACAAGAAAGCCATTTCTCAAATCAAGTAAAATTGAATTAATTCATTTAATAGTTTTTTAGCGTCAATTCTCAAATATTTTAATGCAAAAACTACTTGAATTGATTTGAGAACTCGTTTTCTTGATATGAGCAAATTGCCCTCATCTTTCGGACGAGTATAAAATTTCTTGACGTAAGATTTTTTTTCTTAGTGTGAGACTAGGGGGCTACACCCCCTACTCGCTCCGTTCGCCAACTCCCATATGATCGCTATGATCTTCATATGACCCCCATAATCCTTATTCTGACCCTGATTTTGACACTTAATCTGACCCTTTATCTGACCCATATGAGCCTTCATCTGACCCTTGTGACTCCCATTTTGACCCTTAGTCTACACTTCTGACCTTTAATCTGACCCTTACGACCCATATCCTGACCCTCATGACCCTTAATCTAACCTTTGTGACCCTTATTTCGTCTCTTGTGCCTCTTAATTTCGAGTGCCAAATTTTTACCACCAGAATTTGATTTGGATTTTTATAATATAGAAAAATATCACACGCTTTGTAATTTTCAAGTCATGAATTTCCTCATATGAGACCGAACGCGCACTACAGCGCGCTGTGATTATAACAATCATAATTGAAAATCTCAAAATTAAATTAATCATGAATTAAATTTGCCGCCTCAGACGACTGGAATCAAGGAGGAATAAGCGTGAGAAACTTGCGAGATATCGATAGATATCGACTTTAAGTGTATGTTCTTTTCAGGATAGGATAGGACAAGTAAAGATGTACTTCTCAAAAAACTCTAGTCTTCTCACAATCAGTGTAGTGTCAGGAGGAGGAGATATCTGGATGAATATTGGTCACGGAGATGAACCTTGCTTTAAAATTGTCGAATATTTTCCGATAGTTTTTTCGCATAGCAACGAGAGGGAGAAGTTTTGGGGATTGAAATTTGGCACAGCGCGAGGAATTTCATTGTAAAACTTTTGCCAAATTTTCTACAATTTTGATAGAACAGAGCTCTCGATTGGATTATTCCCCCATCAGAATTTTAACCGAGAGAAATGCAGTATTCAACGTTTTTGCGGATTGAAGCCGTATTCATACCAGAACTTCATTTATTGTACCAGGAAATTTTCATTCAAGGTTGCCATGCGACTAAGTGGAAATTACCGAACTATTTTTACCTCCACTTCACTGCAAAACGTAAAATACTGCATTTTTAATGGATTCTATATTTCTAACATTCAGATGGGGGAATAATGCATGTTAATTCATTCGTAAATTCATAATTTTTATTGAATTTTTGGCTGAAATTTCCAGCGACCTTGCGAATTTTTATAACATTCCACTGAAATTTCAAGGATTTTTGTAATTGAAAATTAAAAGTGTTATTACCGACGGCCGTGGCTGTGTGGTTAGAGTGTGGGATTGGTACGTATGAGCGACCTGGGTTCAATACCCGGCTGGCGAGCCAAAATTTGTAACACTCTAATCTCACAGTTTCACTGTCGAGCGGGAGTCTCGTTAAAGGGACGACTGTACCGGGCAGGTTTTTCCCTCAAGTGAGGTTTTCCCTCGTCCTTCGGCGAATGCGGTACAGGGGGTTGGGGGGTGGGAAGGGAACGAATCGTAAAAACCCGAAAGGGTATACGATAGAAAATAATTTGAAAGTGTTATTGAAAAATCAGTGGAAACTGAATTTTACTTCCACTAGTTCTTAAGAGTGAACAGAAATAAGGAAAATTCAAGAGTTGTTTCGAATTCTCTGTGAAACCCAAGAATTTTCTCAATTTTTCTGTCAAACTGAAAACTTTCTTGATTTTTTTCGGAAAACCGGAAAATTTTTTCGAATTGTTCAGAAAACACGAGAATTTTCTGGAATTTTCTATAAAACCCGAGAATATCCTCAAACTTTGTAGAAATCTCAAAAATATTCTCGAAAATTGGAGAATATTCTAGAATTTTCCAAAAAGTTCTGAAATTATCTAGAAGTTCCTACAGTGCATACTAAACTATGCACCGTCGCGCAATAAACTCGGTAATAGTAAAAAATACCATTGAAATCGATGGAGTCATTTTTGCGTGAATCGCGGCCACAGAACGTGCAACAGATATATCATATTTAAGAAGAAGATTATTAATTGATTTATGATGTAGTAATTAAAGTACCTGAATTTCTACATTATGAATTACCCGATGTCTGGCCCGCCGAGTGGAGGCGAGAGCTACATTAAACGGAGATGAATTCAACCAGAAAAATTGTAATTCTAAATTTTTTCTGTCCGTAAAATATGAAAATAACAAGTCCGTCGTAAATTGAGATTACCGTATCATATAGCACCATCGCAAAAATTACGTGATTCTCAATATTCTGGCCTTATTCAATTTTTATGATGTTTCCTTTTGTAATTCACTGACGACCTTGTTGTCAAGGAGGAAAAAAATGAAGTGAAAAAAAAAATCAGCAGTATATTTTTCCGTTAAATTTTTGTGCGTCATTGTACCTCTCCACACGAACCGTTTTCAGCGGCTTTAAGCCGGAAGCGTTTCTCCAGTTTCACATACCACAGTGTGATAATTATCCACCTGGGAAGATGCTATAGTTTTTATACCCTCTCCCCCCATCATCACTCGTACTCATTATACTGCGCATACTCCTCTCCGCCTCTGACTCGCTAAACCCGACACATCATAAGCGATTTTATTTCCTTTTTTACATCACTCCGGGTCATTTCCTCCATCAGTTAATTCCACTATTTTTAGATACACGAGAGAAAAAAATTGCTCAGCCCATTCATCGCTACTTATTTTTCAGCATTATGCTACACTTTCGAGGTTCACCGTAAAAGATAATTCGTACTGGTTCGAAGATATTTCATTCCGTCCAAGAAATTAGTGAGGACGTACATTCGTATCCAGTGAAAGTCGAGGTAATACGGGATGTGTTGAGACCTCCACATTGATTCGCCATTTCAGAGATAAATTTTTTATTCATGTGATGAGTGATTCGAAGAGACAGTTGACATTGTCGCCGGACTTTTTAATTAACCACTTCTGCAATGTTATCTGTGGGATATTGTGTAATAGCTCTAGTATAATAACCACAGAATCGTCCTATTCGGTCTGTTTCACGCTCAACAATTTGCGTAATTTCGTGGGGAGTACTTGGGAAGTACTTTTTATCTTTGAGATCTCTCGCTCCGGCTAACGAATGAGTTACAAAATTCTTGGGCTCACGTTTGAATTTTTGAGTTTGAGATTTTTTTCATTGTGTTGACGCGTGATTGTTTATGGGACTTGTGAGTTTGGAAAAACTCTTTGTTTACGGTTCAAAATTTTTTATTATGTCTAGTTCCATTGGAATTTCACAGATTTTTTTCATTGAAAATTCCCAATTTGATGGAAAAGCTTATGAAACCGGTAAATTTCAGTTCAATTATTCTAGGGAAATGAATGAAAATCAGGAAAATTTAGAATAATATATTGTTGGCTTGCCAATAATTTTATTTAAATTATTTAGATTTAGATTTGATTTAAATTTTCCATCGATGTACGATGTATAGTACGAATAAACGACAGTTGAGTCATTGAGTTTAACGAGGAAAAATAACTTCAAAAAGCCAGAAAAAAATCATCATTTATAATTTTTCCCATGAATCCTAACTTTGATAAGTGTAAGAAATTAATCCATAAAATTATTTCCGCAATTATTTTTTAGGAAAGAGTTTCTCCTTCGACTAGGGGGTTCGAACATAACACGCTATTTCGGGCACCCAGAAACATGAATATCATTTAATCAAACCCGAATAGAAACTTTTTTAATTGCGTTGGCTCGTGATTATTTATTTAATTCTGGGTTTGGATGAATTCTTTGTTCACTGTTAAAAAATTTTTGGCCGGAATTTCTAGTGGACTTCTTAGCATTTTTTAGTATGTCCAGTTCCACTGAAATTTCGAAGAATTTTTTCATTGAAAATTCACATGTTGATGAAAAGCTAATGGAAACGGTGAATGTCGGTTCAATTATTCTAGGGGAATTAGTGAAAATCAGGAAAATTTAGAATAATATATTGTTGGCTTTTCAATTAATTCAACTCAACGTAATTTGATTTAAATTTTCCACCGATGTACAATGTATAGTACGAATAAACTGCAGTTGAGTCATTGAGTTTAACGAGGAAAATAACTTCAAAAACTCAGAAAAATAATCATTATTTATAATTTTTCCCATGAATCTTAACTTTGATGAGTGTAAGAAATTAATCCATCAAATTATTTCCTCAATTATTTTTTAAACAATAGCTTCTCGTTCGACTAGGGAGTTCCGACATAACACGCTGTTTCGGGCACACAGAAACATGAATATCATTTAATCAGAAACGTAATCATTTCTCAAGCTAGTGAGTGTAGACATCTAAACACACTCGTCCTACTAAATTCAATCCCGTGAAATAAAAAGTTTTTACATCATGGAGATGATTGAACAATTGAAAAGATTTTATATGAAACGTAGAATCGTCGTTAATTGCGTAATTGTCTCGGTAACAAGTGATTTTACGACTGAATTTCAAGAGATTCTCTTCAGAGCCCATAAAATCAACTACGAATGAAATCTATCAATGATAGCTTCTTTCCTTCAAACCTATTTGCAGAATAATTTGTTCATTAAACATTGCAATTCATGAGTGACTTAGGTATCTTGCAGAATCATTATAAAATTTCTGAGGTCTTCCAATTTTAATTTCTGTGACATATCCAAGTGATTTCAAACTTTTGGACGGATTCCGTAACTATTTTTCAAACTAGTGAGTGTAGAGTGTAGAAACAATTCAATAGAGTTTATGTGAGATGTAGAATCTTTGTTAATTGCGTAATTGTCTCGGTAACAAGTGATTTTACGACTGAATTTCAACAAATTCTCCTCAGAGCCTATAAAATCGACTACGAATGAAGTCTATGGATGACAGGTTCTTTCCTTCGAATATATTCACAGAATAATCTATTAATTAAACATCGAGATCTTGCAAAATGATTATAAAACTCCTGAATTCACCTCCTAATTTTCATTTTTATGACATATCCAAGTGATTGCAAAATTTGAATGACATTATGTTGCAATTTGTTTTTCCAAAAAAATACTTGAGCATTTCAATGCAAATATCTGATGACAACTTCTTATGACATTGCTGATCGCAGGAATGCTTGACTCGATAATATATTACATTCAAAATATGGAGGAAAGAATGCCTTCAAACCTCCCCCCAAATCTATTTGTAAAACATTGGAGCGAACTATTCAAAATAAACACCGGCTAATTTACTGCTTCTCCCGAACCAATTTGCGTAATCCCCGCCGAGAATTCCCCCAAACCCATCAAAACCTCAACCTGCGGCTATCAAATAGTTTGCAAAACTTCTCACCACACATTTCAATTTTTGTTTTCGTAAAATCGAAAATTTCCATAAGAATTGAATTCATCAATTCACAATGTCGCAACAACGGCATACGAGAAAAATGTAAAAAACTGAAATCCCTGGGGGGGAATTCACCATTTTTTTCCCATCAATTCGTACTTAATAGCTTGCGGTGAAGTTATGGACTTTCGAAAATTCAAAAAATCTTGCAATGTACGTTAGTCCGTACTCCTCCCACACATCCTGTCACCTTTCCACTCACCAGTTGTTTCAGTATTCTTTCAACTCGGAGTTAATATTTGTCTCTGCCAAATACTCCTATTTGCAGTTACACGTGGAGAAATGGCTTGTTTGACTGCAACTTTATCTCATTCTAATACATGCGTTTATTCAAACGTTGTTTTGATTTTTATTTGCGCTATTATTCACATCAAATGAATAGTTATTTTTTTCAATATAAACAGATGTTTTCTTAATCAAAATAAAGATTTTATTAGCAATAAAATCAGTAGCGAAGTGGTGAGAGGAGATAAGTCAATTTTGACTATTGACTATTTTCCATCAATATCTCTATCTAAGAGAGTTCCATCAATATCTCTATCTGAGAGAGAAAGAATCTAAGGAAGGTAACGAAATTTTCGTAATTACATTTGTTGTAGCACTCAATTGGCTCCACGAAAAAGGTTATAACAAAAATTTCACCATCTTCCTTAGATTCCGAGATATTGATTGAAAACTGGTCAATAGTCAGAATTGACTTATCTCCTTTTCCCAGTTTGCTACTGAAATCATTCTCTATCACACTGTTAGAAATTTTTCGAAACTCAATTTTGTGAATTTGAATTCAATTGAAGATCAAATCGTTGGTGGAATCTCTCATTCAGATTGAAAACTCAGGATAATTGGGTTTTTCATGTTAGATTATCACTGATATTTCGATGACATCTATAGAATTTTCAAATTCATTGCGGAAATTGAATATCACACCCAACTGACTTTTCAGTGGATTGAAAATTCAGGGAAATTGTTGCTTTTAAATTGCAATTCCGTTGAATACACCAAAATGCAACTGATTTATCAGTAAGAAAATACACGAAAATTTCGTGTGAACGAGTGATTGTTCAAAATTTCAAGATTGTTAGTTGAAATTTCAGAAGTAACTTTCAAACAGTGTACAGAAAAATTATACTCAATATTATGCAATCATTCACGTTCACTGGAATAATTTTTAATGGAATGAGGAGATCTCGCCCTTTGGCCCGATATAGGGTGAAAAAGTACTGAAAATCTCGCTCGCTTCACGATTCCTTGACTTGTTCGGTAATTCTTCTCCAACTTTTTTCTCCGCCTATTAATATGCAGTAATCCGTCGATCAACTAGAGAATCCCGTTGGAATGAATTAATTATTCATAATTAAAACATTTGTGTTGTTCACTGTTGGAAAAATAAATGGAATGTCATGAGCAATTCAAAAGACGAAAATTTAAGCGAAAAATACAAGAAAAATCATGAAATTGTGCTGAAAATTTAAAAGAACTCCAAATTTTAAGTAGCAGGGACATGCGAACTTTCCACCTTTCGTAAATACAAGATCTATGCGCGCGCTCTCGCGCGCGCTCATCTATTCATTTGTTGAAATGAAGAAATGGAATTCATTGAATTTCATTTTCTCATGAATACCTTATAAATATTGATAATAAATCAAAGAGAATTCGACTAATGATTGAAGTGAATAGCGAAGTAAAGTAAAAGAATCTATAAAGAATTTTTCATTTTCAATTAATCATCTTCAATTTTTTTAAATAATCGGTCTCCATAAAAGGGCAGAATGTATTAATTTCACCGATGATATATATACATGTGATATATATATATGACGTGAAAAAAAAATTTACCACTGAAGAATTTGAAATTATGTCACTGAAGAATTTGAAAATGCTGCGTGTTTTTTTTTTGTGAATAACTTTGTGTCACATTTTGACCAATCAGAATTAAGGATTAGCGGTCAGGCAGTTTCGAGATATTTCGATATAAAACAACTTCACGTTTCTATCATCTTTAGTAAAATAGGATTCAACTAAACCATGCGTATTCAGTGCCAAACGTCCCAAATGGCTTGATATCTATCCATTCTCACGGCAAAATCGACAGAAAATGAAAGTTTCCACCGATGTCTTCATTAAAATGAATTGAAAAAATGTTAAAACCAACAGGTTTACTCCACTCAAATCCATAATTCCCCTCTGTGTACCCGTTACTGCTGATATTAACAAATTAATTATCCATTGACTTGTTCATAAACACGAAATGATGAATGTGATTAATTGATAGCATGCCTAATTAGCAGTATCGACTAACGGTTGATAGGGGCGAGGGTCTCGTCAGGGGAGAGGAAGGGAGTTGAAAAAAAAAATGAGAGGCATCGAAGAGGATCCCGAACACGGATGCGAGGGAAAGTTACATGGCCCCGGGGTCTACTCTCCCCCCCCCCCCCCCCCCTCCCTCTCC
>NW_021683643.1:1806962-1850953 GCF_001412515.2 Diachasma alloeum
TCGAGGTGAGCCCTCGTTATTTTTCAGGGGACAATTCCCCTCGTCCCCCCCCCCCCGCGGATGTTTCATTGGTGAGTAATTTCGGGGCCCCTGAAGAAAAACCTGAAATATTTATTTAAACGCTCGTAAATTATATCTCCACTGAATTTCTAGTGAGATATGCAATTTAAACAACGATTATGTTCCTTTTTCGACTCTGTACTGTAAATTAAAGGTGACTTTATGAATGGTTATGGCTCGGAGAAATTATGCATGAGGTAGTGAATCTTTCATGAACAATTGGCGAGAGTTTTATAGCATTTTGGTGCGTGGAGGGGACCCCGCGGTCGTTTAGGGAATTAGAGGATGCGGTGGGGGTCGATTATTGAAATGTGAATGAGAGGATTTTTCTTTTACTAGTGCTGCAGGAATCTCTTTTTCATAACGATATTCAGAAAAAATCTTCAAATTTACTGAGCTCTTAATTAATTTCCTATCTTCACGGATTAGCTACTGAGTCATTCACCGAGACGACGCGCCTTCCCATTTTCAGAATATTCAATTGGGCTTGAAATTATTGAAAACTATGAAAATCTGATCTCTACACTGAGAGACAAAAAATTTTTTATTGGGATGTATTATATACTTGATCCAATTTCAAATAAATAAGACCTTACGGTGAATATCAATTATTTCTTCTTGAGATACATTTACTTGAATCAAATAAAACGGTCCTTGGCGTTAAGTCACATGTATTCGCTACAAAACTGGAAAAGTTCTATTTTTTTTAACCTAATATAATCTCCAGTCGAGAAATTTTCTACTTTCATGAATTGATAAAAAATTCGTACCTAGGAGTTGATTACATTCAGGAATGAATTGAATGTTTTCTCGAATGAAGCCGATGATTAAATTGAGCTTTCCGTACATCACATTGAACGAAATTTGTGATATCCAAGTTTGTGTTTAATTGCCGTAATCTGTGATTCTGTTATTGTAAACTAATGCGATTTTTTTTAGTCAAGAAATATAAACTTCTCTCAAGCAGAGGAAGAAACCAAAGAGAGGGCAAGGAGGGACAGGAGTAGCTGAGAAGACAACAGTGTAGGAAGAAGGGGGGACAGTGTAAAAAAAATGAGAAAAGCCACAAATAAGTGAGGACTAACAGTGATACTAAGTATTAACTAATATAAAGCAGAATTAAGATAAAGGATAAGAGAAAAATGAACAGAGAAAAATTTTATATAATTTTATATCACGGATGTTAACAAATATTGAGGAGAGGAGGAGGACTACATAGGTGTAAAACGAAGAAAAACATTTGTAACACCAAAGAGATGAATAAATAAAATAAAATTTAAACTTCTTTCAACTCAACGACATCTTACTACAATCTCAAACCTTTTTCCGCGTAACAATATTTATCCTGATTCGACATACGAAATGCTCACTTCAATGATAATTTACTTGAAGCAACGTATGATCGTGATGATTGAGATAACAACGTATATAGTCATGAGAATAATTTTGAGGAATTTGAATGAATTTCTGGAGTTCGCAAACTTTTGGCTAGAAAGAAATCAAATACTCTCATTATTGCGACAAATAAAAGGAACTTCAATTCTCGAGACGTTCGATTTCTCCCAATCAAATGTATCTCAAGAAAAGATAACTGGTATTCACTATGAAATCATGGTTATTTGAAAATTAACAACCAAATGATAGTTGGTTCAAATAAAATTCTCGCGATAAAATTAATTTTATTTATCAGTGTACACTGAGAAAAAAAATGTTTGCTGGAGCCAGCTCCGCTTGTGCCCAAAAAATCGGTAGTTAAAAATTGCAAAAAAAAATCTGTTGACCATCTGAAGATTGTCCCGAGATGAAAAATTTTTGTCGCAAAAATATATTTAGTAGTAATTATTAGTATCGCCAAGGTGACCGCATAATGGCGTAATGGGGGAAGTTTTTAAATAGATTTAGTAGTTCAAAAAAAAATTTGTATCCTCTGTGCAAGACAGAAATGGCATTTCTAGGACTACTTCTTCGTTATTCGACACCCTTATACGTTTTTTCTGTCGAAAAATGTTGGTTTTATGCGGTTCTATTCAGTAATCACAGACAAGAAATGAACCCTTGAAGGAAATAATGATGAAAATATAGCAATCTTGTAACTTGGGAACAACGTATTTCTTGATAAACTTCCTAGTATGAGAGACATTTTCATATTTTCACCCTGGACGGGCACCGTCTCAAGTGAATAATCCACCTCTGGAGTTAAATATTTCGTTGTTCTCGAAAGCAGAACAATTATTCATGGTTGAGAACTTGTTCGTTTTTCTCTCAGTGTATTGTTTGAAATTCAGCAGCGAAGCTGTAAAACGCTTATCTGAATCAACTCCTAAGGTGATCAGAATGATTTTTACGGGCTTCCTAGCAAAAGTTGTAAATTTTTACTCGAACTCTTTTGCCGCTTGACTATTGCATTGTTAATCTACTCAAAATTCCTGTTCAATTTTCCAAATGAGGATGGAATTGATTGCTTTATTAGCAGATACAACCGAATGTTATATTGAATTACAATATTAAAACATTCTAGTGGTAATTAAATACCTGAGAAATAGTACAGATTCTAACGATCATGGTTAAGGCTTTGGAGAACTATCGAATCAACTTCGTCATTTTTTTAAATGAATGAAGTTTTGCTCTCATTTAAATAAAATGGAAATTAATTCCCATTTGAAAAGAGGTGACCCGTGTTGCTACAGTATTTCCAAATGAATTTCATCGAGTGAAAGGATTCCCCGAAAAATCTGAGTCAAGATTAATCGTATTTTTTTGTTGAAAGGTCAAAGTCCGTTTTTTGTTATTACAGTAAATGACATATTCAGTTTTTCCCAGTGTGAAATTGAGTGGAAGTGTGCTTTAATTGATAACAATATTTCCAATTTCGAGAAATTGTTTTATTAATTCGGGCAACTTTTGGTTCTTGAATGGAGAAAATCATGTCAATTTAAGCGATAATTATAGAATATTATGAATAGATAAAGTTGAAGTGACAAAATTAGTTTAATTTACATATTTTTTTACAGACAAACAAACTTAATTTTTTACCGATATATTCGTAATTTTTAGAAATTGATCCTAAATTTTTGACATTAAATGGAATCACGTTAAACTTCAGGGATCCTATTGCTGGAATTTGGGGATGGAATTCCTTAAAACTATATGAAAAAATCACTTGATATTAGTACAATGACGAATGGAGCCAGGTGAACACTTGGTACTTGTATTTTAACCCTCGATCACTCGCGCTCGGCCGCCGGCCTTCATTCGTCGCACGGTTAGCGCAGTACCGCTGGGGTAAAACCCAGCGCGCTGTTGCCACTTTTGCGCTTACCGCTATGCGCGCATTTCAAATGTGGCAGTGAATGTAGCAACACTGTCGCTCGAGGGATTGACAGGGAATCACTCGCATCGGGCGGCGCGGCGCCGCTTTTCTGTCCGTTCGACGTTTATTTTTTTTAGCTAAACAAATTTCTCGAGAAAAAAACGGACAACGCCAACGCTTAATGGAAGGATTGAACTAGGAACTCTATTTTTTTCAGAATTTTTAAGCGTCGGGAAACATGTTAAAATATTTAAAAAACGAAAACGAGCTACGCCACGATCATTGAGCGAGTGATTGAGGATTAAATCTCAACAACTCATTGAATTTCCGATTGAATAAAAATCTTTTTTCTCTGGAAAGTATAATTCTTACTCTTTGTGATAAGTCTAGGTTGAACGCAATTGACCAATTTGTTTCTGAATTAGGGGATCGTGCGGCAAAACGGACCCCTCTGATATTTTTTGTTCCATGTTTCATCGATTCTATTCCATCTAGGTTAATTACAAATGAAAAATCTCGTATTTTTCATGGAATGAAAAAATTATCCGATTTCAAAAAACCCTCAAGATGTCCATTTTGCCCCACCCTCCCCTATCACACTCATTGAATTTAAGAATGCCCCATATCCCTGAAAGCTGAAACTTTTTTTCTCTATGAAAATAACCCCAAGATTCCCATATCTTTATCGCCTCTCTAATTGCCTCTGATTTTGACACGACCCAATAGCCCCTTCATCATCGGCGGATACTCAAAAAATTCAAGAACCGCTCAGACGAAAGGTGTTCGACACAATGTACATGTACGCGGGGATTGCGAATGTTTTTTTTTCATCTCTCCTTGATTGAGGATTGAATTAAAAAAAAATAAAGAGGAGTCGTGTGATAATGAGAGAGAGGTAGAGTATTTTGCGAAGTAGGCCGGGAGTTCACGCGAGGATAATCGAATTCCATGACGAAGAAAGCGTTTTCCCTCTCGATCAGTGGTCACCATCACCGGACACTACGGCATCTCGACGATCTTCACCTAACACAGACTTTGCCCGTTTGAGATTCTAACTCTTGATGGTTAGTACCAGTGTATTTGCCTCTTTCACAGAGCACAAGAGCTCAAGCGATTACGTCTCATCGGAACAATCTTGTCTATTTCACTCGTTCGACGCACGGAAGCGCAGCGAGGATGATACAACTGGCAGCAGTGCGCACGTAAACCATTTTCTTCCTTGATGCCAATTTCAGTGCGGGGAGCCTCGTGTCACTTCATCGACCGCAGTGATTTTTATTAATCTATAAAATTGAGAGTGGAGTAAATAAATTTGAGGGAAATGAATTATTCGATTCTTCTTCTCGCTGGTCGGTGGAGATCATGTCGAGAGTTACATCTTGATTATTTCGCAAGTGTTTCTGGTATCAATTCAAGGGGAGACCGCACTGAAATTCATCAATCACTTTAGAATTTACTACTTCAATTTTAATGCAAGAAAATGAGAAAAAAAATAGGTTTTCATTTTTTTCTGTGATATATTCTTCAAAAGTGTCCTCATGACGTAATTCTCGATCGATTGACTTGAATTTTGGTTTACGTGTGCAGAATATATGCATAAATATAACTAAATGAGGCTTTTTGAAGAATGATTTCTTGGCTTTTTGGTATTTTTTTCTCGAATAGTGAAATCATTATGAAACCATATGAATTTTTTCAGATTTTTCTCGTCACTTTTATCATCATATTCTGAATAAATGATCGGAAAAATCTGAAAAAAAGTCTACTTCAGTGATTTATGATGTAGTTAAATATTACTAATTTGTCAAATTTTTTACTGCAGTCAATTTTTAGAAAAAAACGTCAAAAACTCTAAAAAATAGAAATTTAAAAAAATGCTGATTTAGTTATGTTTGCGTGCATCTTATGTATATGTGACCCAAAATTTGAGTCAATCGGTTGAGAACTGTGTCATGAGGACTCTCGTAGATTTTATTGCTCTAAAGTCTTCTCTTGGACAATAAGAAAATAAAAAAAACTAATTTTTTCCTATATTTTTTGACATTAAAACTCAAGTAGTAAACTCATTAGCACGATAAATGAATGACGTTAATAGTTAACGAATCGTGGTAATAGTTAAGAAGCCTCGTTAGCAACTTAATCCTTCAGTGTAGGAGGGGAACGCCGCCGCGCGTCGTTTTTTATTTCTTACCATCGACTGGCTGAGCGGCAAATTCCGAAAAAAATTGAATGTTTCACTTGAAATGTCTATAAAATCACAGTCATTTGTAAAATGATTTATTTCCGGAATTCCGAAAGAGAACCAATTATTTCGAACAGACGAATAATTATAAAAATCAAGTTCTCGACCGCTACGATGTAGATATTCATTGTAATTCTCGACTATTTTTCGGTTAGTTGCAGGAATCAATTAATTATTATTATTAGACGGATTATTTTTTTCACGCGAAGGGAAAATACGGTTCTAACGACAGGAGGTAATAAAAAAGTCCCATACATACGTGCTTACCACCATTTCGTACAAACGATTCCATTATGTTACCTCACTAGGTTAAAAATCTACTATTCTCACAATGATAGAACGATTTAGTTGCTTTTAACGAGGCTTTTCAGCTATTAACACCATTTGTTAATAGTTAACGAATGGCATTGATAGCTAGGAACCCTCGTTAACTTCAACTAAATTCTTCCATCTTCTCTACCGATGCATGTTAAACGACATCATCCGTTCCGCAACGTTGCCGGAAGCTCGCTAAACGTGCCCGAGTAGTGTAGAGTGATATCGGCAACGCTGGGGCCGAAATAACGCGGCAGCGAATTCCTGCGGAGGTGAGCAAGTCGCAAGTTCTCGTATGATGACCAAACTAGGGTTCAAATAATTGAGCAACTAAAAACGAGTTTCTATGAAGTTTGAAAAGTGAAAAAATTGAATCATACCAATCATACAATTTTACTACTAACGAGTAGTTTCTCGAAAGAATGTCAAAACATTCTTAGAAAACAGAAAAAATACTCAATAAGAGCATTACACACAAAATAATGTTCAAGTCTCTTAATCTCTGAAACCATCTCCTATCATCATCAATTAGCTACTGAATTATTCACCAAACCACTCGATCTTCCCATTTTTGGAATTCTCAAACCCACAAGACCCGAAAAAAATTACCATTGAAATGCCAGTGGATCCAGGACAGGATTTCTAACATAGGCAAAAGTAATCCGACGCATATTCCACCGACGCTTTCGCCGGGTTTCGTGAGTCTCCCTGTTACGAGACACAATAAAATGCTTGAAAGATGAAAATAAGACCCAAGTAGCTGCCTGTGTATGACTCGTTTACAGGAGGCTGTCATCCAGACAGGAGCACGTGATTATAATGACTCCAAGCATAACAGTATTTACGTCCATCATTCATTGTGACAAACCCCCAATCTCACCGACTTTCTTCCAATTATCAGTAGAGATTGATCTCCCTGTACAATTGATTTTCTTCTTTTTAAGAAGAAAAAACATTGAAAAAATTCATCATTGGAGAATTTAATCCAAGGAATTTTAATAGATATTATTTCAACAAGCAAAGAATTTTTTCCGTAAAAAAATTTAAAAGAACCCTAATGTAATTCCCTAGAAAATGCAATTGGTGTTCTTACTCCATTTATTTGCATGTGTTTACTGAAGAATGCAATAATTCTAAGATAAATTGCAGTGATTTAGGTATAAATATAATATTTTTGTGAATATTTACGTCCATAACTCACTGTGGCTAACCCGACTTTCTTTTACTTGTCAGTAGATATTGATCTTCCTATAGAACTGATTTCGTTCTTTTTACATTTTTTCCTTCTTAGAAAAGTCAGGTGAAAGAACTCATTGTTAAAAAATTCAATCGGAGTAATTTTAACGATCAACTGATTTTTTCTGCACAAGATTGTTTATTGAACATTTAAAAATTGCGAGGTTTTTCCCTGAAAAGTCAATAAAAATGTAATAGAATTCCCTCAAAAACACTTGGTATTTCTACTCAATTTTTTCGTACATATTTACTGAAGAGTGCAATAAGTCTGGGAAGAATTGCAGGGATTCCGGTAAAAATGCAATATTTTTGTGAATATTTACGTAAAAACATTGAAAAAATTCATTGTTGGAAAATTTAATTCAAGAAATTTTAATAAATACTGTGTCAACTATCAATGAATTTTTTCGTCCAAGATTTTCTACTGAACATTCAAAATTTGCAAAAATTTTCCGTAAAAAAATTCAAAAGAACTTCAATATAATTCCCCAGACAATGCACTTGGCTTTTCTATTCAATTTTTTCGTACGTATTCACTGAAGAATGCAATAGGTGTGGAAGAATTGCAGGGATTTAGGTAAAAATGCAATATTTTTGTGAATATTTACGTTCATCATTACCTGTGACAAATCCCCAATCTCACCGACTTTCTTTCACTTATCAGTGGCTTGTCAACCCGTAAGAAGTTGTTAATGAAAATATCTTCCATGAGTGTTCACTTTGCCCCAAAATTGGCGTAAAAACTCGATATAATGTGAATCACGCAGTACGACATTTAATTTCAGGGCCAGAGTGAATGAAAGGGAACTGCTCCGTTTTGCACGTTCGTGACCCAAATTTCCCCCGGCAAAAAAATAAAACTCAACGAAAGAGGAGACGGACCCTTTCGATTTTGCTCGATTACTCCACTCGCTCACCCGGAGTTACGTATACATGACGGTAAAACCTCTTCAAGAACAATAAAACCGATGATAAACGTAATGAGACCACTGAAAAAAATTGTGAATGGTTTCCCACGAAGATCGAACTGCCTCTTCAACCAGGAAGCAAGATACATTCCCATAATTCGTTGTACTGAACAGAAATGATCGAAATATATTGAGTGTAGCAGTTTAAACTTATCATCCAGTCAACATGGGGAGAGAAAAAATGTTGAAAATTACCCGGAATTTTAGTAATCGTGTACTTTCCAGAAACTCCGTACCACAGTTTTTGTGAAATTTCGACTTAAGGGGAGATTACTATGAGTTTTCAAAGGCGGCGGGCCATTGGAATGAGATTTCTTACACATTGACGATCTATTATATGTCTAAAAATGAATAATTAGTTCAAAAAAATGAATTGTTTATTCGTTTGCCCCGCAGACGCTTAAAATGTTAAAAATAGTCCAGGGCCTTCAATTTTTGAGCTAGAGGTTCTTTTTCAAAATTTTTGAAAAAATACGTACAATAACAATTACGAATTAGTTTTTTGAAATTCGAATTCTAAGTTAATTACGATCTTTTAAAATAAAAAGTTGCACCCTTGATGTAAAATAGCCCAAAAAATGTTTCTGAAAGAATCGAAAATATATTTTAAACATTATAAGGTATTTTTCTTTGCCTATTTTACATGAATGGCGCGAATTTTTATATTGAAGAAAACGAAATTAGCTGTGTAGGAGTCGAATTCTAAAAAACTAATTCGTAATTGTTATTTTACACCATTTTTCAAAAATTTTGAAAAAAAACGTCCGCAACTAAAAAATTGGAGACCCCAGACTATTTTTCACATTTTAATTATTCCTTTTTAGATATATATAATCGATCTTCAATGCACGAGAAATCTCATTCCAATCACCCGCGACTTTTAAAACTCAGTAGTCTCCCCTTAAAATATTTGAAAGCTTTCCATCGCGATTTTGAAAATAACAAATTATAATTTTCTTGCTCTCGTGTTTTTTTTCACTCATTAGGAAATTCAAACGGAAAAACTCATCAAGAAATTTGAGTCGAGAGATTTTCGTAGATATAATCTCCACAGAATGAGTTGAGTAGAAAAATTAAAAACTATTATTTGTTTTTATAAACGCGCATTAAAGTTGCGAATTATTCCCATAAAAGTCCAATATAAATCCAATAAAATTTCCGAGAGAATTCACTATTTTTGTTTTGATTTTTTCGTACCTGTCTAATAGAGAATGCAATAAGCCTAGCAAGAATTACAGTATTTTTGGTAAAGAGTACAACATTCTCGTTGATTTTCTACTTTTCATCGTGATTTTTTACATTGAAATGTTGAATGCAAAATATTTCACGTGGAAAATCAGTACTTAAATATTAATTTACACAACTGATTTTCTTCTTTTCATCATTTTTTTTTCTCTTCTTCGAAAATTCAATGAGAAAACGAGAGTTTTTTGAGAGATACGTCTTTACTTGTATCAAGAAATTCACGGCTCGAAAATTACCAAGCGCACAATATCTCACATTAAGAAAAAAAAATCTTACACCAAGAAATTGTATATTTATCCGAAAGATGAGGGCTATTGTTTCGTATCAAGAAAACCAGTTCTGAAATCAATTCAAGTGGTTTTTACATTAAAATATTTTAGAATTGAGGCTAAAAAACTATTAAATGAACCAATTCAATTATATTTCGTTTCAGAAATCGCTTTCTCGTCATCATCAAGGATTGTCCTCGTCTTCAGGACATGTACAACATTTTTTGACGAAAGTTTTTTTCATCTACGTGTAAGATACTTTGCTCTTGGAAATTTTCAAGCCACGAGTTTCTTGATATAAGTAAAGACCTACTCAAAAAACTTCGTTGTTCTCAGTGTATAATGTTTAATCCAAGAAATTTCAATAGACATAATTCCAAAAATCAATGGATTTTTCTCTACAACATTTTCCAATAAATATTCAAAAGTTACGCGATTTTTCCGTTGAAAAACTTCCGTAGAAATCTGATAGAATTCCCCAGAAAATGCGCTTGATTTTCCTCTTCAATTTTTTCCCACCTATTCACAAAAGAATGCAATAACTCTACCAAGAATCGTAGCGATTTGTCTCATTTCAACTAGTCGTAACGAGGCCAATACCTCATAATTTTACATAATCGACTTAGAACATCATTGCAACAAAAGTCGAGTGAAATAGTCATCCAAGTGTGCAAACCCGTCTAGGTCTAGGACATTGGCGAATTGACGTGGCAAGTGTCATCCGACGACTTTTGAAAAGAACGAGTCCTACCTGTCGCAATTCAATTCCGAAAGCCTCACAAGCTCCGAGGAATCCCAATGATTACAAGATATAAGAGACCGAGCGAGGTGCATGAAGACGGGGTACCGGTGTAACCCGCGTTACGAGGCGAATGTACATCCAGAAGAGAGGGTAGACCCCAGAGAGGTGGGGAAAAGGAGGCATTACTCTCACTCTGGATTCTGCCCCCGTCTCTTCTTCGTTGTATTTCCCCCACGTGCTACCTCGAATCGTTTGGCATCCACCATCTGGGATATAAAGGTAACCCCGTTGCCATAGTCAGAGTCAAACAGAGCCAAAACGGCATAGCAGTAACTGACATGAATCCTCTTTTTGCGGTAAGATATACATTGGATTCTGTCGCTGATTAAAATCAGTTGTGATTTCTATAAGTCGACTTTACTGAAAAGGATTAGTTCTCTATAAACATCTCGAAACTTCTGTAAAGACGTTTTTCCAATCCGTTATGTCCAGAAAAGAGCATATCGAACACTTCAAACATCAAAGAAAAGTGACGAGAATTTGTCGAAATTTGTCGTGTGAAAGTCCCGACATTTAAATGTAATTTTCCAATTTCAGTGCGCATTCATCGCCCTGGCAGGGCTAGCCCTTGCTGAGCCGCCAGTCGGATACAACTACAACAGACCGAGCGGTGGTGGCCACTCATCAGGAGGTGGTGGTTACTCCGGCGGCGGTGGATACTCAGGCGGTGGTGGTTTCTCCGGAGGCGGTGGTTTTTCATCAGGCGGAGGTGGTTACACCCAAGTCTCCTCAGGTTACCAGTCCAACGAGGGCGCTCAGGTTGATGGTGCCCTCCTGGAGCAGATCCGCCAGATTCTTCTGAAGGAGGAGAGCCAGTCCGGATCGGGCGGTTCAGGCGGATCAGGTGGATATCCAAGCTCGTCCTACGGCGCTCCATCCGGCAGCTACGGACCCCCGTCATCCCAGTACGGAGTGCCATCCTTCGGTGGTGGACGCGTTGTTGGAGTCGATCTCGAGGGAATAAGGCAGGCCATCCAAGTTGCCCAGCTGCACCAGGTCAGCCAGGGTAGCGGCGGTGGTTCATTCGGTGGATATCCAAGTGGACCCTCGGGATACCCAAGTGCACCCTCCGGCAGTTACGGTGCACCCAGCAGGCCCAGCGGCAGCTACGGTGCCCCCTTCTAAGAATCCAAAACCATTAATCTACATCCCAAGGGCATGAACCAACAACATCAATTGAAGCTTCGTGTATGGACGCGGGCGTTCTCCAACAAGAAAGCTCTGGAAATCTCTGGTCATCCTCACTGAGGCCTAGTCGTACCCCCAGCGAGGTAATCCACAGATATCAAGGTTCATTCGTCCAGCATAAATGCCCGAGGGAAGACCAGGAAAATAGGGGAAATGAATGGAGCATTTCCCCGAGGAAATGATCAACAGCTATTCGCCTTGACTCGATGAAGGGCGATGATTGAGGAGGAATATGTCGGACAAAAGTAACATCGTCATCGTATGGTGATGAAGAGCGATGGTAATCAAAGAGATGACCTTTTATCAACGAAATATAAAAACCCAAGAGACAAAACCATAGACAAAATATCTGACGCGTCAGATGTAGGGAAACTATTGAGGACGAAGAGTTGGAGGAGAATGATCGTGATCTTTGCGCTAACTTGCGCATTTTGTAAATAAAATTCCACACGCTTTTTTTTTTAATGTAAACATCAGAGAGGATTGAGTTGGACGGCGTTGCCAGGTGTTCAATGCTACCTCTGGTAATCGGCAGAATTTCAGAGAGTTTCACCTGTGAGAAAGGACAAGATGAAAATCCATTGGTGGAGTTATGCAAGACCGGAAGCGCAGGAGGGCAGGAAGAGAGGTTAAGCCGGAGGAGGCTTGTTCGGGCGAGAGAGTGAAATTCTAACGTCTGGAGGCGATTAACTTGGCGATTTGTTTTTTTTTCACTGGAGACGAGTACGTGGGCAAACTTAGGGCATTCAATTAATGAACACGTGATCGTCTGCAGGAAATTCTACAAGTCTGTGAAGGGGGTACAGGGGAAACCGGATATGCCGTCTGAGACAGTCGTCTCGAAGATATACAAACATGAAACACTATTTTTTTACTTAATTCTTGTTTTATACTCAATCGTGCATTTTTATACTTGTATAAAGGCTTTTTTGTAGAAAACAAAAAAATAAAAAAAATACGTCGCCACCGTTGAAAATTGCCTACAAATAATTTATTTTTCATGTCCCAGTGGGTAATGGCTAATGGCTTGGAGAATGAGGGATTATTCGTCGAATGAGAGCCACTAATGAACCAGCACGTGTTTTGATATTTTTCTTTATGCCTCTTCATTACTTTTATTTCATTGATATGTCATTTTTACGGTTTTTTTTTCACTTTTGAGAGAAGAAGTGCCTTTCTCCTTTCACTCTGCGCAGCCAATGGCAGGCCTCAGATGCACCCAGGAACGCTCTTCTTCTTCATTTCTCCTCGGACGGCACTGGTGAACCCCTTCTGAACAACTGGACATGACGTAAATTAAAGCGGTAAACGCACGGGCAGTACGACACGTTTGCAATGAGGAAGGTCCCCGGGGTTGCGAAATCCGGGTAAGATTCGAAAGTAAACGGGCTATGACGAGGTGAGTTTAATGTCGGGCAGAGTCACACGATTTGTTTTTTTCTTTCATTTTATGTGAATTGGAGGCAGGTGGAAGAGGAAGGATGTCTTCTCGTGGTTCTGTTGTACTGGAATCGTCCTTGGGCTCATGCAATTGCGAGAGAATTTTTTATGGGTTCAATCATATTCAAGACTATAAATGACGGAGTCGAAATGAAGAACCCATTTTTTATGGGAGACGATCATACAAAAGAGTCTAGTCTTGCAATTGTTTTTTTCCTTTGCAGTAGTTTATGAGTTTTGGATGAAAAATATAAATGATGACAAATACTTGAATAAATAACTGAATGAATGAATAAGAATAAATGAAGTAATGTAATATGATGTCTATGTATATTTTTTTATGTACTGTAATCTTTTGTCCACAGTAATTGTAAAAAAAGGGAAATCCATTTCTAACTGTAATAAAAAAATACGTATATAACATAGTATACATGTATATATCTTATAATATATACTAAAAAAAATATATGATATATACATATATACTATACATATATTTTTTAAGCGGTTTAAGTCAATTCCATTTTAGCGCCAGTTCTTGATGAATATCTCAACTTCTAAAGGCGTTAGCAAAATTTTCCTAAAAATCGTTCTTGTAAAGAAAAGTGAAGACTATCGAAAAAAACTCAACTGGGAGGTAAGTCGATTTAAACCGATTGACCACTTCATTACTGAATTGAATTCTCATTGGGAAAAACTTTGTTGAAACCATCAATTTTTCCTGCATTATTGAGATAAAAATTAATGAAAGTAAGAAACGGTAAGGTTTTACTATTCCGGTACCCACGGAAAACAATACGCGCGCGAAGCGCGCACCCTGTTTTAGTTTTAATAAATAGGTGAATTTAATCAGAAACTGAATAAAACATAAATTTGTAATGAAATTTGAACGGATTATAACGAGGTGGATTTCATGTCCGGCAGTAACACGATTTGTTTAGTTATTTGTATTTCATTTGAATTGAAGGCAGTTGGAAGAAAAAAACGTCTTTTCATGGTTCCGTTGTGTTGAAAAGGTCCTTGGGTTCATGCAATGCATGAAGATTTATAGGAATAAAAGAGCAAGTGCAGCGGTAACGATTTCCACATAAACCTGTTAATCTTTGGGTGTTGGATATTTGTAGGTATAATACTTCCGCTATGAATATTCCTGAAAGGCTAACGCACTGCGTTGGCGGGCAGACTTAGATTTGGGAAGCTATGCAGCGCTGAGCGTGGTCACTACTTAGAATGGTGACCACGAGGGAACACCTCGGAAAGAACGATAGTTAAAACTCGGGAAGCAAAAATGGAAAGGAAAAGTATCCGTGAAAACTGAAAGGTATACGGTTATTGCAAGAATTTAAAAAAACTTCCGTTATGAGCATGGTAAATAATTGTAAATTATAAAGTTGTATACTTCATCATATTTTTATGTTACGATTTATGTTATGATTTGTCCCTGCACTTGACTTTATCCTGATGAATTTCAACGCGAAAGAAAATCGAATGACCAGATGTTCTTCGAATCAAGTTGCAAAATTTATTTTTAAAAATTGAGAAAGAACGAATAAAAAATTTAAGACTGGTATTAACGAATTGACTACTTAAAAATTTAACGGCAATTATGATTTACGAATATGGCGCTTCCTGCCTCAAGACAGATGAAAATTCGAATATTTGGGATTGTCCGAACGGAAGAAATAACATCAGTAATTTCAGTTAAGCATTTCTCTTTCGTTTTCAGACCGAAAAAAAACTGGAACGAGTCAGTCTGCGCAATGATTACGCATCCACACTCTTATAGGAATTCCTCTTTTCGTGTTTTCTTGGCATGCACGTCACGAAAGCGTTGCTCTTCGAGGACGATTCCGAAAGACGAATCATCCCATGTATATTCGTACCAGTCGTGTGCTAAATATTAATCGCAACCCGCTTTTTGCTCCACTTGTGAAACTCTTATTTTTTCTACTGGAGGATGAGGGATTCGGACAATTAAGGACTGATTGCTGTATCACTCGCACATCAATTGATTCGAATCTATTTTTCTTTGATGAGTCATTCGCATCAGGAGTCAGGGGGGAGACGTGTGTAATGAGTCAAACATGACATTTACTAATTGGAAATTAGGGGCGAGTGGAGCCAAAGTGATACTTTTTACTTTTTTAAAATCTTAATAGTTGATTGAATTGTTAATGGCTTAGTAATTTTAGAAGATCTGTTTCGTAACTTATAAATTTCATAATAAAAAATGTTTAGGGAGGTTTCTTCTCAAAATCATTCAGTTTTTAAATAATTTTAGTTTTGAAATAATGGAATGCAACAAAATGGAAGTATTTTTTAGTTTTTCATGTACTGTCACATTACTGTGAGTGATAAGAAAAAAAATAAGTTTAAAAAATGTTTCTTTTCTGTGACTATTTCATCAGATTTTGTTTCAAAATCAGCGAAAATAATTTTAATACGGAAATGATGAATCATCACCGATCCATTATGTAATTTGTTCATTCTCCTTATAATGAAGTTGTCACAAAAAACATTTGTCATTCCCTGAGAATACTCCGGAATTGGTGATTTCAGAAAGAGAACGCTCTGTAGCTGAAATTTCATAATAAACGAGGTTTGAAGATGTCTCTTCACAAAATCATTCGTTCTTGAAATCTTTTTCTCATCAAAACAATTAATTATAATTGATCCATATACATTGTTAGTTTATTTTCTTACCATGGAATTGTAAAAAAAAGTTTTTTGCCATCTCCCAAGCCCCCAAATATCAAGGGAAATACAGTAATAATTTTAAAAAATGTCAAATTTGGCACATCACCCTCCACTCCCACCGCAATTACCCCCTATTATTATAATAATCACCTCTCAACAATCATCTATTCACGTATGAATATAAGAACACGTACAAAACGCGTGTACCATCAGCCAGGGAAAGTACTCGACTCGTGAGAACCACAAGGTGCAACATTTAAAATTCATAAACACGTTTTGACTGTGAAAATTGTACAAACTACGATTATAATGAAGACGAAGTAGTGATAGTAATAAAAGGCAGCCACAGGTGCTCCAGTTCGTCTGAATGGTACAACTGCGAGGACTCGAGAGAGTGACGAACATGTTTCATGTTGTAATCCCTGCCAATTTGTTACAAACCAAAATTGCAGTCATGAATTACAACCGTGAGAGTCAACCCATTTACTCCAAACGAAATATAACACTTGTTAATAAGTTGAATGAAGAAAACATCGGAGAGAAAAGAATTATGTCAGACAATTGTCGATTGTCTGTAGCAGCAGTTTGAGTGTTATATTTTGTAATCACCGTAATTTTCCGACTTTTGCTTGAAATTCTTTCTTCTTTTTTTCTTCTCGTTGTGCAATTTTTTGTTTTTCTTTTCTCTTTGTAACGTCTAATAACGTCTAAATTGAAATTAACGACACGTCACTCTTGCTACTGTCACATCCGCTCTCTGTCCGTTGGCTTCCCAGTAATTATTGACTACTGTGTAACATGTATGACCTACTACGTAATACCCTCGGTGCAGTGTACTTTTTCCTTTGGTTTTGTTGACGAAAAAAATAAGTGTCAGTGAAAAAAAAAGGAGAAAATACTGCATGGACGAGTGAATTATTACTCGTCTCCGCAGAGCTATTTCCAAGTTGATGGATTTTTGCTAATGCAAATTGAGGGAGAATGGTTATTTATGAATGTCATTACCCGCGAAGGAAACATTTCTTGTTTATAATTTCATGGGTGAATTTTCCTAATATTACTCACTCATTACGGCTCTCAGGAAGAAGTGGAGAGCTGTTTCAACATGAACTAGTGGTAATTGAAGATTCTTTTATTATAAAATCGTCATAGGGACTTGTATGTACATCGCTCCTGGGAGACATTAATTATTTAGGGATTGATAATTTATACATTTATTCCATCATCCCAGCACCAGCTTCACGAGTATCGTCAGAATGTTGAGGAATATTAGGGGATCTGTGGAGAAAAAATGAGAATTTATTAGTCTATCAGAGGGAGAATTTCACTTTAATTATGTGGATAAGAGATTTTCAGGTAAAACGTCAGGATTTTAGAGATCATTCCCCCCATCTGAATGTCAATTAATAGAAATGCAGAAGTTGACGTTTTACGGTAAATTATTTCGAGAATTATTCCCATCCAAATTTCAGCCCATAGAATTGCACTATTCGATTGTTATTTTATATAGTCAACACGGTGTTCAACTGATAATTTGTGATAATTCCACTGGTAATTTTTCATGTTGATAGATATATGAAAAACGAACAAGTTCTCAAATAATTCGTGTTTGGGCCAACAAAATCGTTAGTTGAAAATTTGAAGAATGATTGATCTTTAAACAAAATATCTTCTGACGTTTTCTTCTAAAATGATGAGCTCTGGAGGCAGTGACACAATTTACAAATACGTCTCATTCGATCTACAACTGACGTGTTTTCATTAATTCTATTAATAATGAAATTATGTCGATAACAACCGACTGTTTAATGAAATATCATAAAATATTTTTGTATGGAATTCATCAGCTACGAAAAAATCATCTAGGACTTCTCCTTAAAATCATTAGTTTTGAAGAGGAATTACAAATATGTCTCGCTCGATCTACTGACAACGAATTTTTATCCATTCTATTAAGGGGAAACGGAACGCCTGTGTCTTTATGAATTTTTCAGATTGTGTTTTCTCCTGCAAGTATTATTTTTTATTTATAAAACGTTGACTCAGCAGTGCAATGATCGAGTTGATAAAATAGTTTCGTAGATAAAAGGTAGGGGAGGATGCGGCAATATGAACATGTGGAGCAAAATAGACACTCAAAAAATTTGTGAAGACATTTTTTTTTCAAAATTCAAATTTTTGAACATTGTTGTATTGGGCAATATGGGCACCTGGCAAAACCGTATAGAATGAACTAAAACGCTGAACAAAAAAAATGGACGCTGAAAAAATTTTCACCAATTGTTTCTTGGCAAAGGCCACAACCGAAAAATTATTCAAGAGTGGGGTAAAATGGACACCCAAAAAAGTTGGTCCTATTTAACTTTTAATCATGAAAAATTTCAACAAACATTTTTCAACAGAATCGTGTCGGTATCTTTTTATGGAGAGAAATTATAGTTGGAAGAGATATTAACAAATAAATTTCAACTCTATTCAATTTTGCATTGAACTTTGAAATATAGAGTAGCTGTGGATTTCCTGTTTTACTATTGAAAAAACTATGAAATTATTTTATTACACACCTGCAAGGAAAATTCATACTTTCCTCCCGTTCATCAAAGAGCCAAATACGAACTTTCCTTTGCAGGCGTGTTAAAAAAAATGAGACATCACTCACACTGATAGACTGATTTATTTATTCCAAACCAGATTCGTTAACTATTAACGAATGGTAGAGTTGAATATGACCAAATGAATATTCGTTAATAATTAACGAATGGTTCACCTGAAGAGTGAAATTCGAGTCAAACAAGGCTCCTCAAATGTGCATTTGTTAACTATTAATGAATGAACATTTGTTAAGACCGAATAGACCCTCGTCTCTCCAACCAAATCCATTCGTTAGCAATAACTAATCCTATCTATCACTGCAGTGACATGCTCGCTGCCCGCTGTTTGTTTATTTATAAAACTACTTAACTGACTCAACAATGCAATGATCGAGTCGATAAACTAGTTTCGTAGATAAAAGGTAATAATTGTAGGAGAAAACCCAATTCCAAAAGTTCCTATCGACACAGAAGTTCCGTTTCCTCATATCGAAATTTTCTCAAGAACGATGTATTTTTGACCGAAATCTCATAAGATCTTTCTTCTTGGAAATTTCATGGGGTTCAAAAGATATCTTCTGCCATTGTCTCCTCAAACCGCCCATTCTCGAGATAACACCATAAATACTGATATCTTCTGCCATTGTCTCCTCATGATAGACCCTCGCCTCTCCAACCAAATCCATTCGTTAGCAATAACTAATCCTATCTATCACTGCAGTGACATGCTCACTGTGATAAGACGCGCTACCACATGCTCGCTGCCCGCTATTTGTTTATTTATAAAACTACTTCACTGACTCAACAATGCAATGATCGAGTCGATAAACTAGTTTCGTAGATAAAAGGTAATAATTGTAGTAGAAAACCCAATTCCAAAAGTTCCTATCGACACAGAAGTTCCGTTTCCTCATATCGAAATTTTCTCAAGAACGATGTATTTTTGACCGAAATCTCATAAGATCTTTCTTCTTGGAAATTTCATGGGGTTCAAAAGATATCTTCTGCCATTGTCTCCTCAAACCGCCCATTCTCGAGATAACACCATAAATACTGATATCTTCTGCCATTGTCTCCTCATGATAGACCCTCGCCTCTCCAACCAAATCCATTCGTTAACAATAACTAATCCTATCTATCACTGCAGTGACATGCTCACTGTGATAAGACGCGCTACCACATGCTCGCTGCCCGCTGTTTGTTTATTTATAAAACTACTTCACTGACTCAACAATGCAATGATCGAGTCGATAAACTAGTTTCGTAGATAAAAGGTAATAATTGTAGTAGAAAACCCAATTCCAAAAGTTCCTATCGACACAGAAGTTCCGTTTCCTCATATCGAAATTTTCTCAAGAACGATGTATTTTTGACCGAAATCTCATAAGATCNTTTGCAGGCGTGTTAAAAAAAATGAGACATCACTCACACTGATAGACTGATTTATTTATTCCAAACCAGATTCGTTAACTATTAACGAATGGTAGAGTTGAATATGACCAAATGAATATTCGTTAATAATTAACGAATGGTTCACCTGAAGAGTGAAATTCGAGTCAAACAAGGCTCCTCAAATGTGCATTTGTTAACTATTAATGAATGAACATTTGTTAAGACCGAATAGACCCTCGTCTCTCCAACCAAATCCATTCGTTAGCAATAACTAATCCTATCTATCACTGCAGTGACATGCTCGCTGCCCGCTGTTTGTTTATTTATAAAACTACTTAACTGACTCAACAATGCAATGATCGAGTCGATAAACTAGTTTCGTAGATAAAAGGTAATAATTGTAGGAGAAAACCCAATTCCAAAAGTTCCTATCGACACAGGAGTTCCGTTTCCTCATATCGAAATTTTCTCAAGAACGATGTATTTTTGACCGAAATTTCATAAGATATTTCTTCTTGGAAATTTCATGGGGTTCAAAAGATATCTTCTGCCATTGTCTCCTCAAACCGCCCATTCTCGAGATAACACCATAAATACTGATATCTTCTGCCATTGTCTCCTCATGATAGACCCTCGCCTCTCCAACCAAATCCATTCGTTAGCAATAACTAATCCTATCTATCACTGCAGTGACATGCTCACTGTGATAAGACGCGCTACCACATGCTCGCTGCCCGCTATTTGTTTATTTATAAAACTACTTCACTGACTCAACAATGCAATGATCGAGTCGATAAACTAGTTTCGTAGATAAAAGGTAATAATTGTAGTAGAAAACCCAATTCCAAAAGTTCCTATCGACACAGAAGTTCCGTTTCCTCATATCGAAATTTTCTCAAGAACGATGTATTTTTGACCGAAATCTCATAAGATCTTTCTTCTTGGAAATTTCATGGGGTTCAAAAGATATCTTCTGCCATTGTCTCCTCAAACCGCCCATTCTCGAGATAACACCATAAATACTGATATCTTCTGCCATTGTCTCCTCATGATAGACCCTCGCCTCTCCAACCAAATCCATTCGTTAACAATAACTAATCCTATCTATCACTGCAGTGACATGCTCACTGTGATAAGACGCGCTACCACATGCTCGCTGCCCGCTATTTGTTTATTTATAAAACTACTTCACTGACTCAACAATGCAATGATCGAGTCGATAAACTAGTTTCGTAGATAAAAGGTAATAATTGTAGTAGAAAACCCAATTCCAAAAGTTCCTATCGACACAGAAGTTCCGTTTCCTCATATCGAAATTTTCTCAAGAACGATGTATTTTTGACCGAAATCTCATAAAATCTTTCTTCTTGGAAATTTCATGGGCTTCAAAAGATATCTTCTGCCATTGTCTCCTCAAACCGCCCATTCTCGAGATAACACCATAAATACTGATCATGTTTTACCCAGCTCATACAATTCCACTCGATCCCTGAATCCCCCTTCTTCCACTTCGACTTCTCTGTCCCACAAATCAACTTACATCTCGCCACAGTTCTTATCGACCTCACAAGATGCATGGCCTGTGACTTGACACTAGGAGGTTCCCCAAACCCCTGAATATTCTGCTGGGCTCCCCATCCAACTATCACAAAAACAAGCAAAAATAGTCAGCAAAGTTCTGCCAGTCTCCAATCATTGGAATAATTCCCAGGAAAAATTTCCTCATAACCATAACAACACAAAATCCCACATTACGAATTCAGTGATACCGTCATCGGATCAAATCGCCTCATTGTCCCGTGAGAAGAGGGAATAATCCGTCAGAATCAAACCGACGTGTCAAGACATTTGAGGTTAACTTTCTCCTGGGAGTTGAAAAGTCAAAACCCGGTCGATTCTTGTGACTAAATACAGGTCAATACTCACTCTTGACTAGAAATCTCTCCTCGTGAAGGACACAGACGGCATTTAAACACAAAAGTGTTGCCTCGAACAGAGTCCACAGGGTAAACGCCATGTTTCACTTTTCAAAATAACTCCAACGACTGCCAACGACAGCCCTCCGAAAACAAGAGATGACGGACATCTACCGGACCCCCCGGGGACTACTATCAACTTTGGAATTATGACAGAATTCAAAAATCTAACGATTCGCTTGGAGCAGTCAAGTTGACGCGTCGGAATCACGGGAGACTGAGGGGAAAAAACATTATTTTCGGTTGGATTTCATTCGCGGAAGTTATCTGATCAAACAGCTCCATCGGGGCTAACGTAAGGTTTAATTTTTTTTTTCGCCGGGGATTACTTTCGGTCTCGGTGGAAAAATTCGTCGGGAGTGTCTTCGTGGCAATCCGGAGGTAATAGGAAAGGAGAAAATTCCATTTTCCATCGGGAAATCCCAGGGATGATGCGGGAAATGGCGACTTCTCGCTGTCCCCGCTGATCGTGAGTATTTGTCACATTTTTTTTTTGTTTTCTGATCGGGATAATTGTTTTGGAGCGGCTGGGGGAACGTGACATGGTCACATTTTTTAGGTTTTCGGGATTACGTGGGGATTCGAAAACGCTTCCATGGCTTTTTTGTTATTTACGTATTTGGTTTTGCTTTTGGGGATCGAGTGGGTTGTTGACAGGCTTTAGAACCTGGGGATCTTTTTGGTGGATTTTTTGAGGTTGGGGATTGATTTGGGAAGTAACCTAGAACCCATCCACCGGCAGAATTTTATAATGAGACGGTTTTAGTCGGTAATAGCTCAATAACTCAGCACAGAATAATAATTGAAAGTAAACAATTATTTTTTATCAATTTTGAGGTATTTTTTTAGGCTCTGAAGTGCGACCTGATTTATACCAATCGTAGGATTTATTCAGGAATTATTGAGGTTTTAAGGTATAGCCCTAGAAAACATGTTTTTCTTAAGATTGTCTCCATGTTTTTCATAGGTAATTTTTATAACAATCCCCAGCTATTGAAAAATGCTAAGTAGCTGTACTACAGTTTAGAATCTAGGGGAGAGTGAGCCAAAATGAAACATGGGGAAAAATGAAACAGCCGAAAAACAACTATTTGACACAATTCAAGCAAAAAAAAATTTTTTTTCATCAACTTTAGTTTATCAACTTCTTTTATCATTGGGAGCACTGATGAGAATAATTACTTTTCTGTTCGACTTATAATTCTATGGATTATAAATCAATTGATTAGATTAGGCCGATTGCACTTTTCTTTTTTCATTCGATTGAAATTCAGCATCATTTTCCTTTTTCCTCCTCTGGGTCTCCCCCTGGGCCTTCCTCTGGACTTGGGATTTTGCTGTTTCATTTTCTTTTCAATTAATCCATTTACAAAATCTTCTCCCGTCCTAGCTTCATAATAATTTTTCATTCTACTGAAAAAAAGTTAATAAGCAAACGTTAATGAAAAAAAAAATTGTTTTGCCTGAATTGCGTTAAAGAGTCGTTTTTCGTCTATTTCATTTTACCCCAGTTTAATTTTGCAAGACAGGCCAAACGGGGACTGTGGGTCCCCTCACCTCACTCTGTAATAATTCAAATTCAAGTTTTGATTTTTGTTAGTTACGTCAACTCATTATGATCCAAAAAGTTCGAAAATGCAATATGTGACAAAGTTTTTCTTCAATTGCTCGCTAATGAATTTTATTTCATACAATAAATTTTAATAAAATTTAATTCATACATTAATTTTTAGAATGTTCTATTTTTTTCAAAAATCGGTTGTCCCACGATAACTCCAAAAAATGTTTTGAATTCATTAAATTGTTGCTTAAAAAATTGTTTCGATGTTTCTTTGACCGAGCTCGAAGATGAAGGCGATAGCAATAATAGTTGGTTTGATTCATAGAATTGTTTTTAAAAATTTCGTATGTTCCATTCGAACATTAACCCCTCAAGTACGGTATTCATACCACATAGACCCGAGAGCTTGTCCTACCGGCCGGCGGCTATGTCATATAGCTGTCCGTGATTAATAAAAATTAATTATCTTCCGTACTATTGTAGATATCGAAATTCTAAAAATTTTCCCATAAAATCGATAAAATTATCAGCACAATGCGACTCGATTATGTTTTCAAATTATTTTTATTATTTTTCTTCAATACATAAAAAATACGGATCTGAATTCGATGTCAGATGCATATTCAAACCTCTCGTTTATCGAGCTAATTTTCATTAAACATTCCGAAATTTTTACCGAACATACTGTATACATTCCTTTGTCAAATGGCGCAGACGAAATTTCGATTCAATGAATTTCTGATTTAATATTAACAATTTTCCGACAATCGCCCATCTTGGCAACCGTTTGTACTATCGAACTGAGATTAGTCTTAAAAATTCCAGAAAAATTTGTATAAAGGAACACCGTCATTGAACAACCAGCAAAATAAATTAATCATAATTATAATAATTATTAATAATAATAAATTAGTAATAATAAATAATTGATTAATAATTAATTAATTAATTAATTAATTTGTAATTTAATGATAATCTCAAGATTATCATTAAATTTTAGATGATAGTGTTTGCTCATCAGTGTAAAAATTGTTGCGTATTGAACAGCGAATTCGAGTAGACACAGCGCACGATATGGGCGCCGTACTTGAGGGGTTAATAAAAAAAATCTTAAGTCTTCATTTTGCCCCACCCTCCCCTAATGCAAGCATTTTTTTCAGGGGAAGTGGGTCTTTGAGGGTTGAAGACAAGCTCTTCATTTGATGACTCGTCCCCCGACCCCGCAATGCTGGGAAATTGAGGCTCTTGATAGTGAAGTACGAACATGATACCCACCCCCAGTAACCCTGCAGTATCCCCATCCCTATCCCTCCGCACTTGACAGGTACAAAGATTGATAAAACACTCGGATGAATCTAGACTCAAGTCCAATTCACGTTTTTTAGTCGATTTTTTACTTGTTCCTTTTGAGGGAGATTTTTTGCGGGGAATAATCTATCATTTACACATATGTCGCAGTACGAAGGGGTTAAGATTATTAATTTACCATTGATTGACTATGTATCACACTATGCTGCCACCTCACATGATGGTACAGATTGTCAGTGGTCAGCAAACGAATGGACAGTGTCCTAATATTCCCTCTCCTTCAATTCCTGCGACAAGTACTGCAACTACTCCCACTGAAATTCCAGCTCCTTACGTGTTTGATGGCAATTCTCAGAGCCATCGATTGATGCAGGTAATTATGGATTCATTAATGTTTTTTTATTTCTTCTTGAAATGACTTTTAGTGATGATTTTGAATTATTTACCAAGTGAGGGCATGATCTGCAGAGTGGGTTTTTTGATTATTTTGTTTACGAATGAATAATTCATATTACTGCTAGCGAACGGGCGCATCGCGCTTGTTTATACTATTCTATTTTATTTTATTTCCTTTGCATTTCCGTCTTCACAATTAGATTAATTTTTCGTTAATTCACATGGTACAACATTGAATAAAGAGGAATTATGTTAAAGATCAATAAAAAGTATTTTTTTTTATCAGCCACCAAACAAAAGTCATTCGAAATCTCATTTGGGTAATATAAAAATAAAAATAAAAATTTCTCCATGTATTCCTGAAAATTTTTAAAATCGATTTTTTTTTCGAATACTGCAAGAATACCCATAAATTCGATTCCTTTCGAATGAATAGAATTACATAAATACCAATGAATTGCAAAAATCGCGAATTGGAGACTGAAAATTTTTTAAAAGGGATGATCAGTTAGAAAATGGAGAACAATTATTTATCTTTATTTATGTCGGTGGAAAATTGGAATCAGTTTCTTATTCGAATATGGGCGGAATATGAATATTTTGGAATTTTACGATCTAATTCTAACGAGAAGAAATGAAAAAAAAATGCAAAAAATGTAGGCGGGAAGAAATTTAAAAAAAACTTTCAGTGGCTCCGGAAAGTTTTAAAATCGATATAATTTTTCGAATAATGGAAGAATACCCATAAATTCGATTTCCATCCTTGTCTTTTGACAGAATAAATAGAATAAATGACAGAAATTGAGAATTGGAGAATTGGAGACTAAAAAATTTTATCGGCTTATTGTTATATAATAATGCAAATATCTTTAGGGCGGAAATTTTTCTTGTAGAAAGTTTGATGATCTATAAAAAAAAATCTTCTGACGTTGTCATCATTCATCGAATATTTCGCTAACGAGTCGTGGTATTGAAAAACATTCTGAGATTTTTTATAGAACATTTCATAATGTAAGAAGTATTTCCTTCTCCTCTAGATCTATTATCTTCCGGGTCATTTTCAAGAAAAAATATATAACAAAAATTCTTTAGATTGTCTCACTGGATTTCAGCAAAAATGACTGAGAACTACACCTTTTCCTTCGATTCTCGGAGGAATTTCCCTGGAATTCAGTACTTTTCTTCTCTAGAATCCAGATTTTCTTTTTCTTTCTGAATATTATTGAAAATTATTGACAAAATCACTGAATCCCAAAATGATTCACGCGTTAAATGTCACAATGGTATGAAAAATCAGTGAAATGTCCCTGAAAATCACCGGCATCTCCCTTGAAATCAAAACTTTTGTTTTCGCTACACAGACAAGTCCTCAGTACCCCCTGGAGCTATACCAAATGATGGGCGTGGAGATTCCGCAGTTTCGTAGGCCCAGCTATGGGACGCCAACGAGTAATTTCACCCCCTGGCAGAGACGAAACAGCACAAACTCCAACAACACCCAATCAATACCCACATCGCACCTGAACTACCGTCAGAACGGTCTCACCTCCCTGAGGAAGTCCCACTGGACGTCCAAGTCGAAGCGTCAGGCTCCCAAGGAGCGGCCCCCCGAGCCCTGCAACAGTGACAGTGGCTTCAGCTCGCGTTCCCCAACCCCGAACAAGCACACAGATGGTAGCCAGACAGAGAGCTCAGACGATCGTGAATCCACGTCGTCATCAGACCTCGAGATCAAACGACTCCACGAGCTTCACCCAGTCGCCATCCACAACGTCACTCTCACACCCCAGGGACTCATCTCAAACCTGGCCCCCCAGTACTACCAACAGCAGAGGCCCCTCAACTACTACCACAGCACAATCCCAGCAGCAAGGACAACGCAGATTCAACAGAACTATCAGAGCAAAAAGCGTTACCACAGTGGCAGGAGCTCCAGCTCACCTCCGGCCCAGAAGACCCAGAATAGACGTAAATTCTCGGATATCATGGTACCCACCTTCAACTTCTACCCCAGACCCTATATCGCACCTGACAGGTTTCTCGCAAGGTCACACCTCATGCAGGTGCACAAGACTCCTGAGGATTTGGTGCGTGGCAGGTGGGACGAACTATTATTTTGAGTTATTTTTGCTTCCAAATGGGAGCATTGGAATCACTCTATTTCTCGATTCTTTTATTTTGCTTGCAAATGATGTAGAATGGTCTCAAACGTAAAAATACGAAGTTTGACCGCCGTGTGTGCGGGTGCCATGCTGGTGCTCAACTTTTAGAAAATTGAAGCAAAAGAGTAAAATGATTCCGAAAAATCTGAAATTTTCTCAGATTATAGGTATTAATGAGAACTAACTCTGTGCTCAATTTCAGCTCAATCGATCCAGCCATTCTTGAGAAATCGGCATTTGTTTTTTAATCGTTTTTCGCAAATATCTCAAAAATTACTCAACCGATTTCAATTCTTTTTTTCAAAATATTCGTCTAGATGTCTTGTATCTCAAATAATCAAAATATCCAAAGTTCCCGAGACATTTCCAGTTTTTCGCTCAAAATCCTTGCTAGCACTGTCACTTTTGCGAGAATCGACATATTAACTTGAAATTTGGCACAAAGTTTCCTCGTTACACCAGAATGTTTCGCATTGAAAATGGACTAAATCGGGTGGTTAGTTTAGGAGATATTCAAGTTTGTACCTAAATCTAGTTTCTTGAATATCTCAAAAACTACTCAACCGATTCCAATTTTTGTTTCAAAATATTCGTCGCGATGTCTTCTATCTTAATCAATTACAATATGCATACCCGTTCATACAAAGTCTCCGAGATATTTCCATTTTTCGGTTTTTTGCTAAAAATCCTTGGTAGCACTCTCATTTTCGCAAAAATCGACATATTAACTTGAAATTTGGCACGAAGTTTCCTCGTTACACCAGAATGTTTCCCATTGAAAATGGGCTGAATCGGATGGTTAGTTTAGGAGATATTCAAGTATGTATCTAAATCTAGTTTCTTGAATATCTCAAAAACTACTCAACCGATTTCAGGTTTTTTTTCAAAATATTTGTCTCGATGTGTTCTATCTCAATTAATCAAAATATGCATATCTGTGCATACAAAGTTGCCCTTCTTGTTTTTTAGGGTGTTATGATCCAGAATATTTGATAGTATAATTACGAGGAAATTAGGTGTCAGCATCGTATTACAACACGAGACCGTTTTGTAATACGAAGACGAATGCGAATCGAGGCAAGTGTGCCACGGTCTTTGATAAAACCGAGTACACACTGGACTCGGGGATTCATTACTGATTTAGTTCATTACTGACTTCACTTTTAACTGATTTCAAAATTCGATGTCAATGCACCAGTTTATTCATTTTTGTATCAAAATAATCCGCAAAACTTTGAGCTAGGAAAAAATGAACTTTTGTATCTTGAATTGATGAGGTTGAGTCCATGATTACTCGTCCATTCTACCACACGTAAGAAAGGGATTTTTGTCATGGAGAAAAAATAATCTTCTGACGAGAAATCCACGTCTTCTGACGTTTTCCTCTGAACGAAAATTTTTAATAGAGTGGCTTGTACAGCAGTGATAGCCATATTCATCAATCATAATTACAGTTAAATGGTGAAGTTGTCAATTTTTAACATAAATCTTAAAATTTTAAATATTAAATTAACCATCAATTTGTACATTCAAATTTTGAAATAATTTATTAACCAATAATTTAGCTAGGAAGATTGACGATTATTTGGATAATCGAAAATCAAGTACCTAAATTTTCGAATTAGCTTGTTAACTAAAAAATTACATTTCAATATTATCAAATATTTTATTCACCACCAATCGGAAAAATTTAGTTGATAAATTTTATAATATTTCAAATTTGTTAAATATAGTTAAACTTTGAACAATATAAGGAGATAATCCTTCTTAATATTGTCAAAATCTAATATTATCGACCATCACTGTTATACAGTAAATTATTCCAACTCTAATAATAATCCCAAAAATGTTGGACTAATCCCTGTTAATGACCAAATTATTCTGTTAATAAATAATGTCATAAAAAATGATTCACAGTGCCAGGTGGGACGAACTATCCAGAGACATCTGGAACAAGTTCCTGAGTAATCAGCAATCGGAGGCGACCTTCAGAAACAAGATGATGCTGTGGAAGTACCTCTACATCTACATCAAATCAACTTACCCAAGGTATGGGCTTTTTCTCGTCGGATCCACAATGAATGGCTTTGGATCTGACAGCAGTGACGTCGACATGTGCCTCCTGGTGAGAAACACCGAGATGATCCAAAGGAACGAGGCCATCTGCCACCTAGACCAGATCAAGAACTGCCTCAAGAACTGCGATTTTATCAATCAGTTGACGTTGATCCAGGCCAAGGTACCAATCCTCAAGTTTCACGATGGAATGCAGAATCTCGATGTGGATTTGAATTGCAATAATGCTGTGGGCATTCGAAACACTCATATGCTGTACTGCTACTCGAGGATTGACTGGCGTGTCAGGCCTCTGGTGCTTGTGGTGAAGCTCTGGGCCCAGAGCCAGGACATCAATGATGCCAAGAACATGACTATTTCTAGCTACTCCCTAGTACTCATGGTCATTCATTTTCTCCAGTGTGGAGTGCATCCTGCTGTCCTACCCTGTCTCCATTCCATGTATGGGTACAAGTTCAATTCGTACTCGGATATTCATACGATTGATATACATGAGGATCTCAACTTTCCCACCAAGACTTTTGCACAGACGAATCGACAGCCTCTCGGAGAACTGCTCGTTGACTTCTTCAAGTATTACTCGAATTTTGAGTGAGTTGGTTATTTACTCCAGTCTTAGCAGTAGATGATTGTCATTTGGTAAGCATTACACTGAGAGAAAAACAAACACGTTATCAAACTAGTCTTATTTGGGCCAACAAAATCGCTAGTTGAAAATTGTCAAAAAAGAATTTGTTTGGTTCGAATTTGCAAGTCTCAAACATGAATAATTGCTCTGCTTTCGACAGCAACGAAATATTTGGCACGAGAGGCGGATAATTCACACCAGACGGTGCCTTTACAGGATGAAAATATCTCATATAGAGGAAAATTTATCAACAAATATTTTATTCCTAAGTTACAAAATTGCCATCACATCATTATTGTTTCATTTAAGGGTTCATTTCTTGTCTGTGATTATTAGACAGTCAAAACGAAAAACTACTATCCCTTGTTTCGCCTAAAACAAAGATTTTTCGGGAGCAAAATGTGTATGAGAGCATCGAATAACAAGGGAGTAGTGCTAGAAATGACATTTCTTGCGTCTACAGAGAATGCAATTTTTTTTAACTACTAAATGTATTTTTCCGACAAAAATTTTTCACTCCGGCGCACTCTCTGCATGTTTGGCACAAAAAATCCTTTTTTGATAATTTTCAAAAGACTGTTTTCTTGGCACAAGTAAGACTTGTTTGAGCACTTTGTCGTTTTTCTCTCAGTGTAGGAAAGAAAAGCCATTCTATTTTGAGAATATACTCTAAAGGGAGGGTTCTGAGGAATTCTTGCAGATATTTCGCTTGTGAGGGCTCTTTAAGGTTCATCTTTGAACCTATTGAAATAAATTTTTATTTTTGCTGCCAAATGGTAGCAAAATTGTAATGATCACTACAACTAATTTTGGGTGCAAGTAATCGATTTTTTAAAAATTGTTCTCAATAACCAAACGTTTTTATTCATGAATGTCACTGACACATGGTGGTAATTATAATTCATAAATTTTTATATCTATCTTTGATATTTCAGTTTCAATCAATATGCAATATCAGTGAGACTAGCGAGAAAAGTGCCAATTGACGATTGTCGTCATGCAAGGTCATGGAAGAATGATCCACACCAATGGAAATTTCTTTGCATCGAAGGTAATTGCTATTCTAGGAAAAAAAAATCCCTGAAAAAAATTCATATTGCATTGCATAATATAACGTCTCTATTATGAAATTACCTCAATCAATTCGGTAGCGCAATGGTAAAGAATTAGAAGAAAACATTGCGAAGTGGAATTTACTCATCATGTTCCACTCATTCACTGTTAGAAAAAATTTGAGTTTCATGGAGTAATGATTATTAGACGAGCGACATTGAAGTCAATTTAGATTTAAAAAATAATGAAATTTCAATTTTCGTTTAAAATCCAATGCAATTGCAAACTTTGAAGCAGCAGGATGACCAGAATTCCCCCACTTATTAGAATTTTTAATGGAAACATGAGAATTCAGTACCGAATTAAGCTGAAGTGTCAATTGGTTGAACAGTGAAGAATACATTTACTTCAAATTTTCTGATTTCTATCAATTTTCATGGAATAATTGCAATGAAATTTACAGTCTTCAGTGATTTTTCATAAAATTATGAACTTTAATGACACAATTCCTTAAAATTTCAGTAGAACTAGAAGTTGATAAAAATTTTGAAGAAGTGTATTAGAAATTTCAGCCAAAAATGATCAAAAGCGGTCATTACTTAATAGGTGATCAAATTAGGTTTTATCAACCATTATTAACACATTCAGCAACCAAATTTCACCCCCACCCCCTCGTGAAGAATGCTAATGGTCAATGTTCTCTTCTTCAGAGTCTAATTCAATTCTTGTTAAAGATTGAAAAAGACGCCCAACAAAATAGCCCAAAAAATGTTTCTGAAAGAATCGAAAATATATTTTAAATATTATAAGGATATTTTTTGCCTATTTTACATGAATGGCGCAAATTTTTATTTTAAACAAAACGAAATTAGCTGTGTAGGAGTCGAATTTCAAAAAACTAATCCGTAATTATTATTGCACACATTTTTTCAAAAAATTTAAAAAAAAAAACCTCCGTAACTCAAAAATTGGAGGCCCTGGACTATTTTTAATATTTTAAGCGTGTGCGGGGCAAACGACTAATAAACAATTAATTATTTGCACTAATTATTCGTTTTTAGATATATATAATCGATCTTCAATGCATGAGAAATCTCACTCCAATCGCCAGCGACTTTTATAACTCATAGTAGTCTCCCCTTAAAAAGAATTACTGAATAATAGAATTATTTTTGTCACTCATAAAATTTCCTCCCCAAAAGATTTACATCGTTTTTTGAAATCACTCAACTCAAGATTTGAATGTCTTATTTTTTTCTACTTCATTAAAAATCCCTATTTATCACAAACTCGTTTTTAATTTATCCTAGAACCATTTGACTTAACGAACACTGCCAGATCAGTCTACGACTACGCCGTGTTCTCCCGAATCAAGACTGTCTTCCGCAGGACCTATCAAAGACTGAAGGAGAGCATGAGCCTTGCCAGCATCTTCGTGAAGCAGGCGCCACACGTTGGGCTTGACTACCCACGTCCCTAGAGTAATTCCGAGTCTTCAACCGAGACTTTTATTTCTGAGACATTTATCCTTGTCAAGGGGCGAACAGTGAGCTTGTATAATTTTTTTTTTGTGATAAATACGAGCCTCGTGAAATTAACATGGCTGTGCTATGTACCAGTGATTTCCACTGTGATATTTAGAGTCGAGTATTTCGTAGGATCAACTTTGGGAGTTAAGAGTGATAGGAGGTATTGCAACGAACTTAAATAATTAAATTGAATAATCTAACAGAAATGAAAAGAGATACAGATTAAAAATAAATAAAGAGAAGAAAACTAGTAGATTAGAAGATGAAAGGGAGAAATTGCTGTGCAATGAGATAAAAATAGAGGGAACAGGAATTAATTATAAATACGTAATTTCCCTCTCGACATGAGACGAGATAAAAAGATTAAAATCGGGTGAAGTGGTGAATCGTGAGAAGTTACGTCCGACACTCGGCATTTTCACATTTATCGGGGAAACCAGTGATTTGAGGAGGAAGTGTCCTCCCCTCATTATCGAAATAATTCAATGCATAATGAGGTGTAGAAAATTAAATGTATGTTGGGACGTCTTACCACTTCACCGATGATATATTTGTGCCTTGTTTGTTACTATTTATATTACAAGACTTGAATGGATGAAAGAACCGGGGAGTGACGAGACTTTTGCTCAATGAATTGTAATTTAAAACGAACGCAGGAAGCACTGGAAGAGCGAAAGTGACAGATAACAGCGAAAAATCGCACATGAAAAAGAGATTTCATTACATAACTGGAATTATTTAAAATCGGTGCAGTTCTGACTCACGCGATTTCAACGAATTCAATTAAATTATTCTGAGTTTCTGCAATTGCACTTGGTGCCCCAAAGCCTCTCCCTCATTTATACACAATAAAAAAAAGATAAAAAAAGATTGAAAAACGAAAAAAAATATAAAATAAAAATCAAACAAAAAAAATAAAAAATCATAAAGAAGAAAAAAATATATAAACTGTTAATATTTAAGTTTATAGTATTTAATTTTTTTCCTGCATACTTTACGCTCACTGGAGCGACATGTTTCATGTTCTTTCCTTACTCTTTTTTTAATTTTTTTTTCTAAGAGGGAGATGGCTGAACATTGGCAATTTATTTGTGATCGATTTGTATTTCTATTATTTTTTTTTTCAAGTGAGAAAGTTACATGATGCAGAAAATACTGAATAAATGAACATGATTGATTTCCGACTTATCTTCGAAGCATTTGAAAGGCAAATTGATTGTATAAAATTTGGTAATCCAACATAAAATCGCACTTTTTATTAAAAAATCATTGATCAGTTGTAAAAACTGTCGCGAAAAATTCAGGCAGTAAAACAATCTAAATAAATTCATTGTAACTTTCATTTTGTTGTTGAATAAATGCATTTTCGTAAAAAAAAACACAACTCTCATTTTCCACATCGAATTTATTAATACCATCAAATTGTACAGTGACTTTGTTTCTTTTCTGTTAATAATAAATTTGCAATTAACAGTGTGCTGTTCTGTTCTGTCAATCATTACAAGAATTCAAACAGAAAAATCAAAATAATCATTCAGCAAAAAAAATCAGGGAAAAATAAATTTTGCATTGCATTACTCTACCTTACAACTCTACTCTTTGCATGTTATAACTCGTGAACTGAAGACACAAGTCTCCAAAACCATTGAATTTCGTTCGGAAGTCATCAGTATCCTCAGGTTCAGAGAGAGTCCCCCAATAACACCCCCTAAAGTTTCAATAAAGAATTTAGGCAACACAACTTCCCGATAAAACCATTAAAACCACCCCCTCCTCCCCTGAGACATCTCTCCCAAAAGTCCTGAAAGGAAAAAGTCCTCACGAGTCCCCCTCCCCCTACCATAATTAACGAAATAACGGAAATAAAAATCAAATGAAGTAACATTTCTCCAGTCGAAGTGAACGATTACCACGGATAACAACCCCAAGAGGTAGTGGACGCCATCGCCGCAATCGAGTTGTTTCAATAATGAAATAATCAAAGAAAAATCGTAATTGTTATCAAAAGGGTGCCTGGCAGTGTCCACCGACCCACCAAGATCCTCACCCTCAAGACCTCTCCAATCGTTCCCCTCCAACGATTCCCCTCATCATTTGCATTCCAATGCATGAAGTCAAACCTCCCAAGATGAACCTTCCGATCCTCAGCTGTTCCTCAAGATCGTCATCACACCCTCCCACCGTAATGGCTTTCAACGGTATCGACTCCACCATTCCAGACCTCAGCCATCCCCACCTACGTAGAACGTATCATGTCATCTCATCATTCCCTGGAGCCACCGTTCGTCGCATCATCGATCTCTCCCCGTTGTTATAATAATACTCTCGATGTTTGTAATGTCTGTAATATTTTTTTTTTAATTGTCTCAAAGAAGAAGTTTGTCGTACGAGCCTTCTCAGTCGCTCCCGCGACACTGCATGGCGAATGCGTTGACCAGCCGCACCTGAGCGGCTCAGTACGGCTGGGAGAACTGCCCGCCTGGCTGTGACTGTCCCTGATAGAAGCCACTTCTGTCCCCTTGATAAGTAGAGTCCTGGGAGAGGAGTCCATCCATCTGCGACTGAAAGTCCCCAACAGCAAACGAATCCTGCGACAATTCAGCCTGACTGAGACCAGGTTGAGACAGGCTAAATCCAGGTTGAGACATGCCCTGAGTGGTCCCCTGAGTCAGTGGCAACCCTGGCTGACTGTAGGGCTGTGTATTCTGATCATTCTGACTCAATTTACCCATTCTCGGACCCTTGCCCTTCATTCCCCCAGGATTACGTCGATTTCTCTGGTTCTGACGTGCCTGCAGGGCCTGCTGATGCTGATTGTAAAACCTGGGTGGCACATGTGCCATATTCATAAACATCCCCACAGGCACTGGCACATTATTCATGGCAGCCTGGGCTCGTTCAGGGCTGATGTAGCTGATGGTGTCGTGAGTTCTACTGAACATATCCAGGGGAACATTCCTCTGGTAGTAGGGATTGTGGGCCTGATTGCCATTCATCTGGCCGCCAGACCTGTCGTAAACTGATCCTGGTATCAGTGCCTCTCTGGCGTCGTACATAGAGGTGGACATGAAGTGAGAGCCTGGATTTGCTGAGTTTATGAGCTTCTTGGGTTTGGCAAACTGAATCATGGATTCTTTCAGGTTATTCAGGGGTCCCTCGACGAGAACCTTCTGCTCCTTGTAGAAACTCAGAAGATGATTCCACAGTGGCTGCTTAGAGAGGACCTTGGGATTCCCCACGATGATGATACCGTACTTGGCTCGAGTCAGAGCTACATTCAATCTCCTGGGGTCGTTCAAGAATCCAATCCCCTGGTGCTCGTTGGATCTGACACACGACATGATGATTATGTCCTTCTCACGTCCCTGGAAGGCGTCGACACTAGCGACTTCTATTTCCTGATAGAGTTTCGAGTGCAGGGAGCCTTGGTACTGCATGTACTGCACGAGATAGGCTCGTTGGCCCTCGTAAGGAGTGATGACACCGATCTGCTCTGGCTTAACTCCACACCGGAGGAATCTCGTGGTGATCTTCTCGACATTCGATGCCTCAGTTCTGTTCAGGTAGGATGTACCACTTCCAGCTATTTCCTCCTGTCCCTGAGTCACGTAGAAGAACATGGGCTTGTCTGGGACTGGCCAGGGGAAGTCAATCTTGACGAGTTTTCTCTCGTCAGCGCAGACACCGTTCTGCAGTGACCCTTCGTAGAAGAAATTCGAGGGGAATCTGGATAAATCTGGGTGCATTCTGTACTGGACTTCGAGTCTGAAGGGTCTTATACCCAGGACAACGAGACGTTCGAAGAGGGATTGGGATAGGCCAGCCCTGGCTGCTTTTTTACACATGACCACAGGCCCCAGCTGACAATGATCTCCAACTAGAATCAACTGTTTAGCCCCCAGGACCACTGGCACCATGCACTCGGGCTCGGTTGCCTGCATACTCTCGTCAATCAGGATCGAGTGGAACTTGAGACGATGGAGTCGTGGGTCACCAGCTCCCACACACGTGCAGCAGATCACGTCAGCAGCCTCCAACAGCTCCTTCTCAGCTGCTTTCTTCAGTAATCTGTAACGTTTCTCATCTGCTGAGGAGAGCTCTCCAGTCTCGTCCTTCAGCTGCTGGAGCTTCTGGAGTTCAGTGTTGGTCTCCATGTTCTTGATCTGGTTGTGGAGGGCTAGGAAGCTCACTGGGGAGTCGATGGCCTCTCGGGACTTGGCGCAGAGGCGTACCACTTTGAGGTTTGACTTGTGGATTTTCTCAGTGAGCTGATCCACTGCTGTGTTCGATGGGGCACACACCAGGACTGGACCTCCGTTCTGCTTCACCAGTTGGTAGACAATCGTTGCACTCGTGACGGTTTTACCTGTGCCTGGGGGACCCTGGATCAGGGACAAGGGGCGTTGCACTGCGTGCTTCACAGCGTACACTTGGGAACGATTGAGGTCCGGGAGGTTCGGGGCACTGAAGTGCTTCGGGAGGTGACAACGGAAGAGAACCTGCAGGAGTTTAAAAGGCTGTTAAATTTCTAGCAATTTGTATTATAGGGGTCTACACTGAGAAAAAAATATATTTTTGCCAAATATCTATTTACTTGAGAGAAGTATTTACTTTTTTAAAGTTGAATTTCTCTATCCGAGTCATTCCCAGATAAGCCTGATTAGGTTTCAATTATGACAATCATTGTGATCTAGAGGAAGACTATGCTGTACATGACCTTCGATGAACTCCTTCAATAATTATTAATTTTTCCTAAATTTCGTATTTTCTAGAGGAAAGAATTTTGAATAATTTTTTAATGTTGATAATTATTGAGGGAGTTCGCTCAAGATCATAGCTAACATGATTATCTTCTAGAGCAATATAATTGTCACAATTGAAGCCTAATGAGAATTGACCGAGAATGACTCGGCAGGAGAAATATGAAATTGACAAAATAAATACTTTTCTCAAGTAAATGGATATTTGGCTAAAATAATTTTTTTTCTCAGTGTAGACTGAGAGAAGGAAGTGTGGAACTGCTTTTTTCTACAACTTGGGGTAGGGTACACAGGTCAATTTCTGGAGGGGCGTTATTTTCTGGACGATCTCAACTTGCACTGAATATTCCATAAATCCATAAATAAAATGAACATTGTACTGATTATTTCACATTTCAATAGTATTAGTCGTATAATCATGTGATCAATTATTTTTTCTATCGATCGACATTTAATAGATTAAAAAAATATGGCCCAGTCGTCCAGAAATTAGGGGTTTCTTCTGCATTCAACTATTTCGTAACTTAATTATTCTTTGTTTTCTTATTTTTACTTCAATCAAAGTCTAAAGTCAGTGGTGTTGTGGTCGCGAGAATGACAAGTATGTCTTTGTCGTTAGTTGTAGTATTTTCCAATTTTAACTTGTAAAAAAGTAAATTACTCATTTTTTGAACTATTTCGGAGGGAATTAGGACGCGATGGAGATCTTTTAGGGGTTTTTTAATGCATCTAGACACGGTGGTCGTGGCTGGTTCACCCATAAAGTTTTCGTTTTTATAGGTTCTACTTATTAGATACACTGATCCCCGGTAACAACAGGAGCAGGGTTTTTCCGAGTAATTAGGTATTATTATAGTATATTAGTTATTATTATTATTTGCATTATTAATTGAGGTTTTTGTTGCAACATTGTTTTAAACTGGATACATTGTGATTTGTATTTGCATTTTGTGTTTTAGATGGTTTATTTCTATATATTATAAAAATCTAAATCGACTTTTGGTGATGAAAATTTGGTACTCGAAATTAAGACTCCAAAAGTAAGCGTCAGAAAAAGGATTATGGGGGGTGATATGTAGGTCATATGGGGGTGGGGAGTGGAGCGCGAAGGGGGCGTAGTTGTTTAATAAATTAGCCCCTGATGATGGTTACGGACATGCAGTCGAAACGTAGGATGTGTTTATTGTAAAATATAACTCTGTTTTTTTTCTCTCCGTCAAAACTGCTACATCCCCGCAGAGGCCAGAATCCATATTATCATCGATATCATCGGTCAAGAAAAATAACTTAACATTAAAGGCTAAAAGAAATTGCATTACAGACCTCTTCTACTTCGTGCCCCAGCAGACGGTGGTAGATGTACGCCGAGACTGACGAATCATCCACAGCAAATTTTCGGAGTGCCAGTTGCATTCTGTCGAAGCTCGTGCTCTTCCAGATGAAGTCCACCACGAAATTGCAGGTGCACTCTGTCGGAGCTCCTGAATTATTCTTCAATTCAATGCCAACTTCCTCACCGTAGTTGTCTGGAATCTTTATCACGTGGCCTATACCAGACCAGGGCTTGTGAAGTTCACCCAGATAGCGCAGTCGAAGCTCGTCACCGTGCATCAGCTTCATGTCTCCATCGGTCTTCGCCAGCATGAAGTAGGCGATTGTCTTCTTGTTGAGACCGACGTCCCAACGAACCTCGATGTTCTCCTGGGTCTGGGACTCCTTGAGACGCTTGTCGTAGTCCGCCTCGAGCTTCACTAAGGGGCCAAAGATGTTCTGGTACTGGTAGCCGTCTTCGTAGCGCAGCAACACTTGTTGGGGCTCTTCGTCTACCCCTGGCTTTTCGAGGTCTTGGAAGGTCGCGTCGACGTTGTCACGCCAGAGCTCCTCGAGCTTGTTTATCTGCTGGGCTGATATCTGACGGGCTCGGAGTTGTTCTTGCTCGGAGGGGATTTTCACCAGCCAGGCGAGGAAACTTCGGTCCTCGATGAGGGGCTTCCATTGCTCCTGATCCCTGTGGAAATTTGGGGAAATTTACACTTTATTGGGAGGGCTTGGCAGAAAGAGACGTGGGCAAGATGGAGACGTGACAATGGTGGAAGAGAGAGAGGAAAAGTCTTTATGGACACCAAATGAAGAGTGTACAATGGGGATCAGTAGAATCATTGAAACAGGCTGTAAGGTAAGAGATGGGAATGAGAAGGCTAAAGGTGTCAGGTAGAGAATGGTGGAAGATTTGGCGAGGGAATGCAAACTCAAGAATGTAATTCAGTAGTGAAGCGGTAAACCGGGTTATGTCGATTTTGACTTTTGATCAGTTTTTGATGAATATCTCAGAACTTAAGAGAGATAGCAAAATTTTTCTCATAACCTTTTTTGTAGAACCAATTAAGGGCTATAAAAAGGTCATGACAAAAATTTTTCTATCTCTTTTAGATTCCGAGATATTCGTCAAAAACTGGCCAATAGTCAAAATCGACTTAACCCGGTTTACCGCTTCGCTACTGAATTGATACTAAATATTATTATAATTAATGCTAAAGAAAACTCAATAAGCTAATTAAACTAAATTACTAAATAAAAATTATAAATAAATGGGGAGAATTGTTTGAACGTTTGGATACATGTAATCGATTTCCTGTAAAAACAATTAGTATTTAGTATGATTTTTTCTGAAAAAGGGTTGTGATCGTGAAAAATAAATGTTTTTCTGTTTTTTTAAATATTTTCCAATGGTTCAAAATGGAAAATCAAATTTAAACCTTCGAAATTGAAATGGTAAAAGAATTGCACAATAAACTTTGAAAAAAAAGTGACATGAAGAAATCTTTCTTGTTGTACAAGAAATTTCCTAGACTTTTTGATGTTTTGACACGATTATCGTTGAGATATTTCTGCAATTGCATCCAGTTGACTGGAATTATCTGTTGATCATGTAAATATCATGAGTGGATTTACAGGAAAATGTCAATAAGCCTTTGTGTTGAAGGAAATCCTCTACAAAAATGAACTAATAAAATTCCTTTGAAGGAATTCATTCTAATTCAATCATTATTTCCTCTCATTATGCGAATTAGTTAATTATTTCATTCAAATTACCAATTCATGTCCTTCAAGGAACTTTGAGCAGCGCAGGGCTGTCTACATAGCAGAACAACGACCGAATCAGCCTTGGCAGGGATAAATCCAAGGACGAAGACGTTCCTGACAGCGCAGGAGTAGCACTCCAGTACTGTTTCACCCAAAGGTCCATCTCTGTGCATAAATATTGAAAGATTAATGATTGAGGTCTCCTGGGAATGCTTGGGGAAGGGCTGGGCAGTGGCTGAGCGTTCACTGACCTGTGCAGAGTGACTTCCTTGTGCTTGGCTCTCACCAAATGGTTGATGATGTGCGAGCCTGAGGTGTTTCCCCTACCGTTGCAAAACCATTTTCTGCAGACGTTGCACATAACGACACACGATGCCTCGTGAATGCCGCAGTACTTGCATGCATGCTCTGGCAAATCACGATTGTAGAAGGCTTCCTCCTCCTCCTCTTCAAACTGCAGCTCAGCTAGATTTTGAGCTGCGCCGGATATCTTGAGATCGAGGGCTGAACTTCCGTTCGTTCCATTGATCTGAAATAAATTCGGTGTTCATTGTATTCCCGATGATTTATTAATTTTTATTAATGCAATAATCGCATTGTACATCTCTCTGAAGACAACAGATTTTCAAAAATTCATCACGATATTTTTTTGTGGAGAATTCAATCCATTACAAAAAAAATATCACTTGATATCTCTTTTCTCAACCTATTAGTTCCAGAGATATCCGCTAGATAATTTTTTACAAACTTGTAGTGAATTTAATTGTCTTGGTAACGAGTGATTTGAGATCTTTTTTTGAAAAAATTAATTTTAAAATACAAGAAATGCCTTTGGTACTTAACTCTGAATCCACATTGAGAGAAAAATTCAATTCTGCCAATCAAATTTCTTTCAGACAAACAAATGTCTGAAATATTCACAAAAAATCTCACTCTAAATTCTTGACAGGATTAAATTTTTTCTCAGCGCACTAGCTCCAAAAATATTCCCAGAGTAAACTCGACTTAATATATACCCCCTCGTCACGTCTTTCAAAAAGATCACATTGAGATTTAATATTAATATTTTAATATTTCTATGAGGAACTCCAAAAAATTCTTATTGAAATCTTGTTGAAATCATTTCCTACACCCTAAAAAAATGATTTCCATCGTCCTTTCAAACCCCCCAAACATCAGAATCCTAAAATCAATAATAATCCCTTCATTACTTCTCAAATCTTCCAATGACACTGCAGAAAATCCAAAACTCCTATCAACCTCAGTCCGAGGACTTCAAAGTCACCCCAACATGACCACCAGATTTCTAAATCTCCCCACCACTGAACTCTCCCCTACATGGAACACTCCAAAACTTCAAGATCACTCAGAAGACAAATCCTTTCAAAGACTTGAAAACTCTGGTATCAATACACGTATAAAAAACCTGTCACGTTTTGACTTGACAGTTTTCTTTCATTTTATAAACTTTAAAAAACACCTACTCTATTTATTCCTAAACCCACTAGCTCCAGAAATATTTCTATGAGGAACTCCAAAAAATTCTTGTTGAAATCTTGTTGAGATCTTGTCGAAATCATTTCCTACACCCTAAAAAAATCAATAATACTCCCTTCATTACTTCTCAAATTCCCCATAAAAAACTCCCCATGACACTGCAGAAAATCCAAAATTCCCATCAACCTCAGTCCGAGGACTTCAAGGTCACCCCAACCTGGCCACCAGAATTCCAAGTCTCCCCACGACTGAACCCCCCACATACTCCCCACCATTCTCCTAACCCTCAGAACCCCCATAAAACCCCCTGAAGACCCTCGTGACCCTTCAGCACCACGAATAATAAAAAATTCTCTCAAAGACTTTGAGGTTAGGTGTAAACCGCGTGGTGCTCCGGAGCCCGTCGAGCCCCCGATACACCAAAACCCTGACCCCCCAAAAGTGACCCCACAACCCACCTGCACCGGTTGACTCTGCTGACTCTGTCCATGATCGTGCTGTGACGCCTGTGTCTGACTTGGCGATGGCAACGTAAAATCAGTGAAGTCGAATTCACTTCCCTGGGTGTCAGCACCAATGAGATCAGCCTCCTCGGTGTCCAAGAACGTGAGGGTCTGGCTGCTGGGTCCATACGCGTCGACACTCATTATGCCAGCCTCTCCCCCAATAACAACCCCAAAGTTCTCGTAAACCTTCAGACAAAAATCCCGAAAATCCCCTCCTCCACGAACGAAATAACCCACAAATGTCCTTCCCTTTATTTACCTCGTTTTGCCCCAATTGTTAATTATTCTCTTCGTTGAGAAACTTATTTATGATCTCATAACACTTCTCACCCGATGATAACCACCGATAATTGTGCCAACGACACACGATGATAAAGAAGAATTCAAGAAAAAAAAACAGGCCACCAAAAAACCTACGCCATACTTATGCCTTCGACTCTCTTCAACCAATAAACGAGACACGAGTGTAGTGTGCGGGTTTTTTTTTCCTTTCATTTCATACGTCGCTAGTCGGCTGTTACGTCATCAGCTGATTTCCGAGAGAGGAGGGTTGAGCGGGTGTTTCGTTTGAAGTTTGAATGGTAATTTATTGGATTTTGAGGGTAATTTGAAATTTTATTAATTCTTTGATGAACGAGATAATTTTTTGATAATATCAGCAACTAGCGGAACTTAAATGGGTTATCAGGGAAGGGAGGATATTTTGGAGGGAAAACGTCCTCATGAGAAACTTATCAAATGGTGTTGACAATTTTCGGCTGAAATTTTTGGTACAATTTTTGGAAATTTTTGTCAAGTGTCAGTTCCACTGAATTTTCAAGGAAGTTCGTTAGCGAAAATTCACAATTTGTTGGAAAATCAATGGAAATTGTCAATTTCAGCTCAACTATTGGAATAATAATTGCATTAAAATTTTCATGTTTATTAATTTTATTTTAATTTAAGAGCAAATCATTCTTGAATCCGCTAGTCGGCTAGTCGACTGTTACGTCATCAGCTGATTTCCGAGAGGGGAGGGTTGAGCGGGTGTTTCGTTTGAAGTTTGAATGGTAATTTATTGGATTTTGAGGGAAATTTGGAATTTTATCAATTCTTTGATGAACGAGATCATTTTTTGATAATATCAGCAACTAGCGGAACGTAAATGGGCTATCAGGGGAGGGAGGATATTTTGGAGGGAAAGCGCCCTCATGAGGAACTTATCAAATCAGGTTGAAAATTTTCGGCTGAAATTCTTGGTACAATTTTTGGAAATTTTTGTCAAGTGTCAGTTCCATCGAAATTTCAGCTCAACTATTCGAGTAACAGCTGCATTTAAATTTTCATATCTGTGAATTTTATTTTAATTTAAGATCAAATCAGTAGCGAAGTGGTAAAACCGGTAAAAATATTCAGTTTTTGGTGAATATTTTCTAATCTAAGAGAGATACCGAAATTTTTGTAATTTAAATAAATTTCAAGTACACGCCTACGCAGACCCAAAATTTGGTTGCATTTTGTTGAGTGCCCGTGCGCCTTAGAGCCTAGGTGGCGCGTTTTCTTAGATCCGATCAATTAGCCCCTCATGTATAGATATTCCAAATTTTTATTTTTTTCCTCATTGAAGTAGTTTTGAAGAAAATTGCGAGCTAATAAAAAACATTTGCTAGTTAGTACTTTTTTCAAAATAAATTTTTGAAAAATCACCCCTGAAAAAAAGG